>NW_028318183.1:5000-322500 GCF_062004578.1 Staurois parvus | reverse complement strand
TTTACTATATATTTTTTATAGCTGAAAGTAAAAAATATTGTTTTTCTTCAAAATGTTTGGTCTTTTTTTGTTTATAGCGTGAAAAATAAAAAGCGCACAGGTGATCAAATACCACCGAAAGAAAGCTCTATTTGTGTGAAAAAAAGGACATAAATTTTGTTTGGGTGCAGCATTGCATGACCGCGCAATTATCAGTTGAATTAGTGCAGCGCCGAGTAGCAAAAAGAGGCCTGGTCAGGAAGGGGGGTAAATCCTCAGGAGGACAAGTAGTTAATACAGGAGAGGATTCTGCTTACTTTAGAAACCGCAGCTTGGCATTACATGCCATTAAGCTTGTGATCTACTAGAACTCCCAGATCCTTCTCCACCATTGATTCCCCCAGTTGTACCCCCCCCCCAGTATGTATGATGCATGCATATTCTTAGCCTCCAACTGCATAACCTTACATTTATCAACATTAAACCTCATTTGCCATTAAGTTGCCCAATTAAGCAGTGCATTGAGCTTGGCTTGTAAGCTGAAGACGTCTTGTAAGGATGTTATTCCACTGCACAGCTTGGTGTCATCTGCAAAGACTGAAATGGTATTTTTAATCCCAGACTCTATATCGGTTTTAAATATTAACCACTTGAGCCCCAGAGGATTTACCCCCCTTAATGACCAGGCCTTTTTTTGCTGTTTGGCGCTGCACTAATTCAAATGATAATTGCGCGGTCATGCAATGCTGTACCCAAACAAAATTTACGTCCTTTTTTTCACACAAATATAGCTTTCTTTTGGTGGTATTTGATCACCTGTGCGCTTTTTATTTTTTGCGCTATAAACAAAAAAAACCACGAAAATTTTGAAAAAAAACTATTTTCTACTTTCAGCTATAAAAAATATATCGTAAACTCAAAGTTAGTCATAACTTTAAGCCAAAATGTATTCTGCTACATGTTTTTGGTAAAATAAATTCCAATAAGTGTATATTGATTGCTTTGTGTGAAAGTTATAGCGTCTACAAACTATGGTATAGATACTGTAATTTATGCCTTTTTTTGCTATACAGCGCTGCACTAACTCAAATGATAATTGCGCGGTCATGCAATGCTGCACCCAAACAAAAATGACGTCCTTTTTTTCACACAAATAGAGCTTTCTTTTGGTGGTATTTGATCACCTGTGCGCTTTTTATTTTTTGCGCTAGAAACAAAAAAAACCACAAAAATTTTGAAAAAAAACAATATTTTCTACTTTCAGCTATAAAAAATATATCGTAAACTCAAAGTTAGTCATAAATTTAAGCCAAAATGTATTCTGCTACATGTTTTTGGTAAAAAAAAATCCTGTGCATTAGCGGGCAAACTGGCGCTATCTAGGAGGGGCGCTAACACTATCGGAAGTCACCAGTGACACTAATACAGTGATCAGTAAAAATCTGTTCACTGTAATCAATGACACTGGTGACAGGGCAGTGAAGGGGTTAACTGGGGGGGGGGGGTAAGGGGGGCGATCAAAAGGTTAAATGGGATTTCTGGTGCACTAGCGGGCAAACTGGCGCTATCTGGGAGGGGCGCTAACACTATCGGAAGTCGCCAGCGACACTGATACAGTGATCAGTAAAAATTGGTTCACTGATCAGTGACACTGGTGACAGGGCAGTGAAGGGGTTAACTGGAGGGGGGGGGGCGATCAAGGGGTTAAACGGGATTACTGGTGTACTGGCGGGTAATCTGGCGCTATCTGGGAGGGGCGCTAACACTATCGGAAGTCGCCAGCGACACTGATACAGTGATCAGTAAAAATTGGTTCACTGATCAGTGACACTGGTGACAGGGCAGTGCAGGGGTTAACTGGGGGGGGGGGGCAATCAAGGGGTTAAACGGGATTACTGGTGTACTGGCGGGCAAACTGGTGCTATCTGGGAGGGGCGCTAACTCTATCGGAAGTCGCCAGCGACACTGATACAGTGATCAGTAAAAATTGGTTCACTGATCAGTGACACTGGGTGACAGGGCAGTGAAGGGTTTAACTGGAGGGGGGGGCGATCAAGGGGTTAAACGGGATTAATGGTGTACTGGCGGGCAATCTGGCGCTATCTGGGAGGGGCGCTAACTCTATCGGAAGTCGCCAGCGACACTGATACAGTGATCAGTAAAAATTGGTTCACTGATCAGTGACACTGGGTGACAGGGCAGTGAAGGGGTTAACTGGAGGGGGAGGGCGATCAAGGGGTTAAACGGGATTACTGGTGTACTGGCGGGCAATCTGGCGCTATCTGGGAGGGGCGCTAACTCTATCGGAAGTCGCCAGCGACACTGATCAGTAAAAATCGCTTCACTGATCAGTGACACTGGTGACAGGGCAGTGAAGGGTTAACTGGAGGGGGGGGGCGATCAGGGGGTTAAATGTGTCCTAGAGTGTTCTAACTGTAGTGTAGTGCTTGTGTACTCACTTTTTGGATGTCTTCTTCTCTGTCTGGAACGGAATGTGTCCAGGCAGAGAAGAATGACATCATATCCTGCCCTGTGTGTATGTCAACACAGGACAGGATAGGACAGGGACCGATCATGTGACTCCTGTTATAATCTCCTGTTTTCCACTCCGGTTTTTTAACTCCACTTATCAAATGTCCACTTGGTCAAAGGTCCAGCAAGCAAAATACAGGCAAGCTCAGAGTGAGCTCTACCGCACGTTTTATATAGGACCTGTCTCACCTGTGACTAATTAACCCTTCCCCTTATTTAGCAGACTGAAGGAAGACAATAAAAGGAAGAGAAAAAAAATGCTATTTAAAAAGTGACAGAAAAAGTGATTTAAGGCAAGTGGTAAGTGGTTAAGGCAATGTAATAGCACATATGGCTTTCCCATGTACATATACAGGGGTTGGGCAAAGAAATGGAAACACTACATGATGTGCAGAAATTGCCAATTTGTATGCCATGCCGTGAGGTACAGTATCAAAGGTTATGGGAAATCTTAACCTGTGAAGACTGAGATTGAGCTCTGCAGTCAGTTTTGCATCAGTTGTTTTATTATTCCAGGTCACAATCCTGCGCAATGTCCTTTTGTCTCTTTCAGTCAGTTCACCATGTTGACCACGCTTGTGCTCATCAGACAATGTTTTTCTGGAAACTGTATATGCTTTTTATAGAATCCCCTACTACCACCAGCTGTCTAGGCCTTCCTGCACTACCCTCCCCACCCCTCCCAGATGGTCTGCCCTTCCGGCTGTTAAAGATAGCAGTGACATCCAGGGCAGAACCGACAACCTTGAAAGGGGTTTTCTGCTCCCTGAGTAGGTAGCTAATGGGATTGATATGGAGAGCGGAGGGGCTAATCAGGATGATCAGGTAGGAAGATGGGTTACTGTAACGAGAGGGAGTGGTAGGGGCTCACAGAAAAGGAAGGCCGGCCCTAGGTTTGTGCACCAGTCCTCGTTGTCTCTTCTCCACTTTTAATTCTCTACTTTCTCCACCTCCATTTCCACCCAGTGCCTCACTCACTGCTTACGAGATTTCAAAAACAAGATTGATGCAATTCGTAGGGGCATCTGCACTGCACAGACATCCATCCCACTTAGCATACCTTATACTAAACCTCCCTCAACACTTTCCTCTTTTGACCTTGCTACTACCGAAGAGGTCACTAAGGTTTTCTCAGAAGGCCCTCTCACTACCTGCCCACTGGTTCTTGTCCCCTCACAACTAGTATGGTCACCCTCTTCTTCCATCCTATGCTCCCTCACTCACATCTTCAATCTCTCCCTCTCTAATGGTGCCTTGCCCTCCCCTCTAGAGCATGCACACATTACTCCCATGCTTAAAAAGCCCTTCCTGGACCCCACCAACCTGAACAACTTAAGACCCTTCTCCCTGCTCCCATTTACCTCTAAACTCTTAGAATGCTTAGTCTACAATCGCCTAAGCTCCTACCTCACTGACAACAATCTTTTTGACCCTTTACAGTCTGGCTTTCACTCACTACACTCCACTGAAACTGCCCTACTAAAACTCACTAATGATTTACTACAGTGAGGAACAGAAGTATTTGAACACCCTGTGATTTTGCAAGTTCTCCCACTTAGAAATCATGGAGGGGTCTGAAATTCACATTGTAGGTGCATTCCCACTCTGAGAGACAGAATTTAAAAAAAAATTCAGGAAATCGCATTGTATGATTTTTAAAGAATTTTTTTGTCTTGCATTGCTGAACATAAGTATTTGAACACCTAAGAAACAGCAAGAATTCTGGCTCTCAAAGACCTGTTACTGTGCCTTTAAAAAGTCCACCTCTACTCCACTCATTAATCTAACTTAGTAGCACCTGTATGAGCTCTTTAAAGACACCTGTCCACCCCACAGTCAGACGCAAACTACTACCATGGGCAAGACGAAAGAGCTGTCAAAAGACATCAGAGACAAAATTGTGGACCTCCACAAGGCTGGAAAGGGCTACGGGGCAATTGCCAAGCAGCTTGGTGAAAATAGATCAACTGTTGGAGAAATTGTTAGGAAATGGAAGAGGCTAAAGATTGTCCGTCTCCCTCGGACTGGGGCTCCATGTAAGATCTCACCTCGTGGGGTATCACTGATGATAAGAAAGGTGAGGAATCAGCCCAGAACTATAAGGGAGGAACTGGTCAATGACATGAAGAGAGCTGGGACCACAGTTTCAAAGGTCACTGTCGGTAGAACACTACGCCGTTATGGTTTCAAATCATGCATTGCACGGAATGTTCCCCTGCTCAAGTCATCACATGTCCAGGCCCGTCTGAAGTTTGCCAATGACCATCTGGATGATCCAGAGGAGGCATGTGAGAAAGTCATGTGGTCAGATGAGACCAAAGTAGAACTTTTTGGTCTAAACTTCACTTGTCGTGTTTGAGTTGCATCCCAAGAACACCATCCCTACTGTGAAGCATAGGTGTGGTAACATCATGCTTTGGGGGTGCTCTTCTGAGAAGGGGACAGGGCGACTGCACTGTACTAAGCAGAGGATGAATGGGGCCATGTATTGTGAGATTTTGAGCAACAACCTCCTTTCCTCAGTCAGAGCATTGAAGATGGGTCGTGGCTGGGTCTTCCAGCATGACAATGACCTGAAGCACACAGCCAGGATAACCAAGGAATGGCTCCGTAAGAAGCATATCAAGGTTCTGGAGTGGCCTAGCCATATCTAGAATATCTTTGGAGGGAGCTGAAACTCCGTGTTGCTCAGCAACAGCCCCGAAACCTGTCAGATCTAGAGGAGATCTGTGTGGAGGAGTGGGCCAAAATCCCTGTTGCAGTGTGTGCAAACCTGGTCAAGAACTACAGAAAACATTTGACTCTGTAATTGTAAACAAAGGTTTCTGTACCAAATATTAACACTGATTTTCTCAGGTGTTCAAAAACTGATTTTCTCAGGTGTTCAGCAGTGCAAGACAAATAGATTCTTTAAAAATCATACAATGTGATTTCCTGAATTTTTTTTTTAATTCTGTCTCTCAGAGTGGGAATGCACCTACAAAGTGAATTTCAGACCCCTCCATGATTTCTAAGTGGGAGAACTTGCAAAATCGCAGGGTGTTCAAATACTTCTGTTCCTCACTGTAACTGCTAAAACCAATGACCACTACTCCGTACTCTTACTACTTGACCTCTCTGTGGTTTTTGATATTGTTGACCATCCCATTCTCAAAAAACTCCACTCTCTTGGCCTCCATGACTCTGCTCTCTCCGGGTTCTCCTCCTACCTATTGCAGTGCTCCTTCAGTGTTACCTATAACTCTGGCTCCCCCTCTCCACGCCCTCGTTCTGTAGGGGTCCCTCAAGGTTCTGTCCTTGGACCCCTACTCTTCTCCATCTACACCTCCTCCCTTGGTCACTTTATAAACTCCCATGGATTTAAGTACCATCTCTATCTGATGACACACAAAGCTATCTTTCTACTCCTAACCTCACCCCTTCAGTATCTTCTCCCATTACTAACCTACTAAGTGACATTTCGGCATGGATGTCACTCCACTTCCTCAAACACAATCTTTCCAAAAGTGAGCTCTTAGTATTCCCTCCAGCCCGTGCCCCCTCCCCTGATGTCTAACAACAACCATCAGTTCCTCCTCTCTTGCCAGGGTACTAGGTGTAATCCTAGACTCCCATCTGTCCTTCCAGCCCCAAATCCAATCGCTGTCCAAATCTTGTAGGCTTCACCTCCGCAACATCTCCAAGATACGCCTGTTCTTAACCTCAGAAACTACTAAGCAACTTATTCACTCCCTGGTTATCTCTCGCCTTGACTATTGTAACTCCCTCCTTATTTGCCTACCTCATCGCAGGCTATCCCCTCTTCAGTCTATCATGAATGCAGCTGCCAGACTCATCCACCTTACTAACTGTTCTGTATCTGCCACCCCTCTCTGCCAATCCCTCCACTGGCTTCCCATTGCCCAACGGATAAAATTCAAAACATTAACAATAACATATAAAGCCATTTATAACTCTGCCCCAAATTATATCCCCAATCTTGGCTCCAAATATCACCCAAACTGTACTCTCCGGTCCTCGCACGACCTCCTGCTCTCTAGCTCCCTTGTGTTCTTCTCCCATGCTCGTCTCCAGGACTTCGCCAGAGCTTCCCCCATCCTCTGCAATGCTCTACCCCAATTTATCAGACTATCGCCTACTCTGCTCACTTTTAGGTGATCTCTGAAAACCTATCTCTTCAGGGAAGCCTATCCTGCCCTCAGCTAATAATGAAATCTTCTACTCCTCCTACCAGTCCATCCCCCACAGTTACTACCTTTTGTACCCTCCCTCTTAGATTGTAAGCTCCAAGGAGCAAGGCCATCCTAACCCTCTTGTATTGAACTGTATTGTTGCTGTATTGTCTCCCATTATATTGTAAAGCGCTGAGCAAACTGTTGGTGCTATATAAATCCTGTATAATAATAATAATATATGCCATCATAACCTTTGATACTGCACTTTGCGACACAGCAAATGAACTGTTACATCACTTCTGCTTTCAACGTGGAATATGTCATTAAATTCACACCTGCAAATCATGAAGTGTTTCCATTTTTTTTTTTTGTCAAACCCCTGTATATTTGCAAGCTACACACAGAAACAAGGTTTCCCATTGGTATTAACATTCTCTACATTAAGTCTCGGGTCACACTAGTCAGAGTCCAGAGTTTGTGTTCAAAATAATAGCAGTGTGTTGAAAAAGTGAATAAAGCTCAAAATCCTTCTAATAGCTTTTATTTCCATACACACAAATGCATTGGGAACACTACACATTCTATTCCAAATCAAAACATGAAGAAAAATATATCAAATTTGTGTTGTTCCTCTAAAAAAAATTGAAGAAAAGTGAATATTAGACTGTTCAAAAAAATAGCAGTGTTTTGTATTCTTTACAAACTCAAACATTCACTATATAAACTGAAAAATGTTTGAACATTTTTCTTTCCTTTGAATCACTTAATGAATATTTAGTTGTATAAGCACTGTTTCTGAGAACTGCTGTACATCTGTGTTGCATGGAGTCAACCAACTTCTGGCACCTGTGAACAGGTATTCCAGCCCAGGATGATTGGACTACATTCCACAGTTCTTCTCTATTTCTTGGTTTTGCCTCAGAAACTGCATTTTTGGTGTCACCCCACAAGTTTTCTATTGGATTAAGATCCGGGGATTGGGCTGGCCACTCCATAACGTCAATCTTGTGGTCTGGAACCAAGATGTTGCACGTTTACCGGTGTGTTTGGGGTCGTTGTCTTGTTGGAACACCCATTTCAAGGGCATTTCCTCTTCAGCATAAGGCAGCATGACCTCTTCAAGTATTCTTATGTATTCAAACTGATCCATGATCCCTGGTGTGCGATAAATAGGCCCAACACTGTAGTATGAGAAACATCCCCATATCATGATGCTAGCGCAACCATGCTTCACTGTCTTCACAGTGTACTGTGGCTTGAATTCAGTGTTTGGGGGTCATCTGACAAACTGTCTCTGGCCACTAGACCCAAAAAAAAACCATCTTACTTTCATCAGTCCACAAAATGTTGCGCCTTTTCTCTTTAGGCCAGTCAATGTGCTCTTTGACAAATTGTAACCTCTTCAGCACATGTCTTTTTTTCAACAGTGGGACTTTGGGGGGGCTACTTGCAGATAGCTTGGCTTCACATAGGCGTCTTCTAATTGTAACAGTACTCACAGGTAACTTTAGACCTTCTTTGATCTTCCTGGAGCTGATTGTTGGCTGAGTCCTTGCCATTTTGGCTATTCTATCCATTCGAATGGTAGTTTTTCACTTTCTTCCACGTCTTTCAGGTTTTGGTTACCATTTTAAAGCATTTGTGATCATTTTAGCTGAGCAGCCAATCATTTTCTGCACTTCTTTATATGTTTTCCCCTCTCCAATCAACTTTTTAATTAAGGTACGCTGTTCTTCTGAACAATGTCTGGAACGACCCATTTTCTTCAGAATTTCAGAGCGAAATGCACTGTAACCAGCATGTACAACATTTGCTACCTTCCTTTCTTAACCATTTGATGCCCGGCCAATAGCCATATGGAGTCTGGAAAAATGCACTAGCTTTCCGGGAGGCCGCCATTTGGCGTACTCCCGCACATGCGCAGTTCGCGGCCTTGCAGAGCCGCGTAGCGACGCAATCTGTCACCGGCCGTGTACCTCGGACACGGCCGATGACAGATCTGAGTATCGGCCCCGTTGCCGGTACCATGTGACCTGCATTGACCAATCGCAGCAGGTCACATGACCGTTTTATACAATGGATGGCTTCATTCATGCCATCCATTGTATACTATTGTCTAGGTGTGAATGGTCACAGCTAAATCAGATGCACATGTCATGTGATTAGCTGTGGCCAAATCACAGCTAAGTACAAAAAAAAAAAAAAAAAACCTGAATGAATCGATTTCATTCAGGTAAATGCTTGCTTATGGCAAAGTAATTCTTTGCTATAAGCAAAATTGTGTAAAAAGAAAAAAAAAAAAAATACTGATCACTTCCCCAAAGTAGTACAATGTTACTATGATAACATTGTACTACTTTGGACATAGTGAAATATGAAAACAAAATCTTAATAAAAAGAAAACAAATGTAATAAAAAATTTAAAATAATAAAAAAATATTTTTTTTTTTTTTTCACACTGTCACCAGTCAGTGTCCCTGATCACCACCATGTCAGTTATATGATTACGCTGTACTGCACTGGTGACAGTATGTAAAAAAAAATAGTGAAAATAATTTTTTTTATTTTTTCATTTTCCGAAAAATTATGACAAAAAAAATACAATTTCAAAAAACTTGCCATGCCTCTTATGAAGTACGTCGGACTGTCTACTCTGCAAAAAGGGGTCATTTGGGGGATATCTGTACTATTCTGACATTCTTGGACCTCAAGAAATTAGATTGGCTGTCAGTACTTCAGGATTGATCAATATTCAGATCTATACCATAGTTTGTGAGCTCTATAACTTTCCTACAAACTAAAAAATACATCCTAATTTGGGTTATTTTCACCAAAGACATGTAGCAGAATACATCTCGGCCTAAATTTATGAAGAACAATTATTTATTTGCAAACTTTTATAATAGAAACAAATAAAAACCCTGGCGATGATTAAATACCACCAAAAGAAAGCTCTAGTTGTGTGAAGAAAATGATAACATTTTAGTTTGGGTACAGTGTTGTATGACCGCGCAATTGTCATTCAAAGTGTGAGAGCGCTGAAACCTGAAAAATGGCCTGGGTAGGAAGGTGTAAAATTGCCCGGTATTGAATTGGTTAAAAAAGGGCAATAATTGCCACCTGTTTTTCAAAGAATGAATGACCTAATAGAACTCCACACTGCTATTATTTTGAACATGCCTCTTTCAATTAGTGATTCAATTACACAGAATCAGCAGCATGCATGTCATGACTGTTGGGTCTGTTGGATTTCTATTACTCTACTACACCTGCTAGTAAATTATTTGCCATGTAGAAATATCATTTCTACCAAAAACAGTGATTGATCAGGTTAGTAATGTCTGACTGCTATTATTTTGAACACAACTGTATGTGCATGAAGTCGTACAGATGACTTCCAAGTCACACTGACTTCCAACTTTGAAATCGAGCAAATTCAAGTGAAGTCGCACGATTTCAAAGTCAGATCTGGTGTGAATGAAGACTAAAGCGGAATACCGGTTTTCATTAAAACAACATAATATAGCAAATCATTTGCCACACAAATACTTTTGTAATTCAACTTTAATTACAATTATCTTTCTATTTCAAACTGAAGCCTATGTAAGGGCTCGTTCACACTTGACTGTTTTACCAACTCTTGCCAAACGCCCCTATAGCGTTTGGCAAGCGTTGGTCCGGCGTTTGTGGAGCGTTTTTTTAACGCTCGGCAAATGCTCCGCAAACGCCGAATGCGCGGTTCAGTGGCAGTTGCTAGGCATTTGCCGGGCGTCAAAAATGCCCCACAAACGCACCGCGTCGCAACCACACCGCAAATGCCGGCCGGGCGTTTGCGGAGCGGCACCATAGACTTCAACGCCTCCTGACTCAACCAGAGGCGTCCATTTTAATGCTCCCGTTAGAACAGCACTATGTGCTGCAATGTGCTGAATTGTCCGAGGCGTTTGGGAAGTGGTAAAAAACGCTTCCCAAACGCCTTTCTGCCGCCTGCACACAACGCTAGTGTGAATGTAGCCTCAATTTCTAAAACTGTCAAAAAATACAGTGCAACATGGTAACCTGGAGGCATTCTGTACACAAATAGAAATCTAATTTCCTGCTTTGTGATTGGCTCACTGACTTTCTGCACTATAATGCAGGTAAAATTTTACGCATTCACTACAACAGACATTTAATTTTGTTTGTGAAATTCTACCTAAGCATTACAGTTATATAAAATGCAGGGTTTTTTTTGTTTAAAAGAAACAAACATGTTATGCTTACCTGCTCTGTGCAGTGGTTTTGCAAAGAGCAGCCCCGATTCTTCTCTTCTTGGGTCACTCGCTTGCTCCCCTGGCCCCTCCCTCCTGCCTAGTGTTCCCATAGCAAGCAGCTTGCTATGGGGGCACCCAAGCAGGCTTGCTCCCGAGCAGCTCCTCTGTGTGTCCATTCACACACGGAGCACACCCCCTGCTCTCTCCTCATTGGCTCACTGGCTGTGATTGACAATAGCAGGAGGCAATGGCTACTGCTGCTGTATCAGCCAATGAGTAGGGAGAGACCTGGGGAAGCTTGTTGTTTCTCAACAAAAGTGGAGTTACACTTTAAAGTAAACCTGTCATGAGAAAAGCATTGGGGTTGCGAGAGTGGCCTAGCTTGTTATGTTGACTACTAGCTTTGATACAAGAAACTGACCCAGAATAAGTATGAAAATCACTTGTTCCAAGTCAATAACCGATATTAACTAGTGACATTAACTATGACGTCCTCCCAGAACACGCTCTCTTGCACGCCCCTGGAGGCGTGCACCCTGCAATCTCCATGATCGCTGTGTCCTACAGACACAGCTGATCACGTGATGTGGTAAAAGGCCAATCACAGCTTCCTTTTACCACGTGATCAGTCGTGTCCAATGACATGCTGATCACCGGGAAATGCAACTGCCGGTTCTCGGCTGCACTTTCCTCACGCTGTCAGAACAAAACCTAAATATACCACTGATTAGGTATGCTTAGCGTTGATCACATTAGCAAACAGTATATAACTAAAAAGTATTAAATTGGAGCTGCTGTTGCTGACTTTTTTTTAAAGTACGCTATAGATGCTGTCTCCCTGATCTTGACCTAAAATATGCAGGTGACTAGACATCTGAGTCAGTACTAAGTTGGCTACGCCCTCTGTCATATTTCTGTCCTAATGTGACCCTTCTCTGTATCACTAGGACAGTGTTTCTCAACCTTTATCCAGTCGGGGCGCCCTTGAAAATTATTTTCACTCTTGAGGCACCCTAGTTAAGGCTTGGTACGCACTACTGCACATTGGGGAATGCGCGCAAAATTGTGTGCATTCCCATTGCGCTGCTCTTTAGAAGACGCACAAGGGTGCGAGTAATTCCTAATGTTACCTTCTTCTATTACAATCCACACAGATATGGGCAGTACTAGCCAGGTACTGTCCTGTAGGGGGAGGCGGAGAGCTCAGAAAGCTGCCTCCCCCCTGCCACCGCTTTGCACTGCACTGTGCTCTTGTGACATTCGGTATTCAGAGTTTGGTCAGATCTGACCGCTTTTTTGAGCACAATGCCACAGCACCCCTGAGGACCTCAAGTGACACCTTGGGTTGCCACGACTCCCCTGTTAGAAACGCTGCACTAGGACCTCACGCTTTCCTGATGTGCAAAGGCCAAGCTTCACTAAAAATGCCCACAAAAACCATTTATCCAGTGGCTGCCCTTTGTTGAGTTTAGGGGATAGTTCCTGTACATACACATGAATACAGCTCTAGTGATATTTCCTTTTATTAATGAAGACAGTGGGATTTTTAGTTGGTTGATATTCTTTTTTTACAGGTATGATCTCACCAATTGGAGTTTGTATAATTTCCACATCCTTCAGTGAGTGAATGAGTCACAGTTTTTTCCAGTTGTAGCTTGTCGCTAAACTTCCTCATTCTCTCTCCCATAGGTTAAACCTTAGAAGAATTACAAATATTGGAACTGCCCAAATATTGAAGTTCACAGCTTACATGACATGTTTACATTAATGTATAACATATCAAGTTATGTTGCAGGGGCAGGCGCACTGTGATGCTGCGCAGGACTCCAGCAGTACAATGGGCCATCCTGGGAAAGGAGGGGGGATGAACGTTGAGCTGGGTGGGATCAGGGGGGGTCAGTATAGAAAGACTTTCCACTGATAATCATCTGAGCCTCCATGAAGAGGGACCAGCCTGTAAAATGTTTAATGTTTGGGCAACTGGTACTGGTGATGTCATTGAAAGTGCAGCTGAAGTAAATGAGCTAGTGCTGGTAAATGGTGAGATTTGCCAGCTGTCTAAGCAAACACTAAATAGTTGAGATGCAGGCCCAAAATTCACCATTAGACTGAGTAGACTTTTCTTTATAGGCAGCAGAGGCAAAGAGGTGGCTTTTCCATGTATGAATACCTGCCACTTTTTTTTTCTTACCAGTAAAAAAGTAATCTCGTAGAAGGTTATTTACACATTGGGCCACCAAAAGCTGTGTGTCTTAGGGCTCCAGTGGTGAAAATTCAGTTCTATATAAATGCCCTGTAACTTTCCAATATGGAGAGAGTGGTGATGTGGCACTATGGCAAAAGGATATGTTGGGTGTGAATGGAGCAACAACCTTGCTTATCACTGAATGCAATCAGAGCCATAGTTATATGTGCGTTGTTTTGCTGCCAGAAAGGCAGAAGTATGAACATTTCCAATTCTTATTATTACTTTCTTGTTGGATGTTGACAGTGTTGCATATCTGGGATGGCGCAGATGTGACCTTAAAAAAAAAAAAAAAAATTACATAATGGTACTGATTTGCATGTTGGAGCAACCAAGACATATTTTTAGTGTTCATTTTCAAATTCATCTATATAGATTTACTGTACACCTCAAGGCCTGCAGCATAAAAAAGAGAATGTACAGCACACCTATTAAGAAAAGGAAATTTTGTGTGCTTTATTTAATGATATAGCATATCAGACACAATAACACAGATCCAAGCAGGGAACAGCAGTTAACTTGTTTATTTCAGGAGTGCTGTACATAGTCTTATTCCTTTATATGCTATTGACGGCTACGGACCAAACTGGCACCCAGGGAGAAAGCAGAAGGATAGACATTCAGCTAGCCTACCAAGAGCGGTATGCACCTAGTCTTTTTCCTTTAACAAGAAATAAACTTTCTATTAATACCAACCTTATAGAATTGAACTGTGAAACCTTATTGATATGGTACCTGGTGCCAACAGGGTGGCGAAAATGCATCCCTCACTATCCTCCCATTGCTTTAAACAAGGCAGACAAATAGGCACCATGTACCAAATTTAGTGGCAATGCCCCAAAGTCTCCAGATTTGGGATGAGAATCTTTAATTTAATTTGATCGGTGACCGGCATACAGGTCCCAAGATCACTTGAGTTCTCTTTATTCCAAAAAATGACTCCTGGAATTCCAAAGAGATAAAAAACTAATCTCTTATATGATACTGGCAGCAAGAATTGCTATTGCAAGATTGTAGAACCAGACCACAGTGGCACTAGACTGTTTAAAACACAAAATTAACTGGATCATGGTTAATGATAAACTCACATGCACCCTCAAAACAAAACGCAAAAACAAAGAAAATTGGACAGGATGTTGGATACTTGGATTTGTTACATGTCAGTAGACTAACAAAGCCTTGGGAACACCCTCCACATTGTCTTGGACCTCTTTTCTTACTCTATTCTTTTTCCTTCTTTCTCCTTTGTTCTTTGATGTATATGTATCATACTGTGCATTCAAACAGTTAATAAACTGCTGGTTTCTTTCAAGGCCATCATATTATTGGAATAAGGCTAAAGGGGGCTTTCATTTCACTGAAAATAGTCTGCCCCTTTGTGAAATAGGGTTTAATTTGATCAGATTATTCTCACTGCAACTGAGCACCAGATGTTCCAATTACAGTATGCAGTATGTGTGTGTATATGTGTGTGTGTGTGTGTGTGTGTGTGTGTATATATATATATATATATATATATATTATGTGACAGGATGAACGGCGAGGTGATAGAGGGATGCTATGTGTCACCTCGCATATGCTCATACCTGACCGTTTAGGTGGAGTCCACTCCGGGTTTTCGGGGCCACAGTTAAGCAGGTGGGTCCGGACCAAAGTTTGGGCTCCACTGATGACCACCAACAGGTGGTATAAATAAGGCAGGGCTGGAGCAAGGAGTTGCTCGTGGCCTGGGACTCAGAGAGGTGTTCTGAGAGAGCTGTGTGTGTGGACGATACCTACAAGAAAAGGTTTGCTGTTACTTTGTTTTGGTGACAGGGAGAAGCCCTTCACCTCTGAGAGAGGAATCATCTGCTGTTTAGTTAGTGCCTGGATGGCAAGGGTTTATTTTGATGATTTGTTTATTTTGATATTTCTTGCAAACCTTTTTAATAAAACTGACATCCAGTCAGATTTTGACGAAAGCCTGCTGTGCGGTCTACCTTTGTCCCAGGGAAGGAGATCCCCCACCTGAGCTAACCCCACATATGGTGGAGGATGCGGGCACTTCCTGAGCAAGTGGGAAGATGGAGGAAATAATAAGAGCCTTGCTGCAGGCCAATGCAGCACAACGGGAGACAAATCGCCAGTTTGCGGAGGCCCAAGAAGCAGACCGAGAGCTCCTTAAGCAGGTGGCCCAACACCTATTAGAATTAAAGAAGGAATCTGCAGATCCACTGCCAGTGGAGCAGAAAATGGTGCGGGTCAGCTATGTTTTGCAGAAGATGACACCTGCGGATGATGTGGAGGCCTATCTCACAACTTTTGAAAGGGTTGCTGTTCGGGAAGGATGGAAAAAGGAGCAATGGGCAGGACTGCTTGCACCATTTTTGACAGGTGAATCCCAAAAAGCCTATTATGACCTGGAACCAGGGGATGCCCAGGACTATGAGAAACTGAAGGCTGAGGTCCTTGCACGCCTGGGTGTCACCATTGCAGTCCGGGCTCAGCGGGTGCATCAGTGGCATTTTAGGGCTGACAAACCACCCAGATCTCAGATGTTCGATTTGATACATCTCTCCAAAAAGTGGCTCCAGCCAGAGGTATTGTCAGGCCCTCAGATTGTGGAGCGTGTGGTCATGGACCAATATTTGCATGCACTCCCTGCCACTTTGAGGAAGTGGGTCGGCGGTGGAGACCCTAAATCTGCAAACGAGCTGGTGGACCTGGTGGAGAGATATGCAGCCGCTGAGGACTTTCTTCATTCACCTGGGCCGTACCCCAAGGTCACTAGGGGTGGAAAACTATCCGGAGGATCCGGTAAGACTGTTCCATGGGCCAAAGGCTCAGAAAAAAATAAGACTATTGTGTCAGATAATGAGACTGTAGGCTTAGGACCTAGAGACTGGCCAAATAGGTCAGGAAGGTCCCCAAAGCCATTTAGAGGTCTAAGCACTGAACATATAATCTGTTATCTTTGTCATGCGTTAGCTCATATTGCTGGAAACTGTCCTTTAAATGATGAACCTATGCAATGTGAAAATGCTTATTTAGGAAACCGCATGTCTCTGTTTGCACAGGTGGTATGTACTGCAGCATGTCAGAAACGCATGGAAAAGCAAATGTGTGTGATTGCCATTGATGGAAAGCCAGTAACTGCTCTGCTAGACTCGGGTAGTGTTGTGACCTTAGTTAAAGGTGATTTGGTAAACCCTGCAAGCTTACACCCTAGCATGATTGGGGTTATTTGTATTCATGGTGATACACGTAATTACCAGACTGCTCTGGTGGAGATTGGTACTCCCTGGGGCCCTGTGACCCATTCTGTGGGGGTGGTGCCCTCTCTGCTTCATGAAGCCATAGTGGGGAGAGATTTTCCCCATTTCTGGAAGTTATGGGATAAGGAGGGGAGTCAGGAAGACCGAGCTCCCCCTGCTGGGGAAACGCCGGAAACTCCTGAACTCACTCCTGACCCCTTTGACTGCCGAGTGGAAGTGGAAACTGTGGGTGTGTCCGAGAAAGGCGTAGATCTTTTCCCTTTCTCTGTAATGGCTGGGGAGCAGGAGGAGTTGGATCCAACCCCAGACATTGAGGATATACAACAAGAGATGATCGCTGGCTCTAGTGAGAGTGGACAGAATGTGGTGCCTGACCTAGAGGTCAGAAAAGAGGATTTTTGTACGGAACAACTGAAAGATTCCACACTTAATAGAGCCCGTGAAAACATTAAAATGATTGATGGGGAACCAGTTGAAAATGATGTAGCGGTGTCTTTTCCCTACATGGCTCTTAACAATAACTTGCTGTATCAAGTGGTAAAGCAAGGGGAGGAGGTGGTAGAACAGTTAGTGGTCCCCAAACCCTTTCGCCGGATGGTACTGGATTTAGCCCATGGGCATATAATGGGTGGACACCTGGGTGTAGAGAAAACAAAGGAGAGAATAACCCAGAGATTCTTCTGGCCAGGCTTACATGGAGACATCAAAGCGCATTGTGAATCATGCCCGGAATGTCAATATTCTGCTCCCTCACCCCATTTTCGCAGTCCGCTAGTACCTCTACCCATAATTGAAGTACCGTTTGAAAGAGTGGGCATGGACCTAGTGGGTCCAGTAGTAAAGTCTGCACAGGGCCATCAGCACATACTGGTTATACTTGACTATGCCACCCGGTATCCTGAAGCCATCCCCTTGCGTAATACCTTCGCTAAAAATATCGCCAAAGAGCTTGTTCGGGTGTTTAGTCGTGTAGGTATTCCAAAGGAGATATTAACGGATCAGGGCACGCCATTTATGTCTAGAGTTATGAAAGAGTTATGCAAATTGTTCAAAATCTCCCATCTCCGTACCTCGGTCTACCACCCGCAAACCGATGGGCTTGTGGAAAGGTTTAACAAGACCCTTAAGAATATGTTAAAAAAGGTGGTGGACAAAGATGGGAGAAATTGGGATTTTTTGCTACCATATCTCATGTTTGCTATACGGGAAGTACCTCAGGCATCTACAGGATATTCACCTTTTGAATTACTGTATGGTAGACATCCCAGGGGATTGCTAGATGTTGCAAAAGAAACCTGGGAGACAGAGTCCACGCCCTATAGAAGTGTCATCGAGCATATCTCACAGATGCAGGATAGAATCGCAGCTGTCATGCCACTTGTTCGGGAACACATGGAGCAAGCCCAGGAGGTCCAGAGAAGGGTTTATAACTGGGGTGCCAGGATCCGTACCTTCAACCCTGGGGATAGAGTGCTGGTGCTAGTCCCCACCGTGGAAAGTAAATTCCTCGCAAAGTGGCAAGGTCCCTTTGAAATTAGGGAGAAAGTGGGGGAAGTAAATTATAAAGTTTACCAGCCAGGAAAAAGGAAACCCGAACGAATCTATCATGTTAATCTCTTAAAACCTTGGAAAGACAGGGAAAGTTTGTTGGCAGTACCAAGCCCCCAAAAGGACGTGATTCCCGTGGCCCTCAGGTACCTATAACGGAAACCTTGTCAGTAGCCCAACAAAATGATGTTAAGGAGTTTGTGAGGAAAAATGGAGATTTCTTCTCCCCCCTACCTGGACTGACGACGGTCATACAGCATGACATAGTTACCCAGCCCGGGGTCCGTATAAATGTCAAGCCCTATAGAATACCCGAGGCCAGGCGGGAAGCGGTGGCAAAGGAAATAAATGACATGTTAGAGTTGGGAGTGATTGAGGAATCTCACAGTGAGTGGTCGAGTCCCATAGTGTTGGTCCCAAAACCAGATGGAACCATTCGTTTCTGTAATGATTTCAGGAAACTGAACAGTGTGTCTAAGTTTGATGCGTACCCGATGCCTCGGGTGGATGAGCTCATTGACAGGTTGGGAACGGCTCGGTACATAACCACCTTAGATCTGACCAAAGGCTATTGGCAGATTCCTTTAACGGAAGCTGCAAAAGAAAAGACGGCATTCTCCACCCCCGAGGGGTCCTTTCAGTATAAGCGGATGCCGTTTGGTTTGCATGGGGCTCCTGCATCATTCCAAAGGATGATGGACAAGACGTTGAGACCACATCGCCAATATGCAGCTGCCTATTTGGACGATGTCGTCATCCACAGTCCAGACTGGGAATCTCATTTGTCCCGCTTGCAAGCGGTCGTAGATTCGCTGCGGGAAGCAGGTCTTACCGCCAACCTCAGAAAGTGTGCCATTGGCTTAGAGGAGGCCAAATATCTTGGCTACATCATTGGTCGAGGTCTCATTAGGCCTCAGATCAATAAAATTGAGGCAATTCAAAAGTGGCCCCAACCTGTAAATAAAAAACAAGTCCGGGCATTTCTTGGAATCACGGGGTACTACAGGCGGTTTATCCCCAATTTTGCCACCATTGCAGCCCCACTGACAGATCTGACAAAAGGTAGGGGGTCAGTCATGATTAAGTGGAATCCTGAGGTGGAGACCGCATTTCAAAGGCTGAAACAAGCTCTCTGTGCTCAACCTGTGCTTGTGACTCCAGATTTCACAACAGAGTTTGTGGTACAGACTGATGCCTCTGACATGGGACTAGGTGCGGTACTGTCCCAAATCAGAGATGGGGAGGAGCACCCTGTGGTCTTCCTAAGTAGAAAGCTCAACAAACATGAGAGAAACTATGCCATTGTGGAGAAGGAATGTTTTTCTATCAAATGGGCCTTGGAGGCCCTGAAATATTACCTGTTAGGAAGACCGTTCAAGTTGGTTACTGATCATGCCCCGCTCAAATGGATGTGTGATAATAAGGAGAAAAACAGTCGAGTGACAAGGTGGTTTCTCGCGCTACAAGTGTTCAAATTCACAGTGGAACACAGAGCGGGGAAACTGCAAAGTAATGTAGATGCCCTCTCCCGGGTCCATTGTCTGGTTGGGACAGTTGCTCAGCCGCAGGGGCTTGAGCAGAGGGGGGGGATATGTGACAGGATGAACGGCGAGGTGATAGAGGGATGCTATGTGTCACCTCGCATATGCTCATACCTGACCATTTAGGTGGAGTCCACTCCGGGTTTTCGGGGCCACAGTTAAGCAGGTGGGTCCGGACCAGAGTTTGGGCTCCACTGATGACCACCAACAGGTGGTATAAATAAGGCAGGGCTGGAGCAAGGAGTTGCTCGTGGCCTGGGACTCAGAGAGGTGTTCTGAGAGAGCTGTGTGTGTGGACGATACCTACAAGAAAAGGTTTGCTGTTACTTTGTTTTGGTGACAGGGAGAAGCCCTTCACCTCTGAGAGAGGAATCATCTGCTGTTTAGTTAGTGCCTGGATGGCAAGGGTTTATTTTGATGTTTTGTTTATTTTGATATTTCTTGCAAACCTTTTTAATAAAACTGACATCCAGTCAGATTTTGACGAAAGCCTGCTGTGCGGTCTACCTTTGTCCCAGGGAAGGAGATCCCCCACCTGAGCTAACCCCACAATATAAATATATATATATATATATATATATATATATACAGGTGAAACTCGAAAAATTAGAATATCGTGCAAAAGCTCATTTAATTCAGTAATGCAACTTAAAAGGTGAAACTAATATGCAAAGCAAGATAGTTCAAGCCGTGATTTGTCATAATTGTGATAATTATGGCTTACAGCTCATGAACACCCCAAATCCACAATCTCAGAAAATTAGAATATTACATGCAATCAATAAAACAAGGATTGTACATAGAACAATATCGGACCTCTGAAACGTATAAGCATGTATATGTACTCAGTACTTGGTTTGGGCCCCTTTTGCAGCAATTACTGCCTCAGTGCAGCGTGGCATGGAAGCTATCAGCCTGTGGCACTGCTGAGGTGTTATGGAAGACCAGGATGCTTCAATTGCGGCCTTCAGCTCTTCTGCATTGTTCGGTCTCATGTCTCTCATCTTTCTCTTGGCAATGCCCCATAGATTCTTTGAGATTCAGGTCAGGCGAGTTTGCTGGCCAATCAAGCACAGTAATCCCACGGTCATTGAACCACGTTTTGGTGCTTTTGGCAGTGTGGGAAGGTGCCAAGTCCTGCTGGAAAATGAAGTCCGCATCCCCATAAAGCTAGTCTGCGGAAGGAAGCATGAAGTGCTCCAAAATCTCCTGGTAGACGGCTGCGTTGACCCTGGACTTAATGAAGCACAGTGGACCAACACCAGCAGATGACATGGCTCCCCAAATCAACACAGACTGTGGAAACTTTACACTGGACTTCAAGCATCTTGCAGTGTGTGCCTCTCCATTCTTCCTCCATACTCTGGGTCCTTGGTTTCCAAATGAGATGCAAAAGTTGCTCTCATCAGAAAAGAGGACTTTGGACCACTGAGCAACAGACCAGGTCTGTTTTTCTTTAGCTCAGGTAAGACGCTTCTGACGTTGTTTGTTGTTCAGGACCGGCTTGACAAGAGGAATATGACATTTGAAGCCCATGTCCAGGATCCGTCTGTTTGTGGTGGCTCTTGATGCACTGGCTCCAGCCTCAGTCCACTCCTTGTGAAAGTCCCCAACACTTTTGAATGGCCTTTTCCTGACAATCCTCTCCAGGCTGCGGTCATCCCTGCTGCTTGTGCACTTTTTTCTTCCACACTTTTCCGTTCCACCTAACTTTCTATTAATGTGCTTTGGTACAGCACTTTGGGAACATCCAACTTCTTTTGCAATTACCTTTTGAGGCTTTCCCTCCTTATGGAGGGTGTAAGTGATGGTTTTCTGCACAACTGTCAGGTCAGCAGTCTTTCCCATGATTGTGATTCCTACTGAACCAGACTGAGAGACCATTTAAAGGCTCAGGAACTCTTTGCAGGTGTTATGGCTTAATTAGCTGATTAGAGTGGGACACTTTGAACCTAGAATATTGCACCTTTGGGGTTTTCATGAGCTGTAAGCCATAATCATCACAATTATGACAAATCACGGCTTGAACTATCTTGCTTTGCATGTAATGAGTCTCATATATTAGTTTCACCCATTTAAGTTGCATTACTGAAATAAACTAACTTTTGCACAATATTCTAATTTTTCGAGTTTCGCCTGTATATAGTATATATATTTTGCTCCCCTGTCCTGTTAAACTACTGCCTTATTGGGACAATATCTAACATGAAGTGCCTGATTTAACTAATTTGTACAAAATCAAACCGAGTGTGCTGAAATAGTGCCTTTTTATAGTAAACTTTGTTTTTTCTTTGAGCTTTTGTATACTTGTACTATAAAACTGAATAAAATGATTGAAATACAATGAGAAATAGACATAACCCTAAGAAAATGATAATAGGACCCTGAATCTTGGCCTGAAGAATTTCTAGACATCTTATTTTATTGCCTATTAGAGAATATTCTTAAAGTTTACCTTTTCAAAAATTATAAATGTACATTTTTTTTTGCAGGTAAAAAATATGAGCTTATGTTTTTTTTCTTCTAAGTAGCCTGTAAAGCATTGTACCCCTGATGAGCAGATTGCGGGTGCAATGTCAGGCTGTCAGTGGAGTTGTCTGCTGGTACCTCCGATACGGGCAGGCAGTTACTTCAGTCCAGGAAGAATCTGTGAACTACGAAGATGTTCACCAGGGCTCTCGCAGTTAATTGAGAACTATAAATCATCAGCTGCAAAGGCTATCGGTACTATTTATTCATGGAGCTCTGTCAATGGATGACGTAGCCATGTGGGCAGACCTCTGCATGGCCCAGCTCTTTCAAATTGTGACATATACAGGGAGAAAATCCCCAGCCCACTGTTACAGGAAAAGGGGGGATCAGGGGGCGAGCTGCAGGAGCGGAAACATGTTTCATGTTTTACTCTAAAAATCAGGGTAACATGTTCCAAAAGGTGAACTTATCCTTTAAAGCTGAATGTGGGCTGAGCAAGTATTGTCTAAATACAAGAGGAAGGAGTATTTTTATTCAAATCATGGTCTCCCTTGTGCTTTTCTTCCAAGTCTGTGCTCTAAGGATGAGAACTGCTTCACTTCTTTTCTGAGCAGAAGTTTCCTGTAATAAGGACCAATCTCTGCTGTTCTGTTTCCTTATGCAGGATGACTGGGCTTGTATCCACCCCCCTGTATTTTTTTGCAGGCAGCATGTAATGGGTAGGATATCACTGCAACTTTTGCAAGGTAATGTCTGGATTTACAAGGCATTTGGTATACACAAAGTGGATTTACATCTTTCGTGGCTGTTAGGAAATACTGTATATATAATTAAAGGTTTTGTGCTTGGACTTCGACAATACAATGTATGCTGTTAAATTTGAACATATAGCTCTACAGGTATACATAGGATAACTTTGGCTTTTGGTATATGCATCTGAGCTATTTTGTCATTAGCTTTTCACTTCTTAAAAATGAAAAAAATGAATGCAACTTGCATGCAAAACCAATGCACTTTACTTAGTGTCACCAGCCAGGCAAAAAGCAGCATATGCAGCTTGCCTGTGTGAAATTTTGCAATCTGGCAATAGAATTACACCCCTCCCAATGCTAACTACACATGAGGTAGTCATGATCTGGATGGGTTTCAGAAGCTGTAGATTAATCTGTGCTCTGTTCCAGATTTTTAGGGAAGCTTGCAGAGAATAGCTGTAGGTAAAACAGATTTGTATACATTGCTGCAACTATAAATTTGTCTGTGGTGTAAACAATTAGAAATGGTTTATATCTTTTTCTCAATGCACAACCCAAATAATGAACATTGTAATCTCAAGATCTCATTCTCACCTACAGTACTGTATATTTATGCTATATTTCTTCCTCTCCCAGCCCTTTCTCTATTTCTTGCCCCCTTTCAAATCGCAACGTTCCTATTCATTCCACTTCCACTTTGCTGTATTTCTACATATTATATGTGTAGTATGGTTCTAAACTTCTTCTATACATGGAATTTCGAGATGATCTCTTTGTAACATTTGTTTTAATTTCCTAGTACAGTAATACCTCGGTTTAATTTGTTCTGCAGGACTTTTCTTATAGCGAAAAATTCTTAAACCGAAACGCCGTTTCCCATAGGAATGCATTGAAAACCAATTAATCTGTTCCGGAGATCAGAAAAAAGTAAACACTAATAAATACCGCATGAGTTATTTTATCAAGTCATGCAGCATTTTAGTAGTGACAACCATGTGTTAATGTTTCAGCTGTCAGCGGGGTTCCCCACTGACAGCTGAATGTAAAAGAATTGCCGGCAATTAAAAAATAATTGAAAAAACTGTGTGGTGTCCCCCTTCCCATCCATACCAAGCCCTTCGTGTCTGGTATGGATTTTGAAGGGAACTCCCATGCCAAAATTTAAAACAAAATGGCGTGGGGGTCCTCCCCAAAATCCATACCAGACCCTTTTCAGAGCATGCAGCCTGGCAGGTCAGGAAAGGGGGGGGGGCGGCAAACAATGTTTCTTTTCAGTTTCTTAAAAGAAACAACATTTCCGTTAACTTTGGGGACAGTGACAGCTAATTCTGTGAGCTATAGTGAAGAAAAAAAAAGAGCCAGCAATTGCATTTAAAAATCAGCACTGACATATACACTTCGTATTGTGAAAAAAATTTGTCTATAATTTGTAAACCGAGGCATTATTTTCAGTGGATTTTCATTTGTAAAACAAAATTTACTTTAACCAAGGCATTCTTAAACTGAGGTATTACTGTACTTTGAAAAACGTGAATAAAGAAATATTTGAACTGAAATGTTTTATGTAGACCTTTTACAGATTTTGTTCTGAATTTTTCATTTACAGGATGGAGTGATAACACCAAGGGATGTGGACATCGTTATGTCTGAAGGTCTTGGGATGAGATATGCTTTTCTTGGACCTTTGGAAACTGCACATCTTAATGCAGAAGGTGAGAAAAACGTCTCCCAACTCCAATGGGATAAATTCTAATAACATGTAATCATGCCGTATAGGAAAGATTAGGGTCTTATGGCACAGATCTGAAAAAAAAATCAGATCCCAAAATGATCAATAAAGTTGAGGTCCACTCAAAAGTGGAAGCTCTGCTTGCTTCCCCCCCCCCCCCCCCACCTCCACTGCCATATTTTGGCACCTTTTTTGGGGGCAGCGGATACCTGTTTTTGACAGGTAGCTGCTCCCACTTTGGGCTCAGTTCGCCGCGGTGCAGTGAGCTGGAGGTTCAGCCCCCCTCCTTTCTCTCGCAGTCTCCTGGGAACAGGTCCCAGAAGTCTGCCAGACCAATTAAAATGCGCAGCACCACTCACACATGCGCAAGCTGTCAGTTTGGTGACCACAGTTGTGATGCCGGCACCAGGGAGAGAAGGGATGGTGTGGGTGAGCACATTGCTGGAGCCTGGGACAGGTAAGTGTGTGTTTATTAAAAGTCAGCAGCCACAGTTTTTGTAGCTGCTGAACTTTTAATAAACATAAAACTGACTAGAACTCCACTTTGAAGTGAAATTTTATGGCAAACATTAAAAATGGGTGATCAGGCAGGCTTTTAATGCAGAAGAGATGTGCCATGGCTATTCTGCATTAAAGTTACTTACCTGCCTGTCCACCCCTGTACAGTGAGCTGCGCATGCACAGCTCATTGTACAAATTTGGCAATGCGGAGCTGAATGAACTCCCGCATATGCACAGAAGTGACATCATCTCAGTAATTTTCAAAATAAGTGAGCGCTTAAAACAACTAGTATAAAATCACAAAAATTAAAATAAAAGAAGAAGAAAACAGCAGCTGAACACCAAAGAGGTACCATATGAACCTTCTCAATAAAAATGCATACAAGGGAGAGGTGCAGCGCTAACTAAATGAATAAATATACTTATATACTTGATAAATATAAATATAAATCAGTAAAAAGTGCTATTAAAGTGCAAAACGGTGACTAAATGATGGATATAGTCCATATCGTGCTCAGAATCCAAGAGAGTCCTTTAAGAGCTCCAATCCCTGGATTCGTGGATGAGGTGATAAAAGTAAAAATTGCGCACTCACCAAATGCGCAATTCAAATGCGCATTCAAAGCTGATATTCCAAGGTCCTCATATGGATCTGGTCAGATCTGGTCATGGAAAGCCCTCTGTCACCTGGTAGTGTATTCCACACATAGAAGAAAAGGCCGCTCTGCAGATGTAAAGGACTCCCACTGAGAACACTCAACAGCACGCCCACGTGCTAACGCACCTCCTCAGGTAGATTACTCCGCCTCGGCAGTAACAGTGATCTGTGAACCGTGTTACTGCCGAGGCGGAGTAATCTACCTGAGGAGGTGCGTTAGCACGTGGGCGTGCTGTTGAGTGTTCTCAGTGGGAGTCCTTTACATCTGCAGAGCGGCCTTTTCTTCTATGTGTGGAATACACTACCAGGTGACAGAGGGCTTTCCATGACCAGATCTGACCAGATCCATATGAGGACCTTGGAATATCAGCTTTGAATGCGCATTTGAATTGCGCATTTGGTGAGTGCGCAATTTTTACTTTTATCACCTCATCCACGAATCCAGGGATTGGAGCTCTTAAAGGACTCTCTTGGATTCTGAGCACGATATGGACTATATCCATCATTTAGTCACCGTTTTGCACTTTAATAGCACTTTTTACTGACATCATCTCAGCCTGGCCAATAAAAACGGCTGGTGATCAATACCCAAGCCTGCTGCCTAAAGATGAATGCAGATGGCAGGGAGCTCCAGGACACCACATCACTAGACTTAAGGTGAGTATAGTTCTGCTTTAATTCCTAACATCCATTTTCCCCCATGTCATGTGAGCACCATGTGGTCTATACTCTTTGTAAGTAAGGTCTGATTCACAATTTTTGGTACAATTAGTGGAAAATATAATGGTTGATGAGATCTGTGCTATTATATTCAGTAAAACAGTGAAAACAATCTGCACAGTTAATAATAAAGGTCCATAAACTCATAAAAAATAAAATAAACACATGAAAAATAAAATAAGCTAAAAAATCAAAAGAGATTGCTGCAAACACATCAGTTAGTGCTTTTCACCACACCTTAACATTATATATAACATCCTCCACAATCTTATCAAATAATGTGAGAGTCCTTAATTTAAAAAATTGTAATAGTCCTTCAATATCCATTTATTCTCCACAGTGGTGAAGGAAATACAGCTTTATTGAATATTGAAGGGCTATTATATTTGTTTTAGTTAAGGACTTTGACACTATTTGATGGAATTGCGCTGCATTGTGGAGGACATTATATACTATGTTGAAGTGTGGTGAAAAACACTAATTGATGTGTTAGCAGCAATAACTTTTGATTTTTAGTTTTATTTTATTTTTCATTTGTTTTTGTTTTTTTCATGAGTTTATGGACCTTTATCAGGGCTCAAAATTTCAAGTCCTGAGCTACTAGCCAGGACTTGAGAGTTACTCATCACCAGTTGTCCCACCCAACCCCTAACCTGCCCGCCCCTGAACACACCCTCGTAAATTATCTCATGAAATGGCACTGTTAAATGTTTTATGCAGAATGAAGGATGGAAGAAATGGAAGGAAGGGAGGTGTGGAAGGAAAGAAGGGAGAAAGGAAGAGGTGGAAGAAAGGGAGAAAAGAAGGGAGGGAGGGAAGGGTGGAAGGAAAAGAGGGAGGGGTGGGAGGAGTAGAAAGGAGGAAGGGAGGGGTGGGTGGAAGGAAGGAACAAAGGAAGGAAAGGGAGGCTGGAAGGAAGCGAGGGGTGGAAGGAAGGGAGGGGTGAAAGGAGGGATTGAAGGGAAGGGTGGATGGAAGGAAGGAAGGGGTGGAAGGAAAGATGGAAGGGTGGGTGGAAGGAAATAAGGGAAGGTGGGTGGATGGAAGGATTGGAGGGAAGGGTGGGTGGAAGGAAGAGAGGGGTGGATGGAAGGAAGGAAGGGGTGCATGGAATGAAGGTGGGGTGGAAGGGAGGGTGGGTGAAAGGAAGCAAGGGTGGGTGGAAGGAAAGAAGGGGGGGGGGTTGGAAGAAAGGAAGGTGCTGGTGGAAGGAAGGTAGGTCGGACTCACATGCTCATTCAGAAGCATCAGAGCTGTCAGCTGCTCTGTGTTCAGTTTCCCACCCACGACTCCTCTGAAGCTGCACTGACTGGAGTGTGGGCAGGCACAGGGGGAGGCAGAGCAGATCAAACCTCTCCCTCCTTCTCCTCCCTCCTTCAATGAAGCAGCTGAAAGCTGCAGGAGGGAGAGGAGGAGAATCTGCTTCCAGCTGCTTCACTGAAAGCCATACAGGAGATCGCTGTTTGTCATTGCTGCACAGATCATACCTGATCGTTCCATTTCTTTCCTGCCCCCCCGCTGTTTGCTCCTTAGTGCCCAGTCTCCTATTGGTGCAGTGGATAGGGGGAGGGGCTTGGCACTGAAGAGCACACAGAAACAGAACGATCAGGTATTATCTGTGCAGCGGTGACAAACCGCGATCTCCTCCTCTCCCTCCTGTGGTTTTCAGCTGCTTCATTGAAAGCCATGCAGGAGATTGCTGCTTGTCACTGCCCCCACCTGCCGCTCCTCCCACATACCCGAGGACCAGGGGCGGACTGACCATTTGGAAACTCGGGCACTGTCCGAGGGCCCGGGGGCAGTAGGGGGCCCCATGAGAATCCCCTGGTACCTTTTTCATAGGCTTTTTTGAGTTTGGGCAAGGACACAGGGGCCCCATGATCCCCTATTGCCCGGGGGCCCCATGAGTTTTCAGTCTGCCCCTGCTGAGGACTGCCTTTATTATTAACTGCACAGATTGTTTTCTCTGTTTTATATACTATTATATTCAATGACAAGGTTCTTGCATCTGCATTTTTAGTGGGGTTTTTTTCAAGTACTGTTTGTGTTTGTCAAAAGATGTATTTCTTTTCTGCCCAGTGTGCCAAAAGTTATCAACATAGAAATACACTGACATAGCCCACTTAATGGGATGTAGGAGTAGCACATTTTAACATTCTTAGAAACACCAGAGGCTAAGAAATGATCCAGGTTTACAGTTCTGATTCCCCAAATACCACCTTCCCCAAACCATTTGGGTGGGGTCTGCTTTTTTAGTTATACTACAATACATTCTTTACTGCTTACTCCTGTAGTAGAATAATTAAAGTACTTTTATTCAAGTACATTACTAAGTCATAATCTTCAAAAATCAGCATTAGCCTTGCTTGCCTCCACCCTCTGTAAAAATGCATAATATTTAATCACACCATAACTTATCTTAGTATTTTATATGCTTGTATATTTTTTTTAGAAGTGGGAGTGTGCCTTTTTTATAATGTATGAGTAAAACATGTTGCGGTAGCATGTATAAGAGTGAATATCTCTCCTAAAGCTTCAAAAGTTGTTCTGACAAGCAGGATGTGCATACAGAATTCACAGTTCATAAAATATGGTCTGTAGCAAATATATTATGCTTTTGGGTATTTTTTTTCACTTGGATGATGAGTCTCCAATATAAAAGAAATATAGTGCTCCTGGCAACCAATCAGATTCCATTTTGTACTGGTCTAAATTAGTAAATGAACTGTGACTGGTTGTAGTGGCTCGGTGGCCGTCAAAGATACATTTTTGTATTCTTTATTGAATAAGGCTCTAATACATCTATGTCTCCATACCATTTTTCTGGGGTTCAGTTTTGTTCATTGTAAACTGTTTTTAGTGAACTTGAAATAAAGGGAAAGGGCACAGACACCTTAAAGTGAATGTATAGCCAAACCTATTTTATTTCGTTTGTTTTGTTTTGGATAGAGTAGGTAAAGATCCGATTGCCCTCTAATTAGAACTAGTGATCATTGTCATCAAGACAGAAAATTATTTGAAATCCAAACGTTTACAGTTGTCGCCAGAAGATGAGGTGAAGGTAAAATTTTATAATATGAGGAGAAACCAAAACAATCTAGTAAGCGGAGATCCACCTGAAGAAAAAAAAATAAAAGTCAGCAGCTACAAAAGGTGTAGCTGCTGACTTTTAAAATACAGACACTTACCACCTGTCCCTCGGTCCAGCGGTGTCCTCACCACCGCTGGTTTCATCGGCCGTCTTCTCTCCCTGGCGCCGGCATCTTCAGTGTGGGCACCTGGCTGTGAAAGCTTGCGGCTTCACAGCCGGGTGCCCACTGCACATGCACGAGAAGCGCTGTGCTTTTTGAATGGTTCCGTAGTCTTATGGGACCTGTCACAAGTCCCAGAAAGCTACGGGGAGGGAGAGGGGAGGACAACTTCTGCCTCTGATCGCCTAGGCGATCCCAGCGGAAGTGGGATCGGGTACATGTCAAATTCGGGTACCCGCTCCCCAAATCGGGGGACAAGGCATTAAAGCGTAACTTCCCCTTTTGGGTGGAGCTCCGCTTTAAATGATCAAATCAGGCATCCCTTGTACTACGCGATTTATAATAGATCATACAATCAAATTATATAAGGTATGGCCTGCCTTAGAGGGAAATTCATCTTCAGCTCGCCATATACTGTATTTTTGTTTTCAGCCAGCGGTGATGGAGAACTCTCAAAACCCCCTCCCCCAGACTCTTGTCCATTGAAAAGCAGATGTCAGTATCCACTTTCTACTTTGAATAGGGCCCTAAATGTCAAGACTTGGGTTAAATCATCTCTGCTAATGTAACCCGTTGAAATGTTATTACTTGCAATACATTAAAATGGACATTAGATGGTGATGGATTACCATTCAGGGTCACTCACATGGACAGAACAGCCCTCTGGAACTTGTATGTTGTATAGCAGGACTCCACTGGTGAGTAGGCCAGTCAGGGACTACTTTTCCCAAGAGAGGTAGTGTGAGGGCTGATGCATATAGATATCAAAGCCCGGGAGATTAGCCAGGAGAGTGCGGGGAGAGACTGAAGGAGAAGGAAGTATGCTGATGACTGAAGTGCTGAAGTAGGCTGCAGAGCAAGGGTTGGAGAAAGAGGAAGAACGGAAAGGGTCACGTGAAAACTGACAATTTGCCACCTCAGCTATCTACCTACACGTAGCTGTGAACATTACATATGATTGCCTCAGTTTGAAGCTTAGTTCTCACAGCTACCATTGTCCAGATACATCTACATTGCAGTTTGCTGTACAAGCTGACTGCAGGACATACAGTTGAAGGCCAGGATACAGCAGTGCCAACTGAAATAACGTTTCCATTTTTCAGCAAAGCAGGATTCCCATTACTGTTAACTTTTGCCTTTGATGTACAAAGGGAGCTGTCTTTGCTGATAGACATTCATGCCAATTGTTGCTATTTATCACTTGAAATCTGCCCATGTTGAGTGCTTTAAAGGGCCCTAATTCTCTACCATTAAGAGGAAAGGTGTTAAACCTCCTTTATTCCTTCTATCTTTGTGTTACCATCTCAAGGAACTATATTATACACCTCAACCCAACTCAACTTCATACTAACTGGGCCCTAACGGGCATACGGAAGACACTGTAGTGTTCTTAAAGGGACAGTGCTCAATTTCAAATGAGACTTCTCTTTCCTTCACATCTAATCCTTGTCATCTAGTTCTGAGGACCCACATTGAGCTTACCTGTTACTTGATAGTTGTTTCTGCTCACTCGTGATTCAGCAGTCCCCTCAAATTGTAGGCAGTGTATTATTTCTGAAAGCAGTCCTGCTATTATTGTTACTTTACTGTGAATGTTGTTACTTTTGCTCACAACTGCCAAGAGTGATTATATTTGCTTTGTATATCAGTGTAATTTTGTTCTTTTTTACGAAGTCACCTTTAATTCCAATATAAACTTCATATTGGTTTATCCTAACTTGTGTGTGAGTCCATTTTACAGGTTCAAATTGTCAGGGAACCAAAACATCACTAAGCAACCCTTAAGGGGGTAGTGCTACACTAAAATAGCTGATCAGATTCTAGGCAGAGCTGTTAATTGACTTATTTAATTTTAATTATCTCTGACCCACTGTATTGAAAGAAAAATGGTTGGGAAGTGGATGTGCAGTTATGGACCAGATTTATAAACAGTGGTTCTAAAAACACATATTGTTGGCCAGTGAGCCTGTTAATGGATGCGATCTGAGCTTTGTGGGATAGTTTTTCTTTAACCCTTTTTACATTGGAGTGTCTAATTCCTAAAAGTGGGTCATTTGGGTGTGTTTGTACCATCCTGGAATTTTTATAATAAAATAAAAACCCTGTGATTATTAAATACCACCAAAAGAAACCTCTGCAGTATCTTTCCAAAACGATTTAAATCATTCCAAAATGATTTAAAATTTAATTGGGTTCAGTGTGGTATGACCAAGTGAGTCAGTCACAACACTGAATCTGGAAAATGGCCTGGTGATGAAGGGGTATATACAGGATGGTGTTCAAGTGCTTGCTGTAACCTGCATTAAGAGCAAAATGTAGACTAATATAAGTGTTGCTGTAAAATATAGTGGTGTTACATATTCATAAATGTGAACACCTGATATAAACCATATTGTGACCAAATGTAATATCTAAAACTCAAAGTGCTTAGTATATAAATTACTGCAACATCCAAATAAACAATATGTAAACATAAAAAAGTTTAAACTGCTCAATAAATTGGTGCAGAATTCAGACACAGTCCAAATCCCTTGTGAAAATTTATGCTTAAGAAGTGCTCCCCATGTGGACCCTTTAACTGCCCTCTTGGGTACTCTGCATGCTGGTCGGATGCTGTTTTTCCAGCATGCCTATTTGCTAGAAAATGGTCATGAGACTAGGTTCTGTAGAATAAACAGCTGTGCGCACGGACTGAAAGTTGGCTAGTTCCTGCTGAACCGGTCAATTTCCGGCCTGTGTGTACAAGGCTTTACAAATACTGCTAGCTTCAGGCTGTTTATAATGGTCTGTTCAAGGACACATGCACTTGGGTGCCTGTGGATGTATAATGCAAAATTTGTGTGTATTTTCCCACCACCTGCCACATGTGCTACATACAACTGCCCCTTAAACATGAAAGGCTGTATGCGACTGTATATCTGACTATATGTCAGATGCGCTCAACTCCACACAGATGTAAAACCCCAAAGCAAAATGTGTAGAGAAAATACTTGCCTTTTCCACACGGTACTCCCTAGCTGGCCAGATGAGCAAGGCGTCCCTCACTCGCTAACTCTAGTGTGGATTGTTGGGATGTCAGGGCCATAAGGGTGGCAATGCTCATGCAAATCAATAATAGTATACACACAGTTGTATTAAATAAGGTAAAACTAGTGATTGATTCTGATTTTAAGCCCCCCCACTACACATATTCTGCCTGCTGATAAATAGCCTCTTGGATTGAAAAAAAAAACACTGACAGGGCTATTAACAAAGTAACAGTGTATTATATATTAGAAATTCAAACAAACCAATAATTCCAAGTGGTCATTTTAGTTTCATGTTTTTTGTCTGCCTATTTATCATTTGCAAAAATTAGCCTGCCATAAACAGGCACAGGTCTCGCCATGAATGACAGGAGGGAAGGCATTTGCTCACTTTTATTCCAAGACCCGCAATGACAGTCCACCCAGAATCAGCCTCATGAATGCAATGTGTGTGTGGTGACAATCTCTTTGCTTCACTAAAAAAAATGAGTAGTGGGTGCTTACTGACACGGAGGCTTTCTAGTAATATGGAAAATATACATGTGCTTAACTAGTTCTTTTCTTACGCATAATCATTGCTTCAATCTGTCCCATTGCTTAAAAAGTTCAGACCCTGTATGACCACTATAATTCATGCCAATATGCTGAGATGTTGATGTTTTTTAGCTTCTCCCTCCTCACGTGGTTTTCTGGCTTTGCCTTCTGTTCAGAACATAGCACAATAGGAAACTCCAGCATATCCTTAGAGACCTGGTTAAAAGGTGAATTGGACTAAATCCTAAAGACAAACTAAAGGGGACATTGAGAGCAGCAAACTGATGAGATAGAAACCTGAGGAATGAATAGACCACAAGGCTGCAGCCCAAGGAAAGAAGAATCTGTTCTTTATTGTAACAAGGGCAGTTGTACAATAACATCTAATAGTTTCACCTGATAGCATTGTGAACAGATTCCACAGCTGATGTCTCCTGCAATCCTCCCAGAACTTCTCAGTTATATGGAAATTGATGCAAATGGCCTACTCAGGACTTTAAAGCTTTATTTTTCTGTCAGAACTTCCTAAACTTGTCCTTGAGATGCACAGTAGGGGATGCCCTCTGAATCTCCTCAGTAGGACACAGGTTAAATAAATCTACTTGGTAAACTCTGTTGTTTTTAAAAATAAGGCTGCAGTGGTTATACACTATATAAATAAGCCCATTAAACAAGGATTCTTAGTGAAAATAATGAGCTGCGGTCACCATTTTCTACCAACCTCTTCCAGTGACCCAGCTTTGCTTTCTTCCCGTATTTGACAGTCTCCCTCCAATGCTCCTCCTTTTGTCAGCAGCTACAAATTCTTTGATATACAGTACAAGTGTCTTTAAAATGTGTCTAGGTCAGTGTGATATAATCCACAGGACAACTAAGCACGTGTCTAGGGCCCAAAGAATGTCCAGGAGGTTCAACTACAACCGTCATGTGCCTGAAATAAACCAAGGTGGTAGAGCAATTATTCAAAGCTCTGCACCAGGCTCTGTACAGAAAATGCAAATTGGCCAACTTTTCATGCTAAAATTTGGTGGACTACACAACATAGTTGAGGAGCAGGGTAGGTGTTCTTTAGGCCTGATACACTTCCTGTCCTAAAGGTGTCCTAAGGTGACAATGTTGCTTCTCCAAAGATAAAGTCCAGTGTCTCCCTAGGACAGAAAATGTATTATTGATGGGATCAGCAGGAGAAATGAAAACAGCCTGAGCTAAAGAAAATGTATGCAGTCACCATATCTAAAGGACTGGTAAGCTGCAATGTATACAATTAGTGTTCTTTAGTTTAAATACACTTAGAAACACTAATGCACAGCAACATTGATCTCAGATTTTAACTTATTGATCATCTGAGTAATCATCTTGTTTACACTTGTTTTGCTCTCTGAAGAGCAATCTGAGTTTAGAAAACTCTTCAGAGAGCATTTGACAGATGGGAAGTAGTTGTTGTATCACCTCATCACTGCCTGTTGTACGCCCCATAAATGCTGAACTATTGCACAATAACCACATGCATTGTGCTTAGTTGCGGGGCAGTTTTAGTATGGTCCCCTTCACTTGAATGGGTTGCAGGGTAACTGTATAATTCCTGCTGCGACTACAAAACATCGGCATGTGTACACCCCCAGTCTTTGCCTTCCCAGCTAAAGGGGGAGATGTTGAAGGGCAGTAAAAATGCAGCTCAAGCATGGGGTTTTATCGCGCCCCCAGAGAGTCTTGTTTTTTTTTCTGTATTGTCGCGGTTTTCTCATTTCTCCAGCAAACTCTTATTGTTATCATGGTTTTTGGAAGTCCCCACAATAAATTAGGAAAAAGAAAACAACGGGTAAGGGAGGGAAGGGATGGCATGGACTTTATTACTGTCCCCTCTATCTTTTACCAAACTAATGTTTCGGCCACTATTCAGTTGACACAAACAACCGTAAATAGGATGCTATCAAACACCTCTCTTTGGACTACAGAACCCTGCTCCTCTATTTTATGGAAAGATGAGGTTTATATAGTATTATCCCGCTTCTGTTGTTCTGATATACTCTAGAGCCATGTTTCTTAAGTAATGGGTTGCGAACCAAAAGTGGGTCATGACCAGTAGCAGACTGGGTCACGGGGCAAGTGCCCCCAAGGTCTCTCTAATGCTCCAATAAAATGTCTGGTGCCCTGACAACATAGCTTAATAACAACCGCCAGCGGTACTAATTTAAATGTTAAGACGGCCAGGACCACAACTATTGGCTTTAGTATTTATATTATTGCGGCCAGCTGGTCCCATTAACCGCTTAAGGCCCTCCCACAGTACATTTACTGCTTCCGGGTCGGGCCCTCTGCGCAAAATCACACACATATATATATATATATATATATATATATATATATATATATACGTGATTTTGCATTTCCTGGTAGGGGGTGCGCACCTGTCATACCCGCGCCGCCGATCATGGCCCTGGGTGTCAATCACCGGGTCCCTCCTCCCTGTCAGTTTGAGCACAGCCATCCCAATCCGTGTTCTTACAGTAAAGCACACACCCCCGCCCCCTAGTAAAACACTCCCATCACGCAGTTAACCCTTTGATCGCCCCTAAATGTTAACCCTTTCCTGCCCAGTGCCATTAGTATAGTGTCCATGCTTTTTTTTTAGCACTGATCACTGTATTGGTGTCACTGAGGGTGTCAGTGACACCAAGTCAGTTCCCCCCCCAGTGTCAGAATGTCTGCTGCAGTCCTGCTATAAGTCGTTGATCGCCGCCATAAGTCGCTGATCGCCACCATTATTAGTATAAAAAAAAATTCCAGTATCTATACTTCCATTTGTAAATGCTATAACTTTCATGTAAACCAATTATTTACACATATTGGGAATTTTTTTTTTAGCAAAGACATGTCGTAGAATACATTTTGGCCTAAATTTATGCCAAAATTTGATTTTTAAATTTTTTTACTGGACATATTTAATAGCAAAAAGTCCAAAATATTGTTTTTTTTTCTCAAAATTGTCAGTTTTTCTTCATTAAACCTCCATTGCTAGTATAGTGTCTGACTGGATCAATATCTTTGATCAGATCAGCACCATACCAGCATTCACATTAGTATAGAGTAAAAAAAAACACAGCATTAGCGGGATCAGCCCCAGAGCTTACCCCCCCCCCCTCTTCTTCCCCAGCAAATGCAGTGTCAGTAGGTCACTGTCACTTGATACATTGCACACAAAACCGCAGTGTTCGCAGAATCAGGCCTGATCTCTGTTAGCACTTGCCATCAAATTTTGATGATTCTCATATGCAGCAGAGTGCCAAATGTATAAGACCTGTGAGAGGGCAACAGGCTATACATATAAGTTTCGGATTTAGGAGGGCAAAGATAGTCACGTGGAGCCCCCCGGATTCCCAGACTACATGGGGAGTAGTGGCAAGATAGTTTGGGACTTGGTGTCATCCTTTTTCCATATGGGGTACCACTTATACATGGACAATTTTTATTCAAGCGTGCCACTACTTAGACATTTGTACAATTTTGGAATTGACGCATGTGGCACCGTGCAACCTAATGTGTGCCCACCATTAGAAGTGGATGGATGCAGGGCGGTATATTCTAATGGTGGGCATACCACACACTTGTTCTGGCAGAGATTTCTTTTTTTTTCATTCAGTCCACAGGCTGCATACAAAAAAAAGAACATAGCATATATACCCAACAAGGACCAGCAACGTACTGGTACATCACTGGAGTTTGAATGGTTATACCAGGATCATGCCTACAGCTGCGGGCATCATCCTGGTATCGTTTTTTTCAACCAACGATCAGCTTGCATGTAAATGCAATCCTAGTGGCTAATTAGCTGTAGGAGTGCTTTTACAAGCTGCCTTCCACGGCCTTCTCGGGCAGTCCCGTGCCATCGGGGGAACCTGAGAATGCAGCTGGTGTTTCCGCCAGCGGACCATAGAGCTGATTGGAGACCAGAACGGTGCCAATCATCTCTATAGTCTAAAAAATCAGAAGCTACGAGCATTTCATCACTTCAGTTTCACAGGATATAAACAGCACCATTTGTAAATTGGGAAAGCATCTGATCACACCGATCTTGGTGAGATTAGATAATGTAAGGGCAGAGGAGATATCTAGAGTCTGATAGACCCCAGATTTCTCAAAAAAGAATATATGACAATGCCCATTGAAGTTATAGGGGATACAGCTGTACCTCTGTTTACAAACGCCTCGGTTAACGTAATTTTTGGTTTACAAATGAAAATAATGCCTCGGTTTACAAATTGTTTTCGCAATACGAAGTGTATGTTGGTGCTGATTTTTTAATGCAATTGCTGGTTTTTTTTTTCTTCACTATAGCTCACACAATTAGCTGTCAACAAAGGAAACTTTTTGTTTCTTTTAAGAAACTAAAAGGACACATTGTTTCTTTTAACTCCGGGAAATAAACTAAAAGGAAACTTTCTTTCTTTTAGCTGGTTGCAAGTGACAGCTGAATCTCTGAGCTATATTAAAGGAAAAAAAAAAGTGGTAATTACATTTAAAAACCGGCACCATAATAAATAAATAAAAAACGGCGTGGGATCCCCCCTCCCATCCATACCAAGCCCTTCGGGTCTGGTATGAATTTTGAGGGGAACTCCCATGCCACAATTTAAAAAGAAATGGCGTGGGGGTCTCTCCCAAAATCCATACCAGAACCTTAACCGAGTATGCAGCCCGGCAGGTCAGGAAAGGGGGGGGGGGGGGAGCAAGCTCCCCCCCCTCGTGAACCATACCAGGCCACATGCCCTCAACATGGGGGGGTGCTTTGGGGCAGGGGGCCCCCCAAAGCACCTTGTCCCCATGTTGATGGTGACAAGGGCCTCTTCCCCACAACCCTGGCCAATGGTTGTGGGGGTCTGCGGGCAGGGGACTTACCGGAATCTGGAAGCCCCCCCCATGCAAATGAGTATGGGGTACATGGTCCCGCTACTCATTCACAAAAAAACAAAAAGTGTAGTGTGAAAAAAGACAGGACACAGTCTTTGACAAGTCTTTTTTTTAAAAGAAAAAAATAAAAGAATGTCCCCCGCAGTAGATCCAACGTCAATCACGATGTCTGCTGCTGCCACCAACCCGAAAAAAAAAAACAAAAGTTTTTGGAAAATGAAGACAGAAAACAAAAACATTTTTTCCTTTTTTTTTTTTTTTTTTTTTTTTAGATTTCAAAACCTTGTGAGAAAAAAATGAGATCTGTAAAATACTCACTATGCCTCTTTAAATTCCTTGGGGTGTCTACTTTCCAAAAAGGGGTCATTTGGGGGAGTTTGGTGCTATCCTGGCATTTCAGGGCCTCCGAAACTGTGATGGGTAGTGTGGAAGTGAAATGAGGAAGTTACGCACCTTCAGGCTTTCAAAGTGGTCATTGGATTTCAAGCTCCTGTATGTGGCTAGGCTCCCAAAAACTCTCACACATATGGTATCCCCGTACTTGGTAGAAGTAGCAGAATGTATTTTGGGGTGTAATTCCACATATACTTATGGCTTGTGTGAGAAATATATCATTTAAATTATAACTTTGTGTAAAAAAAAAATAAAATGTTTTGTCATTTTCCAAAAACTCGTGAAAAAAAAATAAAACTTCCATGGACTCAATCATGCCTCTCAGCAGATAGCTTTGGATGTCTACTTTCCAAAAAGGGGTCATTTGGGGGTGTTTGTACTGTCCTGGTATTTTAGAAATGTGATGGGCAGTTAGAAAGTAAAAGCTGTGTAAATGCCATTATCTATACCAGTGATGGCGAACCTTTTTGAGCCCGAGTGCCCAAACTGCAACCCAAAACCAACTTATTTCTTTCAAAGTGCCAACACTGCAATGAAACCTGAATATCGAGCTTTTGGTTTAGAAAAAACAACTCGTACAGTAGTGCAAACTAATTAACAGTACAGGGATGACCAGAGACTGCGGACACAGTACAGGGATGACCAGAGACTGCGGACACAGTACAGGGATGACCAGAGACTGCGGACACAGTACAGGGATGACCAGAGACTGCGGACAGTACAGGGATGACCAGAGACTGCGGACACAGTACAGGGATGACCAGAGACTGCGGACACAGTACAGGGATGACCAGAGACTGCGGACACAGTACAGGGATGACCAGAGACTGCGGACACAGTACAGGGATGACCAGAGACTGCGGACACAGTACAGGGATGACCAGAGACTGCGGACACAGTACAGGGATGACCAGAGACTGCGGACACAGTACAGGGATGACCAGAGACTGCGGACACAGTACAGGGATGACCAGAGACTGCGGACACAGTACAGGGGATGACCAGAGACTGCGGACAGTACAGGGATGACCAGAGACTGCGGACAGTACAGGGATGACCAGAGACTGCGGACACAGTACAGGGATGACCAGAGACTGCGGACACAGTACAGGGATGACCAGAGACTGCGGACAGTACAGGGATGACCAGAGACTGCGGACACAGTACAGGGATGACCAGAGACTGCGGACACAGTACAGGGATGACCAGAGACTGCGGACACAGTACAGGAGATGACCAGAGACTGCGGACAGTACAGGGATGACCAGAGACTGCGGACACAGTACAGGGATGACCAGAGACTGCGGACACAGTACAGGGATGACCAGAGACTGCGGACACAGTACAGGGATGACCAGAGACTGCGGACACAGTACAGGGATGACCAGAGACTGCGGACAGTACAGGGATGACCAGAGACTGCGGACACAGTACAGGAGATGACCAGAGACTGCGGACACAGTACAGGAGATGACCAGAGACTGCGGACACAGTACAGGGATGACCAGAGACTGCGGACACAGTACAGGAGATGACCAGAGACTGCGGACACAGTACAGGGATGACCAGTGACTGCGGACAGTACAGGGATGACCAGAGACTGCGGACAGCACAGGGATGACCAGAGACTGCGGACAGCACAGGGATGACCAGAGACTGCGGACACAGTACAGGGATGACCAGAGACTGCGGACAGTACAGGGATGACCAGAGACTGCGGACACAGTACAGGGATGACCAGAGACTGCGGACACAGTACAGGGATGACCAGAGACTGCGGACACAGTACAGGAGATGACCAGAGACTGCGGACACAGTACAGGAGATGACCAGAGACTGCGGACACAGTACAGGAGATGACCAGAGACTACGGACACAGTACAGGAGATGACCAGAGACTGCGGACAGTACAGGAGATGACCAGAGACTGCGGACAGCACAGGGATGACCAGAGACTGCGGACAGCACAGGGATGACCAGAGACTGCGGACACAGTACAGGGATGACCAGAGACTGCGGACACAGTACAGGGATGACCAGAGACTGCGGACACAGTACAGGGATGACCAGAGACTGCGGACACAGTACAGGGATGACCAGAGACTGCGGACACAGTACAGGGATGACCAGAGACTGCGGACACAGTACAGGGATGACCAGAGACTGCGGACACAGTACAGGGATGACCAGAGACTGCGGACACAGTACAGGGATGACCAGAGACTGCGGACACAGTACAGGGATGACCAGAGACTGCGGACACAGTACAGGGATGACCAGAGACTGCGGACAGTACAGGGATGACCAGAGACTGCGGACAGTACAGGGATGACCAGAGACTGCGGACACAGTACAGGGATGACCAGAGACTGCGGACACAGTACAGGGATGACCAGAGACTGCGGACACAGTACAGGGATGACCAGAGACTGCGGACACAGTACAGGGATGACCAGAGACTGCGGACACAGTACAGGGATGACCAGAGACTGCGGACACAGTACAGGAGATGACCAGAGACTGCGGACACAGTACAGGAGATGACCAGAGACTGCGGACACAGTACAGGAGATGACCAGAGACTGCGGACACAGTACAGGAGATGACCAGAGACTGCGGACACAGTACAGGAGATGACCAGAGACTGCGGACACAGTACAGGGATGACCAGAGACTGCGGACAGTACAGGGATGACCAGAGACTGCGGACACAGTACAGGGATGACCAGAGACTGCGGACAGTACAGGGATGACCAGAGACTGCGGACACAGTACAGGAGATGACCAGAGACTGCGGACACAGTACAGGAGATGACCAGAGACTGCGGACAGTACAGGGATGACCAGAGACTGCGGACACAGTACAGGAGATGACCAGAGACTGCGGACACAGTACAGGGATGACCAGTGACTGCGGACAGTACAGGGATGACCAGAGACTGCGGACAGCACAGGGATGACCAGAGACTGCGGACAGCACAGGGATGACCAGAGACTGCGGACACAGTACAGGGATGACCAGAGACTGCGGACACAGTACAGGGATGACCAGAGACTGCGGACACAGTACAGGAGATGACCAGAGACTGCGGACAGTACAGGGGAGACCAGAGACTGCGGACAGCACAGGGATGACCAGAGACTGCGGACAGTACAGATGACTGCTGACCTTTGGGGAGGGAGGGGGAGCGGGTACCTGAATTTGACAGGTACCCGCTCTTACTTCCGCAGAGTTTTTTTTTTATCTTACCTGTTCCTCGATCCAGCCGCGCGCTGTCTTCCCGGCGTCTGTAGTGTGGGCGCTCGTCGGACAGCCGGATGCCCAGTGCGCATGCGCGAGAAGCGCTGCGCTTTGTGATTGGTCCGGCGGCTTCTGGGATCTGTCATGTGTCCCAGGTACCGCCTTACCATTCACAAAGAGCACTGCTTCTTGTGCATGCGCACTTGGGACCCGGCTGTCACGCGCACTACAGCCGGGAAGACAGCGCGCCGCTGGATTCTCCTGGCGTGCCCACAGATGAGGCTCGGCGTGCCGGCTGTGGCACGCGTGCCACGGGTTCGCCATCACTGATCTATACCATAGTTTGTAGATGCTATAACTTTCACACAAAGCAATCAATATACACTTATTGGGATTTTTTAACCAAAAACATGTAGCAGAATACATTTTGGCCTAAATTTATGACGAAATTTGAGTTTTTTGGATATTTTTTTATGACAGAAATGAGAAAATATCGTTTGTTCTCAACAAATTTTTTTTTCACAAATTTTTGTTTATAGCGGCAAAAATAAAAAGTGCACAGGTGATCAAATACCACTGAAAGAAAGCTCTATTTGTGCAAAACGCATTGACGCACTTCCGGTTCCGCCGTCCTACATCACTTCCGGTGAGTGGAACGCACGTCGGTGTGCTACGTTCCAGGGGGCCATCTTATGTATTGGAGATTCTGTAAGCTGTCATCTGCTGCTGCCTGTGGGATCTCTGTAAACTACCCTGGAGTTTGTGACAATTGTGGATTCATTTTATGGAATTAAAATGCTGGTTTTTATCTTTAAAAATGTGAGTGGCCTGGTATTTGATGATTGATTTACCCGGGTGTTGCAGTATTACGCTATGTTATTTTATTTTTTCCCTACATTACATTGAGTATCTCTGGGAAGTGAAATCTGGTGGTCCTGGATATTGGAGGAAAGCTTTCCTGTGGTGGAGTGGAGATCTGGAGGCATATTATAAGGGTCTAGGATCCCATAAATACCTAAAAGGCGTTTTTGTCACCATAATCTGGTGAGATCGGTATTTAATGGTTTGAGCACAAATTTTTGGTGGATTCACACTTCTTTGGAAAAAGGACTTTCTGAATATCCAAGGAGTTTTCTTAAATTTTTCACTTATATATTTTTTTTCAAGAATTTTGGAGTGGGACTTTATATGTTTAATATATTTTTTATTATTACTTATATAGATTTTATTCAGCACTATATCAAATTATTTTGTGCTGTTTGTGTTGATTATATAATTTTTGGTGTAGGTTTACACTTATGTACAGCAGCATTTAATTTGTTTTTATTTTAATTTTGGCGCTGGTGATTTATGTTTATATAACTTTGAGTTTACTATATATTTTTTATAGCCGAAAGTAAAAAATATTTTTTTTTGCAAAATGTTTGGTGTTTTTTTGTTTATAGCGTGAAAAATAAGGTGATCAAATACCACCAAAAGAAAGCTCTATTTGTGTGAAAAAAGGACTTAAATTTCGTTTGGGTGCAGCATTGCATGACTGCACAATTATCAGTTGAATTAGTGCAGCGCTGAATAGCAAAAAGAGGACTGTCATTAAGGGGGGTAAATCCTCAGGAGTGCAAGTGGTTAAGATGTTGCACTCACAAAGCGGTCCCACGGCCGTCACGTTCATTTCTCCATGGCAGCCCTGGGAGGAAGTGGCATATAACTACATTTCCTTCCAGCCAGTCAGCTGTGCAGGAGGGAAGAAAAGCACCATTGGATGCCAGAGAAAGACTCCACTAGGTACTTTTCCTGGGTTGTGGCTGGGAGATGGAGATCACATTTTGAAAGGAGTGAAAACCGCTAAATAAGAAATTTACTAAGGTGACCCTCTCTCAGTTCTGGTGTAGTGTCCTGACTGAATATCCCTCCATAGCAACCCATGCTATCTAAATCATCCTACCATTCAGCACAACCTATGTTTTTGAGAGTGGCTTCTCAGTTCTGGTTCAGCTGAAGACAAAAAAATAGGAACAGAATGAATTTGAACACGACCTCAGAGTTGCTTTGTTTACCATCACCCCAGACTTGAGACACTTAATACTGTTAATTTTATTGGGTTTTTACCTCCACATCACTTTCATTTTCACAAGCACAGTGATTACTACGCTATCCATTTTGGAAGGAAGCCATTTGTGTACTGTTTAAAAAGTACATATACATTGTAGAATACTGCACAAGTTATGTAAAATAAATTATAATGTTTCAGAAATTAAATTATTTTTGGGTTGCGACTTAATAACCAAGGACAAATGTACTGCTCCACAGTATGTAAATATTGTCACCCATGGACAGGAAGTATGTCATAGGCAGGATCACCAGCTGAAAATGAAGGAGAAAAAAAATATATATATAATGAAGTTACAACATCTAAGGTCTAGTAAGCTGCAATATAATCAATATTGCTTTGGGTTTGGATGCAATTTAATATGCTGCTTTAGACCTAACACATGGTGGATTGATATTTGTCTTCAAAATGCAAACAATCCATGCTGTGTTACTGAGGACCACATATGCACATTTTTCTATTCATAAAATACAATTTAGAAAAAGATGTTGTTTATCTATTTCCCCAAAACATTTCCTGTGTTTTGTTTTTTTTTTGTATAACAGTTTCTAACCCTTTTGTCTTTGCACTTTTATTGTTACTGCAGGGTTCAAGAGTTACTGTGAGCGCTATGGAGAAGGCATTCAGCGAGTACTGGCAACGTTTGGACCAGTACCAAATTTTTCTGGTGATGTTGCAGAAAAGATTGACCAGGTATGTGGATGCTGTTCATTTATATTCTCTAAATCATTTGAAGCTCAATTCTGATTTATATATATATAATTTTTTTTTTATTAAGTGTTGAATGTGGATGAGTTAAAATCTCTACTAACAATTCAAGTAAAATAGACGTGTGGCAGGAGTTCCGACAAACGCATACTGGTGCCTTGGATTTTGTTTACTTAAATTGCTGTATTTGACAATTTACTGTTTTCTATGTCCCTATTTGGAAGATTTCTCATTTTATTTTGACAGGTAACAGATTTATCAGTGAGGCTAGGTTCACACTCATGTGGTGCGGTACATTGCATGTGATTCGCCCAGGAACTGCACCGCATTCCTGTGCAAATCACATGCGAATTGTATGAGGTGCGATTTGAGCCAACATTTAGTGTGGACCCTTTTTTGGGTCCACACTAAAATCAGATTGCATGAGTATTCACACCTATGCAATCCGATTCTGCACATCGCACCGCGTTTTGCAGACCGATTTCAAGTGTTGTTAACTTAACATACATGCCCGCAGCGGTTCGCAAGAACAGGGTGCAATTCTGATGCTGTGTGGAATTCGGACAGAAAACGCTGTGAATTCTGCGCCGCATCAGTGTGAACCCAGGCTGAAGTTAAATCTCTGTGCTCCCTGTCAGTTTGATTGGTGTCAGACATAACAGAATATCAGGGGAAATCCCCCAACAAGAACACATATACACAGCTGTAGAAATACATTTTCTAATAGTGTGGGGAATGGTTAAAACCTTTGTCTCACTGTTTTTTTGCAATATGTGTTCATTTAAAGTATATGTAAACCCTCACCTTGTAAAACAACCCATTCAGTTTAACAATGAAAAACATTTGTGTATAGATATAAAAACATTATAGAAACCTTTTTCCCCTTTTTTATAAGTGATCACATTCCCTCTGTTCTCAGTTGCATATGAGCTGGAGAGGAGAAACAGCAGCACATTGATCTTCCCATTAAAAGGCTCTGCAAGGGGGGGGGGGGTTGTCAGGACAAGTGTGATCATTGGAGGAGAGCACATTGAGTTCCCATAACAGCTAAAACACTGACCACGCTGTGCTCTTCTGCCTAGTGTGGTCAGTTTTAATAAGAGATCAGGGGGACTGGCAGGAACACAAGGGATTTCACACAAACTAAGCAATACAAAGAGAACAGGATACATTTTCATACAAGTACATGGTACAGCAGGCACATATCAGGAATATGAAATGTTGGGTTTACGTGTTCTTTAAGGGGGATTTCCCCTCACTTCCTATCCAAGTGTCAAATGTTACTCAGCACAGGATAAAACAAAGACAGAAATTACAATCTAAAAGAACAATCTTAACAGACAGCATTCAGAACCTGAAACATTCTAATTCTTCCCCATTTTATGACAAACAAAAAAGTCCTTAATATAAACCTCAATTCAAAAAGTATAGATTTACTACCTTATTGAAAACATCTAAAAAATTTGCATTTTTGCTTAAGTGGTAGCCTGAAAAATATACCTTTTTTTTGTTTTGAATGCCTCCTGAAAAATAGCATTGCACTTCTGGCATGTGACCTTTTCAATAGCTGTATATCTGTAGTGAGATTATCAAAGGTATCGCTGCCTTGCGTTGCTAGTCCCACAAATTAGTTGTGGGATTTGGTGATATATCTCACTAAATCTCACTGTACCAATGGCCACCTGCACAAGCAAAGGGAAAAAAAATCAGCTGCAGGGAGTCTGAAGGCAATACCGATGACTAGCCTTTTGCCCTCTTGCTTGCCTCTTTTTAGGCACAGCCTCCACAGCACTTTGATATCCACCTATCCAATATAAAGCAAAGGGGAAATCTTCTGCAGAGACAGAGCAGGTCAGAAAATAAGTTTTTGAACTAAAAATCTAAAAAATGGCAGATGTGGTTATACTTTAAATAGGTGACAGGCCCCTTTTGAATTATTGTTAGACATACACATATAACATATAATAAAAAGCATTCTCTAGAGTCTAAACACTCTGTACAAAAAATGAACAGGGTAAGCTGTTCAAAAGCGCATCAATGTGTTAGAAAGTTGGAATTCTTGGCATGGCATAGAATTTGCACTCCCTTTGTAATGTGATGATGTAACTGACAGTCCATTGGTTGGGGATTAGTACAAACAAGAAAACAGTTGAGAAGGCATTCGAGGGGTCTTGGTAATTTCTGGACCATTGTCACTTTTGTTTTTGGTGATACTGCAGAGAAAAGTTACCGGGCGTACAATTACTGTGCCCTGTGTTCTAAAATATTTATTATCCACCTTGCATATACAGTATGTTACTAAATTCCCTATTGTGTGGAATGGGGAATCTTCTGACACAAGGTCTGCAGGTAACAGAGGCAAGTTTTAAGTAGATTTCTGACATTTGGTTATGTCTTTGAATGGGTGTCAGATCCCTTCTAAATTAATATGTTAGACATACGTATACATATATGTTGTGATTAAAAACATTCTCCAAAATCCAAACACTCCCTGCAAAAGGTGAACTGGGTGAGTGGATCTGAACTCAGTGTGCCAAGTTGGAAAGTCTGCCATGTAGTATGATTTGCATTCCCTCTGTGACTGGGGATCACTGCAGTATAGTCTGAAAGGAATTTTTTGGTTTCAGATAGTCTTTTGGGGCCGTTTTTATTATGTAGTTGACAGATCTCTCAATATGGCCAGATGGGCTACACAGAAATCTAGCAAAAGCCAGCTACAAAGCATTCATTAGAAGAGGAGTTCTGGCAACTGCTTGGAAAGGTGTGTTTATCAAGAAGGAGGCGTACTGACAACTGCACTATGGGTGTGGTTATCAAGGAGGACTAGTCCTAGCAGCTGCTTTAGAAGCTTATTTCCACTTTTGCAGTCAAAATATATGTTTGTTGTATCTTCTCATATACACAGTATGTGTACAGCCATCCAGATCACTTTTACTAAACAGTTGATTGCCATATGTAAATAAAAAAAAATGATACCGAGATCCAGGGGCGTTTTATGAAAGCATTGGGCCTGTTTGCAGGATCATAAGTTGGGCCCTCCTGTCCAAGAAAAAAGTACGGTGCTCACCGTGTGCTGTAGCAAAATGTGGGTGTGGTTTTCAATGTGCTGAATATTGCTTTGACTTAAAGGGAAGCAGCATGCAGAGGTGCAGTGGTGCATAGGTCATTAGTAAGTAAGGCAGACTTCAGAGGTCAGGAGTAAATGGCTCAGAGATCAGTAGTTAGTGATCCTGCATTAAGGAGTCAGGAGTAAATGAGGCAGGGGTCAGGAGTAAGTACTGCAGAGTTCAAAGTCAGGAGTAAAACAGGCAGAGTTCCGGGGCCAGGAGTAAGTGAGGCAGAGTTCCGGGGCCAGGAGTAAGTGAGGCAGAGTTCCGGGGCCAGGAGTAAGTGAGGCAGAGTTCCGGGGCCAGGAGTAAGTGAGGCAGAGTTCCGGGGCCAGGAGTAAGTGAGGCAGAGTTCCGGGGCCAGGAGTAAGTGAGGCAGAGTTCAGGGGTCAGGAGTAAGTGCTGCAGACTTAAGGGGTCAGGAGTTAGCCAGAGCTCAGGAGTAAGTGCAGATTTCAGGGGTCAGGAGTAAGTGCTGCAGAGTTCAGGAGTAAGTGGAGTAAGTGCTGCAGACTTCCGGGGTCAGGAGTAAGTGATGCAGACTTCCGGGGTCAGGAGTAAGTGATGCAGACTTCCGGGGTCAGGAGTAAGTGATGCAGACTTCCGGGGTCAGGAGTAAGTGATTCTAAGGTCAGTAATAAGTGACCTTCTATCCCACAGTTCAGCCCTCCACTGCACAGCTTATCTGTAGCTAGAAATCTGTATTTGGTGGAATTTTCAGACCCATGTGCCTACTGTGCACGTGATTCAGCAAGTTACACTCGTGATCTGTGATGTTTCCAGAGAAGGAGCCAAGTGGGCCACACATAACAATAATACAAATATGACACTGTTGTCTTCCGGTCCAAAAGTCAATTCTTATCAACGTTGTGAAGGGGATGCAAACTCCCTGTAAAGACCAATATGAAACCCAACAACGAAAAAAGCCTGATTAGAGCTCAACAAACCCCCAACGTTTTACTCCTAATACATGACAGAAAAATAATGAAGAAAGAGAGGATGAGGCCGCTGAAATTCAATTATAGCATTGAAATATAACATATACAATACATATACACAAACTGTTAACAACACACCATAGTGAAATTAAAAGCCCCCAACTATGTCTGTGAAATATGCAAAAATCACAGTATTCTATAAATACTTGCAAATTAAGAAGCAGAGTATACATGCAATATATATTTTAAGAGTTTGTGTATTATTAAAGTGTATATGCTATATTTCAATGACCACAGCAGCCTCATTCTCCCTTTCTTCATTCTTTATATTTCATGTATTCTGAGTAGAATGTTGAGGGATTTGTTGAACTCTATCTAGGCTTTTTCGTAGTTTGGTTACTTAACATTTAACCCCATGCCTTCTGAAGAAGCAGCCCAATAATAGCTGAACCACACAGCTGCTGGGCATCTATGCTATGTAACCAGGCGCAATCAAAGCACCCGCTGGTTACTTGACAGCTGTCATCTCACAGGGAGGGGAAGGGATGTTTCATCTGATCCTCTCCCCCTGCCACTCCCCCAGTGCCTAACCTCCTCCACATTACAAGTGCTAGATGGATCTTTGTTGCAGCTCTAGCACTTGTGGTGATCGGGTGTCGGGGGAGCAGCAGGAGGAGAGGACCAAATGAAACATTCTTTACTCTTCCTGTAAAATGACAGCTATCATGTTACCAGTGGGTGCTTGAGTAGCACCTACTTGTTACATAGTATAGATGCCTGGCAGCCATGTGGTTCAGCTCCCACTCGGCTACTTCTCTTGCAGACATGGACTTGAGTGTTATGCACAGCACCACTTGGTTCCTTCCCCAAAGAGAGATCTTGCAATGTTGTGTAAGGACACAGTGCCACCCCCCTTTCAACACCACCACCCATGGGGCCCATATGCACAGCACACATTGCACATATGGATGATACACCACTGCAGAGATCATGGTTGCAACCGATAATGAAGATCTGCATGCACAGTAGAGTAATTTTGGCAAACATATCTGCCCAATCCCTTCATAAACAAAGAGAATAATGAAAGATTTTTGCTTGCTAGAAGGTTCAGAACAGAGCGTCTAAAAAAAGTAAGCTGTAATGTGATAATTAAATTATACTGTGTGAATGGGACATGAAACAAATATAAAGTGGGTTTTATCCCAGTTTGGCTGCAAATGTAGAAATACACTTTAAAGATTTGGTTATTAGTCCCCATTCACACCTAAGCGATTAGTAGCTTGAAGCTCCAAAATGCTTGAGGAGAAAAAAAAAATTACACTAAATGGAGATGGTTCACATCCCCACTCCATGTTGCTTGAAGCCAAATGGGAAATTATTATTAATATTATTATTAATAATAATACAATAATAAATTAACAGGATTATTATTAATAATAAACACCCTAACAAAAAAAATAAATAAGACTATAAATAAAACATTAACCCCTAATCCTAACCCTAACACCTAACCTAAACCCTTTACCCTAACAAAAAAAATTATAATAAATGAATAAAAATAAAACATTAAATAAAAGCTGATGGAAAAGCGAAGAAATCTGAAAACCCTAGCAACAAATGAGGAAACAGGTGTTATTTTTCTTTATTGGCTATTAAAAAGCCAGAAATCACCACCAAAGCTCAAACACGTTTTAAAAACGCTGTACAAAAAACACGCAACAAACTCCCCAAAAAAGCGCTCAAAAACACAAAGCAAAGGTGTGAATGCAGCCTTAAGGAAAAGTTCTGTCAGCTGCACTCTGGTTGTGGTTAACAAAATTACAACCAACAAACAAACATCTGAAGATGAATGGAAATAAAATATTTTTACAATAGAACTCTGCAAGAAACTTAAAGTAAAACTATAGGTAAGACATTATTCATGTTGGGGTATTATAACCCATGTCAGGTGTTTTTTCTTTTGTTTAATTCTTTCTTTTTTTTTTCAGATTTCCCTTCACTTCTTGTCCATTAGCTAAAACAGAAAGTGAGAGGAAATCCCTAAAATGAGGGAATCCCTGGTTGTCACCAGGATCGCCAGAACTAGAAGATATCTTCTCTGTTACTGTTCTGGGGACAACCCAAAACTTGGAATTTTCATTTACTTTCACTTTTGAGAACCGTAAACATGACAAATAGAGAGGGGAATTCTCCTTAATGGAGGCACAGATAGCAATAAAAATCCAACAGGCGTTCTAATCCCTCTCCACCGTATTCAAAACTAAAAAAAAGTTATGCTTTTAGTTGTACTTTAAATGCTTCTCTTATTAACACATGTTGAATAAAAACTGTTGAGAGAAAGTGCAGCAGTGATACTTGGTTGAGCATGATCATTCCTAGGGATCCTATGCTGAACAAGAGGTGCATTGTACAGAAAACAAATTTGTTCCTTATTTAATACTCATCAGTCTTGGCTTATGTACATACTGCCTTGCCAGGGTACCAGTTTTCTTTTCTCAGGGTACCCTATAGCACAACTCACTACATTGCCTCCACTCCTTGCCATGTAACATCATGCATTGCACCACTTGTGACAAATGTGTCCTTCTTGTCATCCCTAGCTTCAGATGTACTATGTTTGGCGCCAACTGACCTAGTCATGTGCCACAAAAAACAGCAGATGACCTAATTAACGTCTACTGTATTTATAATGACTTCTCTTTTACAAAGAATTTTATTGTAGAATAGAGAACATCAAAGAATCAGTCAAAAACTGATGCACTGACCGACAGAAATAAAACATATATGTTTTCTGGTGAATAATACAGAGTATGTACTGATGGAAAGACAAGAAAATAAACTTCATACACAAGTGCCGTATATAAAAAAGGAAAACAAAACAATAAGCTGCAAAAATGGTAGACATGTAGAGACCAATGACATAAACTAAAAGAAAAAGTTGTCACTATCTGCATACAGAAGGCGGGGAAGGTGGAAGATGAAGCCTCACTGAAGGCATATTGATACTCTATATTCTGGGCTCCTGATGGAGTCCGGCAAATGGATATAGTATTGCTGGTACGATACTCAAGGCAGAAATCACAATCAGCACAAATATCGTAAATGCAGACTAAACAGAAGGAAAGAGTGGAACGAAGACAAAGAAAAGGGCTCCAGGGGGACTACGACGGAAAAAAAAAAGAGAAATAAAATAATATGTAAATCTTATAAGGACAAGAGGGACTGGTCGAATCTCAACGGTTGGGCTATATCAAGCCAGGGACGCCAGGTCTGCAGGAACTTTGTATGGGTGTCTAACGGTATAGCCGTGAGCTTTTCATTAACCATTATAAAGTTCATCTGATTTTTGACAGCCTCGAAGCTGAGGAGGGGAGTCTTCCAAGCCCTTGCGATCGTCAGCTTGGTAGCCATGAATAGATGCGATGCCAGCTGCCGTTCAGGACGAAGTAGGCCCACTAATGGTTTAAATAAGAGCGCTTCATACGGGTTGCGCTTAATATCTGTGTGAAACATAGTGCAGAGAAGGGCATAAACCCTGATCCACAATCTATAAACCTTAGGGCAAGTCCACCAAATATGGACGATGGTGCCTATTTGTTGACAACCCCAAAAGCAAGTCGGGGAGTATGTGGGGATAAAACGAGCCAGACGAGCAGGTGTGTAATACCATCTATAAAGAACCTTATAGGCATTTTCTAGAATGACAACATTCCTAGAACATTTAGATAATGCTTGGGTCATGGTCCGCCAATCCTGCTGATCCAGAGTGCCTCCGAGTTCCGACTGCCAACGCTGATGGTAAGAATGGAGGCGTTCTATAAGAAATAATGGAGGAGTAGACCAGAGAGATTAAGCATGGGGTCTATGTCTGCATTAACTTTCAAAGGGGGTCAACCTGTATGGTCCCGAATGCCCCTGTATTAATGTATTGATAAAGTGGCAGAGTTGAAGGTAGCCAAAATGCTCCCGCAGTGGGATATTATAAGAAGAGCGCAGAGTTTCACAGGTGAGTATCCGAGTGGGAGAGAGCAAGGAATGTACATCGTGGAAGCCATGGGCTAGCCACCAAGCAAACTGTCCAGGATTGTCACGACCTGGGGGAAATAATGGATTATGTAGCAAACGTAGTAACGGCAGGTGGGCGGAAATGAGACCAGCGGAATATTTAATAGAATCCCAAAGATGAAGCGTAAGCGTCAGCATCGGACTAAGGAATGAAGGGCGATGAATAGGAGGAAGCCACGGCAAAGAAGAGAGTGGTATTGGGTGGGAATCCACCAAGTCTACAGTAGCCCACAAGGGAATATTGCGAGATGCATGGAGATGGGCTAAGGGGGCAATATTGGCTGCCAGATAGTAAGCCTGAAGATTTGGGACAGATAACCCACACTCGGTCATACGGGTAAATAAGATTTGTTTGCTAATTTTGGGTCAAGAGGAGCCCCAAATGAAAGACAGGAGTTTTCACTGATGAATACACAATATATGTGAGGGAACAGGAACTGGTAGAACTCAAAACACGTATAATAATTTAGGAAGATAAGTCATGCGGATCGCATTGATTCTACCGAACCATGAAAGTGGATAGTGAGACCAGGAAGACAACATCTCTGTCAAATCACTAAAGACAGCGGGGAAATTATCCTGATAGAGTCTGTCATAAGTCAGAGTGAGCTTGATTCCTAAATACGGCAGGGCTGAAAGTCATTGAAAAGGGAACGAATGTTTCAGAGTCTCAAATATTGATGCTGAAAGGGTAATCGACATAGCCTTAGATTTGGCAGGGTTGACATGGAGACCTGAGGGAACTGCAAAGGAATCCAAAACTCCAACCCCCGGAATGGTAACTGACAACAATATATAGTCAGCAACCAGAGATAACTTATGTTGAGAACCAGCTACATCCATTCCCTTAATATCAGGATGCATACGAATGGCTTCTGCCAAAGGTTCTAAAGCCAAAATAAATAGTATGGGAGAAAGTGGGCAACCTTGTCTAGTTTCCCTGCCAATCGGGAACGTTGACTCAAAACCGTAATATTTGAGTTTTGCTTGGGGGGACGTATATAGCGAAGAAATTCAACACAAGAATGAGGGAACAAAGCCAAAATGGTGAAGGACCGACATGAGATAAGGTCATGACAAAGTGTCAAAGGCCTTGCTGATATCTAGAGATAGGAGCATCATATCAATTTTGCGAGTATGAGCCAGATGTTGTAACTGTAAAATGCGTCTGATGGCATCATCCGCTTGTCTGTGGGGGACGAAACCCACCTGGTCCTTCTTAATCAGACAAGAAAGGAAAGAATTCAAACGAGTGGCTAAGATCTTGGTTAGGATTTTCATGTCGATGTTAATAAGAGAAATTGGCCTGTAATTTGCCCATGAGGAATGGTCCCTATCCGGTTTTGGGATCATAACCACATTAGCAGTCAGAGAGTCAGGGGAAAAAATCAAACCTCCCTTCATCGCATTGTACATAGCGGCAAGGTGAGGAGCAAGCACATCAGCTAATTTCTTGTAATATAAAGTCGTGTATCCATCTGGACCTGGCCGTTTGCCCGTCTTCAGATCCGCAATGCAATGCAAAACTTCCGATATTTGAATATCACGATCCGTCAGGTCCTTATGAGCCTGAGTCAAAGTAGGCAAAGAGAAATGGGACAAGAAGTCAGAGATAGACTGGGAATCAGCCCGTGTGGGATCCGTATAAAGTCTGGCAAGTCGATGCCGGAATTCCTCCAACACCACTACAGAATTACTTGTAAGTACATTCTGGCAAGTGCGTAGAGAAATCGATTTAGGGTGGTGCGTAAAAGAGCGCAATCTACGTGCTAACTATAATGACTTCTCTCTCTAAAATGTCCAGGCTCCCATGCTATACCTTGGTGGGCACTCTTATTTGGACCCATGTATGTTTAATACATTAAAAAAATAAGCCGCTGGTTCCGCTTGTTTATGACTTGACTGTTCTGCTTTAGCCATTTGCCAGTTCAGTGTTCCAGATATTTTACCAGGCCTATTAGTTTCTAGTGCACAAGAATTCATCTGTAACTGCAGTACTTGCAGGTGCAACATGAGGTTCTGCCAGCTTTTCTTCATGGGTAAAAAGTGTAGAAATGAAATGTAAGATGGGAGCTGCTTAAAACTCATTAGAAACACACTAACCCTGGCACCTCTTACAGTGCAGCTGTCAGAGAACCGAAAGTGATTGCACATGAGATTAGCAATGAGAATGTAAACTTCAGCATGCTGGAAAAAAAAATAGTTTCATCTAGAATTTCCTGCTCATCTTGTTGGACACCTTTAACCCAAGAGATGCCCCCCCCCCCCAAAACATATAAAAGAGGAGGTAAAGACAAAAAAATCCTGACCTACACTTCTTTAGTGAAATCAGAAATAACTGGAAGTTCTGAAAAAAGACCTGCATGGTGTGATTTGGAACGCCAGACATTCAACAGAATTTTTTCTGTACAGTAGAAGTATTTAAAACCTGTGAGAGCTAAGGGCACAAGATAAAGAAATTGCTTTATTAAAGTAAAGAAATAAGATTGCTGTTGCAGACCTCTCTTTGTAGCTGCTTGTCTGTGTTGCTGACCTGTTTGCTTCTAAACTAAATCCAGACAAATCTGTAGAAAAAGGATTTCTGACTTTTCTGGTTTGCATGCCTGTTCTAGGTTGGAACCAGTAGATGAACATAATAGGCACCTTTCATCGGAGGCCAGCAGTGGCAGGCCCTGTAGTTCCCTTATGACAGATTTAGTTTAAACTTCTTTGTATTCTAAGCTCTCAATTTACTTTCTCATGTATGTGTAAACCTACAGATTTGCTTCCCTATCAGCCAAATTTGGATTTTACTTTTCTTGTTACAGGTGTTTTAAGAGCTGCAACACAATGTGGGCCTTTCATTATTTGCCCATCTATCCACATTTCTTTAGCATTACCTTCTGCTTAAGCTGGCCATACATTATTATGTTTTTTTTTGTTCAACCAGTAGGTTAAATTAAAAAAATTAATAAATTTCTCCATCCACGCATTTGAGGTGGATATGGGAATCATTCCTGCTGTGGCTTTGTATTCTGACGGGGGATCCTTCCCTGCCATCAGAACGCACTTATCAGTGTTTGACGGCTATAGCCAATGGCACTTATCCTTGTAGAAAAGCCCATCAGGCTGGTTGTACAGAAGTCAGTCGGTAGGTTGACTTCAGTACAACCAGCCTTCCTGTACCTGCTGTCCATACTCTGTCTACCCATACCTCCTGAACCGGCTGAATTTTGATACATGTATGGGTGCCTTACTGTTTTAAAATTGAATTTTTTTTAAGCCTTGATTTTGACAATTCTGCTTCCTAATTTTTAGTAATTGTAGGAAAGTTGTCTAGTTTCATGCTATTTTGTATTGATTTTGGTTCTTTTTGTTCCATTTGCAAGAATGAATGAAACCCATTCCCCCCACCCCCCTTCCCCAGGCAACCACCAGCACACCTCACTACAGGACTACACTGACAGATGTCCGCACGCTAAAACAGAGCATACAGGCAGTGTGAACAAGCCCTTAAAGAAATTGTATAGTACAATTATAAAATCTGTGCATAATTTGGTAATAGGAGGTACACCAGGAAAGGTTTTCTAGATGAGATGTCTCATGTTGAGGTGTGTACCTATTCACCAATGGGTGCTAGCATAGTGAAACATCATGGGTGCAGAGTCCTTTCATTAGTAGATCCATATTAGCCACAACTCAACCTAGACAGAAGGCTGGGGCGCAGTGATTTTCCAAGGAGCACATCTACAACCTTCACACTCCTACAGTAAACTGGGGAATAGTGCAGTTGGCCAAAGCGGTGCGCCTGACTGTGTCCTCACAAGGGAGCATGAACTTGTAGAGAAGGGAGGATGAACTTGTAGGCAGTTGGCATCTGATGGAACCATGCCAGTATAGACAGCGCATACAGGGTTCCATTCTGCATTGTTTCTTTTAAATTTCCAAATATGTAAGCACTGTATGCAGAAAACCAGACTGTCCCTTTAAGTGGTAACATGATTCCCAGCTCATGGCCCTCACAGCCTTGGGCCTAAGTGTGACTGCAGGCAAGTAGACCATCAAGGGGCATGTTTGATTTACATCACTTGTACTTCCCATCTTCCAGACACTGAACCCTGAAGGATTTGTGGAGATTGTTTATTAAGAATACATACCTGAAGTAGTGTTAGATGTCCAAGGACAGTGAAGGATTCTCTTGAGGGAAGGGTAGAACTTTTTCTGAAGGAGTTTGAATGCAGTATTTGGGATCACAAGAGACAATTTTTTATTTTGGCAGCTCTGATGTGTGTTAACGATGTGATAGTATGCCTGAAACATATTCTATGTGAATGGTGACCATTATATTTTATAGCTTAATGTGCAGTTTTGATGTATCTGTCGCTTGCAAGAATTCAATAGAGATACAGTATATGAAAGGACCACTTTAAAGGCATCTGCACATATCATTTGGACGTATGAATGTTATCAGCTGACTACAGATATCTGTTGACCAAGCTGCAGTTTTTAATAAGGCATATTTATAAATCATCGTTTAGTATTTATCGCCTGTAAATACAAAATGGTTAATGGGAATTTACATTTTACTTGTCATAGAACTCAGCAGTTACAATTATTAAACAGTCTCTACTTCCACAGAGTTTCACCCATCTGCCCTAGTGTACTAGGAAAAAGGTACCTTGCTGGCTTTCAGCAACTAATGCCCAACACAGAATTCACCTCACTATCATCCACTAGTGCACTAGAGGGGAGGACCAATACAGACGGGCAATGGCCAAAATAAACAAAGCAGGATGTTTCAGGCCACAGTCTGTAAAGAAAGATTTAATTGATTAAAGCTGGGTATACACTAGTAAATTTTCATTTTAAAGCTGGCTGTACAGTACACGAGTAGGTTTTCAAACAAATATGACTGGACGAGTGTCAATCAAAAGTACTTAAAAAAATTTTATGCGTTTAACATATGATTTTGGAATGAATGTAATTTCCCAAATGAAAACCACATACACTGTTCAAAATGTTTGTTTAGAAAAATTTTCTGTCCCTCTATGAATTGTCTTGTCACTGTGGTTGAAAATGAACATCAATTTCACCTAACCAACCATTAAAAAATTGAATGAACGTTCCTAAAACTAACATTTTTTTCTCAAACGAAACCAGTTATAACAATGTGTGGCGTTTTCATTAAGGAAAGTCCATTAACTTAAAAATCAAATGTTAAAAGCTAACACAATTTTGATCTGCTTTTGAACAATATTTACATACTTCGTCTGACTGAAAAAAAAAAAGTTGAATGTACTGAGAATTTTTGTATGACTGTTTGTACGAAAATCTACTAGTGTATACCCAGATTTAGTGCTTTCTTGAATAATGCAATAATCCATTAACATGGATTATTATCCATGATACTTATGTAACAGATATGATTATTGTATGGGTACATCCTTTTAAAGAAGTAAAGAGGTTGTAACATGCTATCTTGTAATTCAATTTTAGTTTAAAAAAAGACACTTTCATTCCTTCTATTGCCTAATTTGTTTATAATTTGCAACACAGATGATTTATGGTACACAGTTTGAGTATAGAACAGCCCCAGGAAATCATTGTGCATCTTTTCTCTGTTCAGCTGTCTACATTTTACGTTGGGTGCCAAAGGTACTTCAGGAGAGCATCTTAGTGAACAAAATAGGCTTTATTTACTAGGCTTTATTTGTAAATGATTTTACATTTTTTTTTTTTTTTGTGCACTTGTGCTAGGTTAAAATACTCTGTGATTGGCCATTGAGGCACTGAGAGCTGCATTGTAGGAAGGCGGGGGGAGGGGGGTGAATGTGTGCATCATGCCCAGAAGTAATGGGTTGGTCTGGGGGCTGTGGTGCTGATGTGCACAGACATTGTGAGAAAAACACCAGAGAGTGCCAAGTATACTGTGGAATGGTTGGGAGGGATAAATAAGGACAGGTGCCCTTTAAGTGCCTAACTTTAGGAATAAAGTATTACTGATTTGTAATTAAATTAACAAGAATAACATAGGCTTCTTTTGAATAGGTATTGTGTCAGCAAACAAAATGGCGGTCTCCAGCTTATATGTTTTGAGTGATATGTTGTAAGGGAATAGTAGCTTCACTGACCTTTGTCTTGCATCATGCTTTTGGGATGTGTTGTAACACAAACAGCACTTGTACATCATGATTTGTAGATAATAGCTTGGATCATATCCATCTGAAACTGTGGTTTAACAAGGGATGATTCAAACAATTTTTGTCTGTTTGCAGGCGTTGTGGGACGACCAACCTGATAAAAGTGATCAGCTGAAGGCACGGAGGGAATGGAGAGATGCATGTCTGAGTCACCTGGCTAAGCTGAAGAAAGAAATTAAAAAATGAATAAAATATTTACCTCAGATTCAGAGTGTCATTCGGTGAACTTCATGCTAATACTAGCTTGTTGGCATCAGCCTACAGTGCATTTGCCAGAGTTTTGCAGTGTACTGTGCACTGAACACATGGGCAAAGAGAAGAGCCTGCATTTTTCAGTGCCTTCATTTAATCATTATGAAAATAGTAAATTTTTGATATGAAGAATTCATTATGAATTGATTTTTGTTTTTCTAATCAAAATTTCTTCATGGGAATACCAAGGTTGTGCAGCACTGTGCTGTCAATGTCCTACACAACTAATCAAGGCTCTCAGCTGGTAGCTTAGTACATAGGATGACACGGATTTTAAAGTAAGATCAGTTCATTCTAACTTTAAAGCCCAACTTATTTCTACTTTTGATTAGAGCTGGGAGGAGCAAATACAGTACATCTGTTAAGTTTGGCCATAACCCCCATTGGGAAGAATTCACAACACCACAACACTTTCTGTCCCTGTATCACACACTCTCTCTGCTCCAAGGTGGGTCAGCTGGAAATTGGATTGTGTGGGGTACTAACCCAGGTGTAGCTATAGCATTTCCACAGAAAAAAATTTGGATGGCTGCACACCCAAACATAAATTGCTAAAATCGACTTTATTGTGGCAAAATATATAAAAGGCATCACAGATGGCAGACGGGAGACAGAAAGGTTAACGCTTTTCACACTACAAAAGTGCTTTGTCAAAACCTCAATGGGAAGAATTCACAACACCACAACATTTTCTGTCCCTGTGACACAATAGAAAAGGAAGACAGAGACAAGAATAATAACATAACAGAGAATATAAGGTTTCCCTATTTATTGAGAAAGGTCTGTCTTCCTACTGGGAAAATTACCCAGCACTTCCTGTTCTGACAGTTAGTGAGGGAAAATTCTCACAAGGAACACAAATGGCAATAAAAACCTAACTGTTTCCATCCCTTCCCCATTCTATCTAAAACTAAAAAAAACTTTTGTTTTAGGTTGGGCTAGAAATAGATGCAATCAGCAGTAAAATTGCTTATTGGTATAGTATTAGGGTAGGTTAATCTAGCAATTCTTTTCTAATGAAATACATTCCTATCCTCTTAAACCATATGCTTCTTTAAAATGTATTTGAACCTTAACAACAAACCTCTCTTTTTTTGTTCCCTTTGGTCTGTTAATGCTGAACTCTGGGAAAAATTAAAACCGCCCTTGCAGTGGTTTCCCCCACACTGCAAGGGTTAAATGCTTGTTTTTCTGGGGTAACATTAAAATAAAACCATTTATTTTCCTTTCCCTTGCTCTCCCACCAGCTATCTTTTTTTCTTTTTTTCTTTTTTTTTTTTACCTGTGGACACTACAGGTTTTGGGTGTGCCCTCAGCTTCTTCACCTACAATGCAAGACTGCTGATCCTGCATTGTACACAATGAGGTTAGAATGGTGTTGGAGCACTGATTAGAAGCAGCTTTGGCAGCCAGTTCTATGGAAAGAAGCCATGGATAGGGTACGTAAAACAGCATTTAAAGGTACCCTAGTGAAAAATAAACATTTAGTTTGGAATTTTCCCTGGAATTTCACTTCAAATAAACCTTGGAAGCATTTTGTTATATCTATTTCACAAGTTAAAGGATAAGTTCACCTCTTAAAAAAAAAATAATAAATGCACATTTCAGGTAAAAAAATGTGCATTTATTATTTTTTGCTTAGGAGTCAGTACAGCATTGCACTCGGGATCAGCAGATCGCAGAGACAGTGACAGGCTCTTGAACACGTTTGGTGCAGGTAAAAAATGTGCATTTACTATTTTTTTTATTAGAAGTCAGTAAAGTATTGCACTAGGGATCAGCAGATCGCAGAGGCAATGACATGCTCTTGAAGATGGTTAGTGTAGCTGTCTGCCCATACCTCCAATATGAGCAGGCAGTTACTTCAGTATAGAAAGCTCAATTGGCTATGAGAGTTCTCACCAGCACCTTCACAGTCCACCAAAAGGCTGACAGTACTTGTAGGCATTCATTCACAGAATTCTGTAAATTAATGACATGGCCGTGTGGGTGGAGCCCCACATTGCTGCACTCTTTCCAAATTGTGACAGTGGGGAGAAGATGTGGGACATATGTTTTTAAAGAATAAGTTCACCTTTGGGAACATGTTACATATCTGTTTGCTAGACATTTCTTGTGCTGCTAAATCAGCAGAGGAAAAGAGCATAGGAAGTTATCGATTACATTGTTCTCTGCTGAGGATTACAGACCCAAGACACTCTGTTGTTCAGAATAGAAGGGGGTAGGGTTCTGTAGTACTGACTGGCTTCTGTTGTTCGGATACAGAAGAGTTAGTTAGCATTTCAATTTACCCCCCAAAAGCATTGACTGTTATTTTTTTTTTTTTTTGTGTAAACCAATAAATCAATATACTGTATGGACTCTTTTATCATTTCGTCTGGTGCTTCTTCCATTGGTGCATATTTTTTTCTGGTAACCTGCTGGGTACCCACAGGAGGGTAGCCCTGTCATTTTGTGAGCAGCTTAACCTGAGTCAATGAGCTCTATGAATGTTTTTGTCCTCTCACTACTTTATATGAACTCACACCAAAGTTCTAGCACCCCTTTTTTTCTTCATTGGAGAAAGCATTGACATCCTATCGGTGGAAACGTGTTACTGGCAGAATCTTGGAAAAAACTGTTGCAAGCACCACATCCAAGAACTGGTAAGCTGCAATAAATTTTTATTTTTGGGTTTACCTACGTGATAACTTGACATGTATGTACACACAGTGTAGGTTTTGATTTAAATGTGCAACCTTGTCTCTGTTATATGCATTGAAGTGCACTGTCCATTGTTTGGTGCCTTGACCACGTTATAGGACCCATTGATTACAATGACTCTATCCAGGCATCTGTCTTATGCTGTCCCCTTCCTACCATAGTCACTTGTCTTGGGGTCTGTGTCGAAGGGCTTTTGTTCGCATTGCATGGATTTTAGGGTTGTAAAACCTGCTTGAAGCAGGTCAATTGCAGGTTAGAAGGAGGTCATTTGCAGCTGCACCTGTTGATTAATGATCTCAAAAACATCTCAGACTGATGCCATCAACAGAATTTCAAAGTTCATTAACACAGGCTGTATCATATTTGAAAGTAATTAGATTCTATACCCACAATAGACATGTCAAGGCTGGTGGCAGAAAAAAAATGAAGGAGAAAGTTTCCCATTCTTCCTCAGTACGTCTAGAGCAAATGACTAGAAAGCTTAGGCACTAACCATATGGTGAAGCAACAGTGAGGTCCTAGACAGATTTCGTTGGCAGGCAGGGCAGCAGGGAGGATAAGTGTCAGAGTGGCCTTAGAAAAAGAATTATGTCCAGTAGTGGACCAAACATTCATGTGTATCAGAACCTTATTTATTATACTTTCTTTGTGTCTGTTCTGGATTTTACTGTTTGTTATAAATGTAGTTAATATGGGAACCACATAAACTATTAATAATAATGAGTATGAATGAATCGTGAGAAGTTTCCTTAAAAATTAGCCATAGACATAGCACATGGATCAGATATCAAAAAATGGTCCAAACTGCAAATGAACATTTTACTTTCTTGGGAGTATATGCACCTGCTTGCTTATATTTTATCAGCTTTATGTAAAATAAACATGAGCAGCAGCAGCATGTAATTGACCGGATTACCTAGGTGGATGCAACATCGATCTGATGCTTTTCGATCAGACACCACTGATTGCTCAGTTCTCTTGCTCCACTCTGAGCAGAGAGCCAGGACTGTCAGTCTCCAGATCTCTGCTCTGCCCCCCAGCACTCATTGAAGTGCTGAGCTGTAGAGGGGGCGAGGGGGGCTGGCTCATGCTCTCAGTCGATCACTGAGAGGCTGAGTCAGCTGCCGGTCCATGGATCTGGTGGATACAGACTTTAAAGTTGGGATTTATCCCCAGCCTGGACTGGCTGAGTGACATCAGCCGACTGCGGATTTTAGCAGCACAATGTTGGCTGAAAACGGGTCACAGGAGTACAGAATGAACTGTACTCCTGTGATCCACAGAAGTACAGTCAGACGAGTTTTGACTGTCCTTTTCCTTCAAGGTTTTGGCCCTAGCCTTCAAAATGGCCTAACATTAGAGACTTGTCACCCCTGTGTTTATATGTAGACCTAAGACACTTAGGGGGTTATTTACAGTACTAAAACTGCATGATGCAAAATCTGGTGCAGCTCTACATAGAAACCAATTAGCTTCCAGGCTTTATTGACAAAGCTAAATCGAACAAGCTCAAGTTAGAAGTTGATTGGCTTCCATTCACAGCTGCACCCGTTTTAGTAAATCTCCCCCTCAATGCCACTCTTTTTGGGGAGTTTTCTTTTTTTTCCTGGGAAAAAAAAATGCCCAGTACCTTTTGGACAACAATAATCTGTTTTCAAGCGATTTCATCATTGTACGTAGACACTTTTACAGGAACACTCTTTGGCCAAACAATATTTTGTTTACACTAGAATACAATTCACAGAAATATAATCCTTCAGTCAATGTTGTACTAGAATGGTGATATACATCTTGTACCTCAAAACAAGTTACAGCTAAACAAATATTCTACCTTGTTCAGCCATGGTAATCAGATGGAAGCTGCCAGCTTTTACGCACAGATAAATCTACATCTGGAAATTAATTTTTTGCAGCTCTTGTAGCAAAAAATCTGCTTTCACATTTTTGTTCCGTTCCCACATGTGCAATGTCCTGCCGATGTTTGTAAAACTGCAGATTACCCGTATTTTATGTGGGGCTTTTTCACATGTGTGCATTTCTTTTCTGTGCATCTTGAGAAAAAGTACATGTGCTTTTTATGATACAGCATACATTTTTGACCCCATAGGTCAATGGGAGTGCATGAAAAATGCATACATCCCTTATGATTTCCTATGGACCAACTGTGAGGAAAAAATCAACCAACTGGGTTAATCTGCATTCTGCTGTAGCATGCTAGGTGTTTAAATTGCCCTTATTTACACGAGAAACCACTTTTACTCCCCCTTTTTTGTCTGTGTACTGTTTTAAAAATTTAAACATCCAATATCTCCAGGTTTAAAGGACACAAATTTCTTCACTCATCACAGTCCAAACTTTTTTTTTTTTTTTTTGTTCCTTGAATACGACTTCTTAAAAGCCTTGCTTGCCAGGAATTGTGTATGAAATTAGTTGGCTCTTAAAGCTGTACAAGTATTGGTTGGGGCATTTATTTATTTATTTATTTATTTATTTATTATGTGTGAATTTAGCTACATTTATATGATCCTTCAGTCAAAATCTACAACTGCAATTTAAACAACACAGTTGACTTTCACCATGGCTAAGGATGTTGATCATGGCAGTTACAGTGTGCAGGCTGTTAGGATAGTAAACCTTATAGTTGCAGGTGTCTTCATCTTCTAAATACCAGTTAGAGTTTGAGGTATATATCCATATAACAAGAGGCAAAAATGCTGCTCACAAACACGGGAAATATTTGCTGAATGTTGGTTAAATGGATTTGTAACCACTTGCCCTCCGGAAAATGTACCCCCCTTCATGACCAGGCTATACGGCACTGCACTACTTTAACTGAAAATTGTATGCGCATGCAATACTGTACTCAAATGAAATTTATATCATTTTATTCACAAAATATAGCTTTCTTTTTGTGGTATTTGATCATCACTCTTTTGTTTTTTTTTTGTGCTATAAATGAAAAAAGACAAATTACAAAAAATACCCAATATTTTTTACTTTTTGCTGTAAAACATCCAATAAAAACTTAAAAAATTTTTTTTTTATTTTTTAATTTTAGGCCAAAATGTATTCTGTATGTCTTTGACAAAAAATAATCCCAATAAGTGTATATTGTTTTGCGCAAAAGTTATAGCCTCTACAAATGGTGGTGTATATATACTGCAATCTTTATTTATTTTTATACTAGTAATGGCGGCAATCAGCGACTTATGGCGGGACTGCGATTATACGGTGGGCATTCCGACACGGACACTGGGTGGGAACAGACTAACTGGCCCCATTGCATGCTGGGAGCAGTATTTATGTTCTGGAGGCAGGCTTGCCTCGCCTGGCATCTGCTGACATGCCGCCTCAGGTGGGTGACCTGAGGGCTTGAAGTGGGAGAGAAAGAGAGACCCTGGTTCTTCAGTACACTGACTGAGGAGAGCTGTGTGCCAAAGATCTGTCTGGTACCACTGGAGGGTGTTGCTTGGAAGGAGGCTTCCATTCTGTCCTTGGGCATTGTGAGTACAGACACTGGGAAATCTTGGGGACTCTGTGTGCTTTGCTTCCCTTCTGGTGCTTGATAGCGTAGGTCTGAGAAAAAGGGAACACTGGCTAGTGTTCTGAAGATCTTGTCCAACTACTGCATTGGACTTTGCTCAGTTTCTGCTACTTTTGTACTGCCACAATCTGCTGTAACTGGCATGTACCTGAGGGGCTTTGCCCTGCTACTACTACTACTACTACTACTGTTAAAGGGGCTTTGCTCACTCCTAAACTACTTGTTTCTATTACTAAAGAAGAAGTCTTTTTACCTGCTCCTGCAAGGACTTCACCTAAAGCTCAACTAGAGATCAGTTAGATGTTCTCAGTTGTGAATAGTTCTAATTCTGGGGTATCCTACTAAATTCCCCATCCCTATCCCTAGTTCTACAATAAAAATACAAAAACAGCATCCACCAGACTTGTCATTGAAGTCAATGAGCGAAAGTGTGTGTGCACCTGACTGTCAAAAATACCTTGTGCCTGACTGCGGGGCAAAGATAGGGGAGACCTGGGCAAAAATACAAGCAAGGGTAGTGCTACACATATATTGAAACATGAAAAATAACTATCAGATAGCTTGTCAGTATAGTTGTTCATGGACTTAAACTAAATTTTATGAATTTGGTGTCCTGTGCTTTAGTGTTATTTTAGCCATTTGGATTGCCAAAATTATTCTGGGAGAAAGGGACCAAAGCAGACTGTATCTGCTTTTGCTGTTGTCTGAGCACCTGTTTCTTGGATGGCAGTAGTAGAATTTCTTAAAGGAAGAAGTTCAGGCTATTTTTAGCCCCATCATATTTTAGGCTACCAGGTTCTTCCCAAACCATTCTGCACAATTTTACATCATATTTTCCCAGCAAAACACACTAATTTAAAGCCTGGTTTAGATTTACATTTACTTTTATTTTTTTCAATTTTGGAGTGAAATCTATTTCAGAAATACAGAAATTCCCAAATTTAAAATGTTTGTCCTAATTATTACAACTTTCTTTAGTTTTCAAAAATCAATAAAAAATGTTTAAAGTATGTATGTATATGTGTATGTATGTATGTGTGTGTGTGTATATATATATATATATATATATATATATATATATACAGTGCTCAGCATAAATGAGTACACCCCAACAGATTTGTCAGAAAACCTTTACTTTCAGAATCAACATTCTCTATGGGCACTATACTACAAAATACTCCCACAAATGCGAGCCATTGATTGCAAACAAGATTAGTATTTTTCCTAACCAACTCATTCAAGACCATGCTGCAAAAATGAATACACCCCAATGAAAGTCTTAGAAGAAAAGCTAAATTTTAGATGATAAAATCCTAATTAACAAGAATTCAACTACAGGTGAGTCTAATTATTCATTAAACAGGTGTCCAGCAGACAGTTGATTATAAAAGAGCGTTACTTAACAAAGAAAAACCTCTTCCCATGTCATGCTGTCAGCAATGGTACCACATAAAAGAGAAATGTCACAAGGCCCGAGAAAGAAAATCATTTATTTACACAAGAAAGGTGAAGGCTACAAGAAGATCAGCAAAGCTTTACTTATCAGTCAGAATACTATAGCAAAAGTGATACAAAAATTTAACAAAGATGGAACTGCAACCATCTCACAGAGATGTCTAGGCCCTCCATGAAAGTTAACACCTCGACAGGAGCGTCTTCTGATGAGAAGGGTTGAAGAAAATTGCCATACATGTTAACTACAAAAGTAGAAAGCCAAACTGGGGTGATTGTTTCCCGTGACAAGCATGGGTGTCGTCCACGAAGGAAACCTCTCCACAGCCCATGCACGAAAAAACCCATATAGAATTTGCCAGGGCCCATGCTGAAAAAAGACTACTGGGACTCTACTCTGAAGTGATGAGACCAAGGTAAATGTTTTTGGAACTGATGTATTCAAAACAGTATGGTGCCGCAAAGGTGAGGAGTCCAAAGAAAAATGCATGGTGCCGACAAAGAAACATCATGGTGGCAGTGTCCTTCTGTGGGACTGCATGAGTGCTGCTGCTGTCGGGGAGCTGCATTTCATTGATGGTATAATGAATTCACAAATGTACTGCTCTACATTTGTCGTCGTGCACTTTTCCAACATGACAATGATCCAAAACGCACATCTAAGGCCACTGTTGAATTTCTGAAGAACAGAGTGAAAGTGATTCAAGTATGTCTCCTGATCTGAACCCAATCGAACACCTATGGGGAATTCTGAAGAGACAAGTTGAGCATCACTCTCCATCCAGTATCCAGGCTCTTAAAGAGGTCATTCTTGAAGAATGGAAAAAGATAGATGTTGCAATATGTCGTCAACTTGTTCATTCCATGCCTAGAAGACTTGGTACTGCCCTTACAAATCATGGAGGTCATACGAAATACTAGATGGAGTAGTTTTTGTTGTGGGGTATATTCATTTTTGCAGCAACTAATTTGAGTAAAACTGAAGATGTTGTCATCCAAGTTATATTATTAACCTTTCATGTAATGAGCTAAACAAATGTTCTATAAAACTCAGTTTTTTAAAAATTTTGAAAATTGTTTTTGTATTCATTGAGATATTGATTACAGTCTTCCTTTTCAAAAGGGGTGTACTCATTTATGTGGAGCACTGTATATTTAGCATAAATAATTTCTGTAACAGAGCTGAAAATGTGCATTCTACTGAGGTAGTATACTGCACACTGTCAGCCAGTCATGCCAACCAACTTAACAATGACTGTTAATGTAGTAATATGGGAAACATAAAGGGCGTTTGATACTTCCTGCTTCTAAAATGAAGCACTGGGTTGTGAAAAGCTATTGCCTCAGAACAATTTTTGGGAGGTAGAGAAGTGCTGGGAGACGTGTAAAGCAAGGCAAGTTAAAGAAAGACCTGCAAACCTATAGTATATATGGGCAAAAATATATATATTCAGTCCTTCTCTGCGGTACATACACATTTCCCCATTATCTGTCTCTTTAAAAACTTTGCAAGTACAGAAAAACACCAGCTGATCCATTCAGAAAGTCGTAACTTCTTGTATACTGTACCTCCAAATATTTTTGAACTGGAGAAAGAATACCAGGAAATGCAGAGAGGAGGGCAATTTCAGAGGTAAGTTAAATTGTAGACAAGTTAACTTTGCGTGAATTTTAGAAACTAACCCCAAGGGGTCTAATCAGAGGGCAACTCCACCACCTGAATAGTGCTAACCAAGCTTAGTTTGTGGGTGAGGTAAAATCACTTAGTTTTGGTTTCTTTAGTCAGAGTAATATTTACTTTCCTCTTCCTGTGTAGGTCTTTCCCCTAAGGGCCAGTTCACATCACATGTAGCCCAGTGCATTTTTTTTTCTGCATCAAAAACACATTGATAGTAGGTTACATGGTTTCCAATGGCATAGTTCACACCAGTGCGGTCTGTTCCAGTGCGTTCCAGAAGAAAAAATAGAACCTGCTGCATTGTTTCTGCACTGAACTGTACTGGAATGCAGTAAAATGCATCAAAAACCCACCAAAATGCACCGAAATGCACATGGCCTTGTTTAAGTTGAAGAAAGACGGGAAAAAATGAATCAAAAACACACCAGAACTCATCAAAAACACGTCCAAAATGCGTGTACAGAAACGCATCTAGACTGCATTTCTATGGTGTGAACTGACCCTTAGCCCTGGTTCACACTGTGGCACATCGCATGTGATTTGAACCAGAACCGCACCACATTTCTGTGCGGTGCAATCTGAGCAGTATATAGTTTGTATGGTGTTCACACCCATGGGATCCTATTCTGCACATTGCACTGTGTTTTATTATTTATTTCAGGTACTTGTATAGCGCCGTCAATTTATACAGCGCGTTACAGATATATTGTATATTCACATCTGTCCCTAACCCTCAAAGGGGGGGGGGGGTGTACAATCTAAGGTCCCTAACTTACATTCATACATACACATACTAGGGACAATTTAGATATGATCCAATTAACCTACCAGCATGTTTTGCAAACCGATTTTGGTTATTGTTAACTTAAAATACACACCTGCAGTGGTTCACATGAACGGGGTGCAATTTATTATGCAGTTTGGAAATCGCACAGAAACCTGTGCAAATTCTGCACTACATCAGTGTGAACCAGGGCTGAAAGACTGTCAGTGTGTGTGTTCCTTCTCTTGAAGACTGCTGGGATATGTCATGGGAATATCTCAGGAGACTGCAGGAGCAGGACATGTCATGTTCTCGCCTAGTAAAGTATGGAGATAGGGGAGTGGGCAAGAGTAACATTTTTTTTTTTTTTTTATAATGCAAAGAGAAAAAGAGGTGAGAGGAGTTGCAGGGAAGAAAAGTCAGTTTTGTGAATGAAGATCTGCTTTAATGGTATACAAATCTGCCAGGTTGGGGGAAATATGTAATCACAGATACTGTATGTTATATGATCAGTCTTCCATTTAAATTGAAATAATCTTGCATATATGTTTGTTCCATCACAGATTTTTCTTAGGGGTTTATATACTGTACATAAGATAGACGTGTAAAAAGGTTCAGCTCAATGTAAATAATCTTATCAAAGTGTGTTGGTCCCTAAACACCTGTGTATCCCAATGCTGTGCATCAGGGTGCATTGGATCACATGATTACATGTGTTGAGTTAAGACAGGCCAATTATTTGAATGGTCTGCACAAGCATTGTAACAGACCTTAAATCACACTTGCATAATTTTTTCTGATAGAGAGTGGTGCATTTTTGGGGTTCTCTACAAAACAGGCATGTTCTTATAGTGTTTTGGGGTGACAGTCAAAGTAATGCATGTAACTACAACACATATGTGGGAAGCCGGATCTAATATTTTAAGTTATAGTTTTAATTATTTTTGTTCATAGTAGATGGCCATACCTGTTCATTACATGTGAATGTTTTGTTTTTATGATCCTGTTATTTAACTGATGAAGAACATTAGAGACTCTACAGTTTCTAAAGGCTATCTTACACAATGCAACTTGTAACCAAAGACAACATCCATCCTCTTTGCGTAGGTTGTTAACCGTTTGACTTGACTCTGGAAGATTTTACACCATTCATGACCAAGTGGCCGTTTTTTGCTTTTTGGCACTGTGCAGCAAATGAAATATTTATATGATTTTTTTTCACACAAATAAATCTTTTTTTGGTGGCATTTGATCACCACTGGATTTTTATTTTTTTTATTATATAAACAGAAAAAAGATTTTGAAAAAAAAACCCAATATTTTCTACTTTCTGTTATAAAACATATCCAATCAAAAAATCTAATTTCTTCATAAATTGAGGCCAACATTTATTCTACTTTCTGTCTTTGGTAAAAAAAAAAAACCAATAAGTGTATATTAATTGGTTTGTGTGAAAGTTATAGTGTCTACAAACTATGGTATATATCAGGGGACCCCAAACTTTATAAGCAAGTGGCCAGTTTACTGTCCTTCAGACTTTAGGGTGGGCCGGACTGTGGCCAGTGGGAATAGAAAATATCCTGATATCAGTAGGAGTAAACAATGCCCCATCTTTAGTGGGAGGAATAATGCCCCATCATTGGTGTCAGTGCAATAGTGCCTCATCATTGGTGTCAATGGCAGGAATAGTGCCCCATCATTAGAGTCAATGGGCTGGATAGTGCCCATCGTTGGTGTCAGTGGGAGGAAGAGTGCCCCATTATTGGGGTCAGTAGGAAAAATAGTGTCACAAGGGCCGGATAAAGGCAAGCAAAGGGTCGCAGTTTGGAGACCACTAGTATATATATTTAAAAGTTGATCAAATCTGATGTACTGAGAGGAAATCTCATTTCTTGAGGCCCTTAAAATGTGAGGACAGTACAAATTCTCCCACACCCCCAGATGACCCATTTTTGGAAAGTGGATAGTTGTAACTTTTTGTCAAGGTTTTTTGGAAAATTAAGAAATTAAATCTTATTTTTTTTCACAACTTTTTTTTTTTTAAGTTTTTTTTTTTTTGTTTAACATGTCACCAGCGCAGGACATAATTTCCATTTGACTGGTGTGGTGGTGATCAGGGATACTGACTGGTGACAATATGTTAAAAATAATAAATAAAATGAAAAAAATGCAATGAAAAAAATAGATTTTATTCAAATTTACAATAGTAATAGTACATAGACATTTGAAAAGATTGAAACAAAGATAGGTGATGCAACCAGAGCCACACACAAGTGGTCCATTTCAATATAGTATAAGAGCAAAGGGTAAACTTATGTAAAGGTACAGTAATATTCCCATGCAGCCGTAAAGGCAAGCAAAGAGGGATCGCAGCTGCATCCGGCCCTGTACCAGAATAAGTACCAGGAAGGTGGAGAAGGATCTGGGAGTTCTGGTAGATCATAAGCTTAATGGCATGCAATGCCAAGCTGTGGTTTCTAAAGCCAGCAAATTCACCCAACAGTAATACATGATCCGCCCTGTATTGGAGTACAATCTACATAATAGTATACAATGAGGTTGCATCTGCAGGGAGCGGTAGATACAGGCCCACCAACACATATAATACAGTACATAGACAATAGACAGGTATAGTATCAAGTAACGACCTCCCTGGTCAATTTTGGTATCCAGGAGCTGAAACGGACGTGACCCCTGCACCAAAACACTCAACCCTCTAGAGTAGGTGGCATGGTAGTGGGAGCCTACCCAGGCCCTCTTGAGGCCCAGTATACGAGACCCCAAGAGATAAGTCTCCTGAAGAATACATACCTGAGGGGAATATTTGCGGAGAAATTGAAAAATAAGGGACTTCTTAAAAGCAGATATTCTAGGACATAATAGATAGTCTAGCCATGATCAACTGAGTAGGAAATGAGAGAGAGGAGAAATGCTGGGAATCATTCCCCATAACACTTGAGATGGGGGTGGGCTTGGCCCTTAGCCCAGGCAGAGCCCACCCGAAACCCCTCACTCCACCAGGCATCACAAGCAGCCTATGTAAATCAAGGACTAGTGCAAAACATGAGACATTTTGATAGTTTAACAAAAAACAGAAACTGCGATACTCTGGGATAATAATCAGGGTTTTTTTTTTTTTTTTTTTGACACTTTGACTTGCTGTTAAAGTGATGATCACTGTAACAGCAATTATACGATCCCCTGGCAATACATTGTGCCCTTTGGAGTGATTGACAGGTACGTCACTTAGCCTGTAGCTGTAACCTACAGTATATGTACTGCCGGCGGTTGGTAACTGGTTAAAGACAACATGAAGTCTGAAGACAAAATGAAATACCTGTTGGAAATGTGTGTAATTTTATTCCTGTAGTAATGATCACATTTGTATATTACATAAAATTCAATTTGATTCTCTAGTGAACCCCTACCTATATCTCTTATATACAGTATCTTTTATCTCAGGAGAAATTCTAGAGTACAATTCTAATGGCAAAAACTAAAAAGTACCTCAGTTTCCCCAGGTAAGTATGTTCTTGAGTTAAACAAGATGACTGCTGTCCTGTAAATAAAAATTGAAATGTTAAATTACATGGACATAAAGTAGTGATGTATGTAGTACATCACTTAAAACCATTGAAACTATTTAACTAGGCAAGCATAGTCCGACAAACATCAACAATACATTTACAGTTCATCAACCACAATACATTTCTTTGCCCATAATGACAGCTTAACTCCCACAATAAAACATGAAACAGTAAAATTGCTAATACCCTTATTCACAACAGCATAATGTACAAGAACAATATGTGACAGAAGATTTATGGTAGAACTCTGCTTAGCTAGATAACTTGGCTCATGTCTTAGACCTTATTTAAATGGCACTGAGGCCTGTGGACCATGAATAGGCTGTATGTTTATGCAGCATGAGCTGCCAGGTGCTGCAAGTGGGTGACCCATGTATGTGTATGGGGATGAAGTGGATGCACAGCCAATTGTCCTAGTTTGACCACTGTGTGGTTGCCACATCTCCCTCTTTGCCCACAAATTTTTTTTTTTTTTTTTTTTAAACTCCACTAACAAAACACCCTGTACCTGTATAGCCACATTTATCCACTAGGGAATACTTTTCTTCCCTGCAGCCATAATACCCTCCACCAGTACTCCACATTTTCCCCACCAGTCAGATTCTCTTAACTAGCAATCAGATTCCCTTTCTTTAAGGGTAACATAGAACCCTTGTGGGTTTGATATGTAACAATGTTGTTATGTAGAATTTTACACTTTTGCACTGCCATTTTTATGATTCAATAAAACGGCTATTTCTATATGGCTATTGAAGTAAGTCAGTAGTCGCCAACTGTCTGCAGTCAATAGCTAAAGATCTCCAAACTTTGTATGGCCTTCAGATTAGCACAATTACACATTGCTTCATGGATTGGGTTTCCATGGCTGGGCAGCTGCATCCAAGCCTTACATCACCAAGTGCAATGCAAAGTGTCAGATGCAGTGATGTAAAGCACGCCACCACTGGACTGTAGAGCAGCAGAAACGTGTTCTCTGGGGTGACGAATCATGCTTCCCTGCCTGGCAATCCGTTGGACATGTCTGGGTTTGGCCGTTGCCAGGGGAATGATACTTGCTTGACTGCATTGTGCCACGTGTAAAGTTAGGAGGAGGGGGGATTATGGTGTTGGGTTGTTTTTCAGGGGTTGGGCTTGGCCCCTTAGTTCCAGTGAAGGGAACTATTAAGGCATCAGCATACCAAGACATTTTGGACAAGTTCATGCTCCCAACTTTGTTGGAACAGTTTCAGGATGGCCCCTTCCAGTTCCAACATGACTGTGCACAATGCAAGGTCCATAAAGACATGGATGAGTTAGTTTGGGGTGGAGGAACTTGACTGGCCTGCGCAGAATCCTGACCTCAACCTGATAGAACACCTTTGGGATGAATTAGAGTGTAGACTGCGAGCCAGGTCTTCTTGCCTGACATCAGTGCCTGATCTCACAAATGCGCTTCTGAAATAATGGTCAAACATTCCCATAGACACACTCCTAAACCTTGTGGACAGCCTTCCCAGAAGAGTTGAAGCTGTTATAGCTGCAAACGGTGGGCCAACGCAATATTGAACCTTACAGACTAATACTGGGATGTCATTAAAGTTCATGTGCATGTAAAGGCAGGTGTCCCAATACTTTTGGCAATATAGTGTATGTATATGTATAAAAGTGTGGAAAATTTTTGAAGACTCCTTGTACAATAAAATGAAATTAACATAAACAATAGTGTAATATAAGCAATGTTTATATCAGCAACGTGTAGTGAGACATGTATAAAGTCCAAAAATATAAATAATTTAGAACTGCGCTCTTAAAATGAGACTTCCTCAGTGTAAACATGTGACCTTCATCAGAAAAAATCTTTAGCAACTCAACAAAAAAAAAGAGACCTCAAATCAACAGAGGTCAAATGCACATTACAAACCGCATTTATATAAGGTGCAACACATTGCGGGTTTACTAAAACTGGAGAGTGCAAAATCAGGTGCAGGATTTGCATAGAAACCAATCCGCTTCTGGGTTTTATTGCAAAAGCTTAATTGAACAAGCTGAAGTTAGAAGTTGATTGGCTTCCATGCACAGCTGCACCAGATTCTGAGTGTTCCAATTTTAGTAAATCTCCCCCACTTCCTTCAGGAACACATAATACAGGTAATATCTTATGAGACAGATGAACCCCACAAGCCAGGGGTCAGTAAAATTCCCATACTGCATTATCCAGGACTCCACTAAACCCCAATAGGCTCTCTCTTGACAATGTACCATTAACTCTCACTCAGAAGTCTGAAAACGTCAAATGATACATGCTCCAATGGTACATATTTGCAAAGTAGAATTCCACTGTTGTGCAGGTATATGGGAAGGATCTCTGCATGTAGTCTCACATAGCCGCTGTTGTAAATATAAGTGACCTTACACTGCCCATTCCCATGTGAAAGAAGGCCCTATTCCAGCTATGAAGTCCCTCACCATAGGCTGAGAGGCTTCATAAATCAGCCTGGGAAAGCCCTAGGGGGAGAAAAAGGCTTCTGAGACAAAGTGGAGGTGTTGTAGTGCCCTCCAGAGCTTGCAGCAAACAGCCTGGGGATTGACAAGTACATTCAAGCCTTTACCTTTAATAATTAGTAAGCCGTCCATGACTTCCAGTCTAGTGCCTTTGCCTAAGCTGAGATGATGTCATCAGTCTGCTGCATGTAAGAGGAAACTGTTCCTCAGTCTCCTCTTGCAATAACACTGTTCAACAAATTTTTATTTTTTGCCAGTTTTGGAAACAAAAGGATCCATTTCTTAATGAATTTCACATTCTGAGTTCAAATATAACAATGAAATTTGTCAATTGGCTCTAGTTTTTCTACTATAGGCGTAATGACTACATAATGCACAATAATTATATAGATAGATGTCTTTCCACAAATATAAACCAAGTGATATTGACTACATAACAAAGCCTAAATGGCATAATATATTGCATAGGATTACCAAGAAAAATTATAGCCATAAGCTAAGTTGAATCATTTTAATACTTAGGATTCTCACTAGTTTTGTCTTCAGTTTGTGTCGGTTTTGCTTCTCTTGGCTTTTCTCTTGTATTCGAGGAAAGGGCTATCTCTTACAACTGCACGTGACTACACGCTTCAGGTTCTTCCTCACTTGACTCAACCACGAAGGATTCTGGTGCTTTAGGAATTGGTAGCCCCTCTCCATGAGGAACTGGACGTATTGCCGATGGAATATTTGGATAGTGCACAGATAACTTTTTCTTCTTATTTAGCCCTTTTACAATTGGAGGCACCATACAAAAGTAACAATTACTAACATGATCTGTTGGCTCTCTCCAAATCATTGGCACAGCGAAAGGCATAGATGCCTTTTTTCCATTCAACCGTTGCTCCAGTGCCGTCCCACAAGAATTGCAGCATATATGTGGTGCCCAGCTCTTGTCCTGGTCTCCTATCTTGCAGCCAAAATACAAGTTGTAGGCTTTCTTAATCATTCCTGTTATCCTCCTTTTTTGTGAGATAAGTTATTTCACGGCAGATATAGCAGAAATTATCTGCTTTATTCACACAAGTTCGAGGCATTACTGAGTAGCCTATATAAGCAGAAAACGAAATGTAAAGACGCTGTCCAACTACAATCAGCTACAGATACTGCAGCTTTTATGCAGTGAAGTGATGCAATTAAAGGCTAATATTGCATCATCTCAGTATACATGCAATTTTCTATTGGTCACCAGTATCAATTGCGCAATATGCAGCTGAAGTTGCATCATAATTTTGAATGGCTTACGTCATTAGATGGGTGAATATATCATGGAAACTAGAGCCAATCAACATTTTTTAGGGTCATTTTCGTTTTCAGCACCCGAAAATTATGTAAGATTAGCTAATTTTATGCCCAAAACTTTCTACCTGTTGAACAGTGTAATCACCACAAGCAATAGGAATTAAATAAATATGTAATCTCAGACAGAATTCCAAACCAGGGAAGAGATGCTGCCTTTGGAAAATGCCTGAACAAACACGAAGTGAAAAGCAGAACTAAAGCTTGCCATAGATGAGTCGAAAACCAAACGTTCTGTTGATCAAAAAACTAAAAAAGCTAATACAATTGTGCCATCATTTGTTTAGTTTTTCTAAAAGAAAAATGGCATGCTGCCACACTAATGATGCAAAAAACAAACGATTTGTCGATCGACATTAATTTTGTTTGGTTTTTGACTCCTCTATGGCTGGACTTTTCAATGCATCATTGCAAGAATGAAAAGAATAACAAAAAACCAGTCCGCTATGCTGAATGTGCTAACCGGAAGCATTCTGATAGCAGGAGAGAGGGGAGTGACAGAAAGATGAGCTATCATTCTGCTGCTGCTCCTCTCACTTTGCATTCACACACTCGATCGATTCACATAGATATAAATTTGGCCAGTTCTGCAGTTCTGAATTTTGATCCCTCTGTGGGTAGGCTGGTTGTACAGAAGTTGATCTCTTGATCGACTTCTATCTCACAAGCCTGTTAGTTTTTTTGCCCAATCAGTGTTGCCAGCAACAGTGATCATCGTATTCTGATGGCAGAATACGATAGCTTCACGGGAGTGTTTCCCCCATCAACACTAAATGTGTTGATGGGGGAATCAAATCATTTTTGTTTTGGTTCAACCAGCAGGTTGAGCAAAAAAAATAATTTGATTCCCTATCAACACATTTGGTGTAGATGGGGTAAATCCTCCCATGGAGCTATTGTATTCCGCCGTCAGAATACAACAAAAACCATGATCTATGGCCTGCCTAAGTAACAAGTCTGTCCTGTAAATTTTGCCTTACTGCAGCAGAGAAAAATCAGGTCCATTTCCCTACCAGACAAGGCTTTGTTTTCTGGCAGAGATGTGTAAAATTAAAAACTAGATAAAAAGAAATACATATCATTAGACAGATAAAACAACTTTCATGTATTTCACTTGTGTTTAGCTTTTTGTCTGGAGTTTAGCTTAAGAAGCTAAAACAAGATTGTGAAGAGATCTAAATGGAACTATCATTAGAAATTATAGAAACACTTTTGCTTAGAAATGAGTTCTCTTTTAAATGTAATTGTATTTGCTTTTTCTGTATTCAGTTAGCACAATCTGACACATATACCATGTAGACAGAATGATATTGAAAAAAAAGAGTTGATCTGTAGCAATGCCTGTGATCATGCACATGGGGATGCATACGTTTCAAAAAATAGGGGAACAGAACAAAGGGAAGCACACAACTAGTGCGGTGAAACACGTTACTAAACTGAAAATATAACTCAAATGCACTCATTGACCAGATCAGGTGTGTGCCTTTAAACATTCTACATAGACCACAGAAGTATACTGACCTGGCTGTTATGAAAAACATGTCCCTGGCCAGCCTTTATGGCCCTAAAGCTGGCCATAGATGATGCAACTTTCTTTCCTGCAACCATGGGTTACAGGAAAGAAAACTGCTCAATTCCCCCATCAACACAGTCAATATTGATGGGGGAATCCCTACCGTGCAGCTATTGTGTTCTGCCAGCAATGATTATTGCTGACAGCTATAGCTGCTGGCAATAATCGCATAAAACATCTGACAGTCTGGTTGCATCCAAGTTGTACAACAATCGAATTGGGTAAAATCAGCCTTTCCATAGATGGTTCAAATCTTGGCTGGTCCTTGCTGAGCCGGACGAGATTCGAACCATCTATGGCCGGCTTTGGTAGAATTGTTCTAGCACCATTTGGTTTACCCCCTTCTGCAACTCCATACCTGAGGCCCATCACTGAAACAAGTGTTAGGAAGGAAAGCTGGCCTATGACTGTCAACATTTACTGTCGGTCAGAGTGTCCCAGATTTCAGCGTTGTGCCTTTGAGTTACTGGGCAAAGCTGCATGCAAATCATGTTTGATTTAAGTTCACCATACACTTAACATGCTTTCTGTCTTTCTAAAATGAAAATATTATTGTGGCAATACCTAAGAAAAATGTAAAATGTCCCATTTCCTGTAACAGCAGTAGTCTTGTGTTATTATGTATTCTGTGATAAGAACACATTGTAATATTATAGTTTTGGGACGCACGTAACAAACTTTAAATGCACATATTCACACCCATCTAGTATTAAATGTATATTAATAACCACCAGAAGAAGTAAAAGAGATGAAAGAAGGGACACCATTACTCTTACAGCACTAACATGAATGGACACCGATTGGTGGGTGTCTTTTTCAAAGTAAAATTTGTTCTCCTGTACTCTTCCCTTTGTCAATTGATGAGAATGGAAGAACTTACAGTTCCTTGAAAAAGTATTCATACCCCTTGAAATGTTCCACATTTTGTCATGTTACAACCAAAAATGTAAATGTCTTTTATTGGGATTTTATGTGATAGACCAACACAAAGTGGCACATAATTGTGAAGTGGAAGGAAAATGATAAATGGTTTTCAAAATTGTTTACAAATAAATATCTGAAAAGTGTGGCATGCATTTGTATTCAGTCCCTTTACTAATAATCTATTGGAACCAATTGCCTGCAGAAGTCACCTAATTAGTAAATATAGTCCACCTGTGTGTAATTTAATCTCAGTATAACTACAGGTGTTCTGTGAAGCCCTCAGAGGTTTGCTAGAGAACATTAGTGAACACATCAGACAGATCTGGGATAATGTGGGGAAGTTTAAAGCAGACTTGGGTTCTAAAAAATATCACAGGCTTTGAACATCTCACGGAGCACTGTTCAATCCATCATCCAAAAATGGAAAGAGTATAGCACAAACCTACCAAGCCATGGCTGTCCACCTAAACTGACAGGCCTGGAAAGAGTATTAACCACTTGCCTACCAGGCACTTATACCCCCTTCCTTACCAGGCCAATTTTCAGCTTTCAGCGCTGCCGCACTTTGATTGACAATTGCGCGGTCATGCAACATTGTACCCATATGAAATTTTGATCATTTTTTTCTCACAAATAGAGCTTTCTTTTGGTGGTATTTAATCGCCACTGGGCGCTTTACTTTTTGCGCTATAAATTAAAAAAGGTGCAAAAATTTGAAAAAAAAAAAGTTTATTTGTTTCTTTTATAAAATTTTTCAAACAGGTATTTTTTCTCCTTCACTGATTTGCGTTGATGAGGCGGCACTGATGGGCACTGATAGGCAGCACTAAAGGGCACTGATAGGCAGTACTAATGAGGTGGCACGGATAGGCGGCACTGATAGACAGCACTAATTAGGGGTCACGGATAGGCGGCACTGATATGCAGCACTGATAGGCGGCACTGATAGGTGACACTGATGATGGGTACTGATAGACGGCACTGACTGGCATCACTTCTGGGCACTGACTGGCGGCACTGACTGGCACAACCCCTGGGCACTGACTGGCAGCACTGCTGGGCTGCACTGGTGGGTGGCACTGCTGGGCTGCACTGGTGGGTGGCACTGCTGGGCGGCACTGGTGGGCGGCACTGGTGGGCACAGGTGGGTGGGCACAGGTGGGTGGCACTTCTGGGCACATGTAGGTGGCACTTCTGGGCACAGGTAGGTGGCACTGCAGAGTGGCACAGGTGGGTGCACTGCTGGGCACAGGTGGGTGCACTGCTGGGCACAGGTGGGGGCACTGCTGGGCACAGGTGGGGGCACTGCTGGGAATGGGTGGGCGGGGCTAGTGGGCGCACTGCTGGGCGGAACTTGCGGGTGTCACTGCTGGGCACCGACCATCAGGGCACTGATCATCAGTGCCCTGATGATCGGTGCCGATCCCCGCTCTGACAACTGCCGGTTCTCGGCAGTACTTTCCTCACGATCTGACAGCGTGAGGAAAGTGCAGCCGAGAACCGGCACTTGCATTTCCCTGTGATCAGCGTGTCATTGGACACCGCTGATCACGTGGTAAAAGGCCGGTGGGATCGGCCTTTCACCACATCACTTGATCAGCTGTGTCCGTAGGACACAGCGATCACGGAGATCGCCGGGGGCGCGCAGGAGAGCGCGTTCTGGGAGGACGTCATATGACGTCCACTCAGAACTGGCCGGCCGCGGTGAAGCCGTCATTCGGCTATGCGCGGTCGGCAAGAGGTTAATCAGAGAAGCAGCCAAAATGCTCATGGTAAGGCTCATGGCTCTGGAGGAGCTGCAGAGATCCACAGCTCAGGTGGGAGAATCTGTCCACAGGACAACTATTAGTCATGCACTCCACAAATCTGGCCTTTATGGAAGAGTGGCAAGATGAAAGCCAATGTTGAAAGAAAGAAGTCCCATTTGCAGTTTGTGAGAAGCCATGTGGGGGACACACCAAACATGTGGAAGAAGGTGCTCTGTTCAGATGAGACCAAAATTGTCCTTTTTGGCCTAAAAGCAAAATGCTATGTGTGGCGGTAAACTAGCACTGGACATCACCCTGAACACCACATCCCCACCATGAAACGTGGTGGTAGCATCATGTTGTGGGGATGCTTTTCTTCAGCAGGGACAGAGAAGCTGGTCAGAGTTGATGGTAGGATGGATGGAGCCAAATACAGGGTAATCTGAGGCAGAGCTACAATGGAATGATTTAGATCAAAGCATATTTATGTGGTAGAATGGCCCAGTCAAAGTCCAGACCTAAATCCAACTGATAATCTGTGGCAAGACTTGAAATTGCTGTTCACAGATGCTCTCCATCCAATCTGACAGAGCTTGAGCTATTTTGCAAAGAAGAATGGACAAAAATTTCACTCTTTAGATGTGCAAAACTGGTAGAGACATCCCCAAAAAGACTTGCAGCTGTAATTGCAGTGAAAGGTGGTTCTACAGAGTATTGACTCGGGGCTAAATACAAATGCACACCACACTTTTCAGATATTTATTTGTAAACAGTTTTGAAAACTATTTATCATTTTTCTTCCACTTCACAATTATGTGCCACTTTGTGTTGGTCTATCACATAAAATCCCAATAAAATGCTTTTATGTTTTTTGTTGTAACATGACAAAATGTGGAACATTTCAAGGGGTATGAATACTTTTTCAAGGCACTGTATAGATAATACCATGACACATTCAAAGCTTTCAGAAACAAATGGCTGCCCTGATTTATATTAATGGACTCTGATGAGTTCAGGGCCCTGGCATTAGCCTTATTTTCACCTTCTCCCACTTCTTGTCATCATAAAACTTCTCTTATGTCCTCTTCAAATGAATCATCAAACCTATAATTGGGCCGAACCACTATGATCATCTGTGTTTACAAGATAGATTTTATTTATATGGATCCATTGCCTTGCACACTAAACAAGTGTGGTGCTTCTTAGGTCCTGAACCTGCCAAGATTATCTGCACAATCGAATCAATATGAAATGGACTCCCAAAATGTCCATATAAATTCTGATTATCATGTCAACACCACAATTTTAGATGTCAGTAAATTGACATTATTTGTGCAATCTATATTTTTAGAGTGCCAAATATCTGGATGTATATAGAGCAGTGGGGCAGGTATATCATCCTCATATGATGACTTATAAAAATGTATTTATCTGAGATGTATCTGCATATTTGAAATGGTAAGATTAAGTCACCACCATATTTGTACAGATCGTTTATTTGTAGATTAGGAGGTCCACATGCCTAAGAGAATGGTCTCCTACTAACAGATGCTGTCTAGTTTTCAGCTAAAGGTGAAGGACTGTATTCATAATTATCTTTACAACACAAGTGACATCCCACTGTGATGACATTTGACAATTAATTAGGAAGTGTCTATTAAAGAAAGTCATGACACAAGACCAACTTGTCACTTTACTATCCAATCTCACTTACCTTTGACACCTCCATTGTTATTGTGCTCAGTTGTGTTTTCTGTGGACTTCTATTGTGTTTCAGGAACTAATTAAATACACAGAATATTTAAAACCTTTTACATTCTGTGAGATCAACTTCTGACCTTGTTTACCTAATGCATTAGATTTCAGTGTCAACACATTAAAATATTTTAAACCCAATTTCAAGGGTTTCCTGTATGCATTTAATGAAGTTCTATTGTGGAAAGGAGCCATTATCACTCCTATGAGTTACTTGATAACTAGCTTTACTTTTCACTGCATGATGGCCTTAACAAGAACAATGCTTTTTTAATCAGCTATTCTGGAGTGCAATTGTCTTCAAATAGAAGAGGCATTGGATTTTGTTGAGTTTCATTTTAAAGCTGAGTCTTCTGCCAGTCTGTCCCCTTGTAAATAAAGGATGGTGGGGGGGAGTTGTTTAATGCACTATAGTTGTCTATGATAACAACTCAATAGACACAACAAAAAGGACCATCAAAAGGTGTATTTCACTTTATGGGAATCTAAAGCTGGTCCTGCTCTGAACAAATTTTGGCCAGTTCCTAATTAAATGGACAAAATTTGCTTACCTGGTGTCTCTGTGGGCACACTCCTACCTGACATCCTTTGATTTAAAAACAAAGGAGCTGGGTGGAAAATTGTTGGCTGAACACCAACCTGCCTTGACTGTTAGAATACAGGGGAGATTTGTCCATCCACACTCTTTAGCATGACTGATGGAACTTGTTAAAATTTCTGTAATCACTGCTATTTGATTTCTAAGGAACATTTGCAATAGTTTCATGCAATTTACACCTCAGAACTCCCAATCAAATCAAATGTGTGTTGTGTGTGACCTGACAATGCCTGATACCTGTCCTTGTCCTCCTTCCTTCCCCTTTTGAAGTCTGAACAGGCAGCACTAATGTTCTAATCTTCCAAAGTGAGAAACAAGTACTGCGATCACTGTAAAACACAAACAAGCTTTGTGAATGTTGGTGTTGCTTATAAGAACATTATATATGTATAATATACTGTACATTTTCTACGTATCACACTAAATAGGCCAGCACCTGTATCTAGCCAGGAACTACACATAATAATATGCAGCCTCGCCTCCTAATGACCGAGCACACTACATTCACAGAATGACCTGACCCAGACACAACATGTTCTTTGTGCCTCATTAGTCAATACATGTTACACGTAACATTTCCTGTTCAGGCTAGTAACAGAGAGGTGTATTACATAAACCAATAAAGACATGATCGGCTAATGAAGTTCAATGGCATTAATCTGGCAATACAGATAGCCTTTGCAGCTGACGGCTTGTAGTTCTCAATGGATTGCAAGGGTGCTGGTGAGCACCCTAGTATTGAATTGTTTACTCCTGTCTTTGCGTAACTGCCTGCCCGTATGAAGTACGGGCAGACAGCACCTTACACTGATAACAGGAGCCCCTCGTACCCACAATCTGCTGATCACAGCTGAAATGCTTTCCAGGCTCCTACAAAATAAAAAATAGTAAATTCACATTTTTTTACCTGCAAAAAAAATGCCTTTATTTATTTTTTTAAAGGTGAATTTATACTTTAAGCTGGCCATAGATGATTCAGAATGGTCTGGCTGAATTTGGATCCATGTGTGGCTGCTCCCTCTCTACAGTTAAACAGGCTTGTTGAGAATTTTTCTCGATGATCAGTATATTCTCAAGTCAGAATATGAAGAGTCAGTGGGGAGGATCCCTCTATCCATCTCACTTGTGTGGATTTTGTTTGTATTTTTTCGTTAAAGATACATTTATCGCCAGCTTTACACTTACACATTATTTAGCAAGAAAATAGATCTGATGCTAGATCTAGTAAAAATTGGTTTGTACCTGGGCACCCTAAAGCTGGGTACACAACCCAGTGGACTGAACGAAACAAGCAATCTCCTCCACTGTGCCTTTGTGTTCTGACAGGGAGACTCCCTCACCACCCCCTTGCCCATCACCAGAACGCACTGATTAACGCTTGCAGTTATTGGCTGCAAGCACCGATCAGATGTGGGTCAGATGCTGGGTTTCTAGAATGCCCGTTTGTTCTACAGAAGCTGGTATCATAATCAGCTTCTGTCAGACAGCTGTACACAGGAACTGAAAGTCGGCCAGCTCCTGCTGATGTTTGGCCCATGTGTACAAGGCTTAAACCTTGAAGCTTCTGCGTGGCATTGTGTCTTGGCTGTGTTCACAAAAATCTTTAGGATATCAGGAAGGGCCAGAAAAGCAAAAAAAGATCAATACAAACTTTCCCAAGCAATGACAGTATCAGCAGCATTTCTGTAAGTTTCTGGGAGAAAAAGGGATCCACAGGCTTTGAGAAGCTTATGAAGACTGTTCCCGATGCAGCGGTTGCAGAGCTACAAAACGTGCTGATTGTGTAAACATAACATTCAATATATACCTTTCCTGTAAGCAGCTTTTAGATTATGCAATTTGTTTTCCTACACCGCTGGTGGAAAGAAAGCAAATCGTTTGATTCCCCCATCAACACTTGCAGCACTATTGTGTTGTGCCAGTGAGGAGTCTTTCCTGCTGGCAGAACACAATGATAACTGCTAGCAGCTTTATCTGCCGGCCGTAATCACATGTAAAAAAATCTGACAGTCTGGTTGAACCCAAGTCGACTGATGGATCGACTTGGGTACTACCAGCCTGCCCATACATGCCACTGCTGATCCAATCGAGATTTGATCCATCTATGGCTGGCTTTATAATCATCCCTTATTGAGAAGACAATTTCCACAGAACACCATCCAACTAGGGGGTATGTTTATTTCATTACAACTTAGAAACTAACACCAGAATCAACAAACTTAGACATTAGTTTTTTGAACATCCAATGGAACCTGGAAATCCATTACACCTGAGAGTGACCTGATATTCAAAGTAGCAATATTAGGTTGTGGAACTATCTCTAGTTCAAGGAGCCTCTCAAATGTGTGTATCATGCCTTTTAAAAAACACAAACCTCATACCCAGTTTATATCATGTACCATCAATACTATACCATACAGCTGTCTCTGCTGGTTTTTTCCCTTCCTACTTTTGTCTTTATCTTTTTGGTGCTATCTATTTCAGAGTTTTTGTAAGGTGATGATGTGCCTGCAATTAAGTTTGCCATACATCAGTAGAATTGTATTCTAAAATATTCATTTTTGGAACCTTTGTTCAATTTTCTTTTAGTTAATGGGATCAAAACAACAATCACGTTCAACCATAGTGACAACAAATATCAAGGGAGCAGGATCGAACATTTTTCTTGGATGAACTTACAGTGAATGTGGTTTTTGTTTGAAAAATTCCTTTAATTCCAAAATCAAATCTTAAAAGCAAATGAAATTTTCAAATGGCAGTCATCACTCCTCTGATGGCATTATCAAATGTACTGCTGATATTTTTTGTAGAAATGTTTGTATGAAAATCTACCAGTGTATGGCCAGGTTAAGCATGAAATCATAAAGCTTGCCACAGATTGATATTCAACAGGTTCAGCAAAGACCAATCGAATTTTGATCCATCTATGGGCAGGCTGGTTGTACAGAAGTCAGCCTCTTGATTGACTTCTGTGAAACCAGCCTGTCCGGTTTCTTTTCACCCAGTCAGTGCCACTAGCTATAGCCTGTGACACAGATCGTTGTATTCTGACAGCGTGAGGGATTCCCCATCAACACTGAATGTTTTGATAAAAGAATCAAATCTTTTTTTTTTTTTTCATTCAACCCGCTAGTTAAACGAAAATGAAAATGTATCATATGGCCTGCTGTACTTCCCCAGCACATCACATTTATGGGGTCTTATATTTTTATCCTGGATTAAGCCCTCTTCAGTGTATTGTGGGCAAGACTTAAAGGTCCAGTATCCTCTAAATACTCTTCTGGAACTCTGTTTTAGCCAAAGTATGGTGTGTGGACTATGTTGTATTTCTCTGGTGTCATGACTATACAAGTTGCTTCCATCTTCACAGATATTTCGTTTTCACAGTAGCAAACCAATATCCTTCACATGAAAGGTCCCTGGCTCAAGTAGGTAAGCAGGGAGCCAGCAAAACAGTGAGGTCTTTGTGAATGGCGCGGCAGAAACAGTTCAAGCAGATAATTGTGACCGCATCACAGGTTTTGGCTGCAGTATAATAACCAGGAAACACAGGAAGAGACATCCGATCAGCTGGCTTCATAACAGATTACTGAGATTCGCTGTAGACAAGACAAATGAAGGATTGAGTGGATGGACATGGCCTGGAAAGTCCTTCACTGTTTTTGTGGGACTGCACAGCAATGGACAAGAGGCCCTCTTAGCAGAGTTGGTTTCAACAGGATAATAAGTCCTATTAGAAGATGGCACGGCCAACCTGAGTTATAATGTTCTCACTAGCAGACAGGTCTACTCAGAATACAATCATAGTGCTGTAATTGTAGGCTATAATGGCACCAGCTTTGTGTTCTTAACCAAAACACTGCTTTTCTGTGTTAAGGCCTATGTAAACCGCACATTTTCAAAATGCATATAAAGAAAATAAATGTTTGCTAAAGCATCCTGTATTTTTTTTCTTTTTGACTGATATATTCTAATGTAAAGTGTTTGTAAACTCTAGAAATGAACTTCTGTTGCTTCCTCCCTTTTTTCAATTTAGTTTTTGAATCAATATCATTGTTATGGTTATGTCACTTTAGTTTTAAATGTGGTTTAGGAGTTTTATTTAGACAAAGAGGCTTAGTTGAAAGTTAAAACCCCCAAATTATTATTATTATTATACAGGATTTATATAGCGCCAACAGTTTGCTCAGCTCTTTACAATATAACGGGAGACAATACAGTAACAATACAGTTCAATACAAGAGGGATAGGAGGGCCCTGCTCCTTGGAGCTTACACATTCACAATACTATGGGAGGTTCACAAAACAGATCTAAAAATGCAACAAACTGCAAAAGAAAAACATTTTGAAGATAAATATAAAGTTAATGGTTCCCCAGCAGTTCCTGGTCAGCAGTTGCCTACGCCATTCAGATGCATCATTGGAGCTTTTCAACTTCCTGGTCTGGGTGGACAGACTAGGGAGAGGAAGCCTGAGAAAATCATGAGGAAGGTTCTCCTCAGTTCCTTCCTAGCACCATAGCTAAGAGACTGGAAATGTAAGAGACAGAGACATTGGGCGTGAATTACTAAAGGCATATAGGCTGTGCACTCTGCAAGAGCAGTTGCTCCAGAGCTTAGTAAATGAGGGGAAGATCTGCTGACTTACATCATCCTATCGTGCAAGCAAACATACTGTTTTTTTTATTTTCCTTGCATGTGAATGGGTTTTCTTTATACAGTGAAGCTCTACCTCATATACTAATCTCTGGAGCATCTTCACTTGAAAAATGCACAGTCTATTTGCTTTTAGTAAATCAACCCCACTTAGTGATTGCCTCTGTCTGACCAATGTGAGCTAAAGCAGTTGCAAAAAAAATAAAATGACCAGAAACCATCTTCAATGCCTCTTATAAGTTTTGAAGATTAATTTCTCCAATGATGAAAGAGAGACCCAGGATAGCTGAGGCTCCCGTGCACAGCGCTGGATCAAGTTCGGGCTCAGGTAAGTATTAAGAGTTAGGGGGCTGCAGGGGGAGCTGCACACTGAAGGTTTTTTACTTTCACGCGTAGAATATGTGAAGGTTAAAAAAAAACCCTTCATCATTTACAACCACTTTATGCCTTGCAGTATGGGTACAGCCCCACTGCAAGGAATATTTTTTTTTTTACCTAGAATTGGGTTTTAACCGAGACCCCCGCAGAAAACCTGCTACTGCTGGGTACAGGGTATGCATGACACTCAACTTACCTTTTTGTGATTGAGTGCTCACTCCCTGAGTGGTTTTATCACTAGGCCTGAGAGCTGACACATGGGAGGGGTATAGGTAGGCAACTTTCACAAAGTCTGTATATGGGATTGTTAAAGTCCTTCAGTGGCAGTTCGGAGCAAAGAAAATTTTAGTATACACCCATGAGAAATGGTTTGCAACTTAAACGTGCTAACTTCCACCACTGCATCATATGGCCCCGTTGCATACTTGAATGTCTGCACGTAGTTTTCGGATTTACTATATAATGAGTCCATTAGATGAGCGTCCCAGTATTATTCAGGCTCAATAAAATTATGCTGAATTGAAAGTAAATGGTTTACGGAGACAGGCAGAAAGGTATATGTATTATTGTTGATTAGACTTGCTCTTCTCATGTCTCCCCTTGCCTTGGGCTAAACAATGGGACAAATATGCAATTGAAAACTAATGAGAAAGTTTTATTGCTTTAATGACTATGACATTGCCTAGAAAATATGAAATAGTGGCATGAGAGGGGCGTGATGAGGCCTGCTGTCTGCAGTCTTTCTGCCACTTACAAGCTGGTTTTAGCAGAGTTTGATGTAATAAAATATCCATAAATGTAGTCATTGCAATACTCACCAGCTGTGGGAGTTGTCTGGTGAACCACAATAGCAAGACTGGGAAATATTCGAATTATTATGCACAAGCATCAAGCCTGCTGCAGGACCAGATTGTCTTTTCTTCACTAATAATACAATTTTTTTAATTCTTGGTAAGTGGGGCTCAACTCACTATTGACTCTTCGCTGGTATGCCTTTTGAATAGGAAACAAATTGGGGTAAGTTATCATACTCATAAAAAGTGTGTATCTTGCACTTAGTGGACAAAATTTAACAAATATGAGAAAATTTTAAATGTGAGTGCAGTAACCACAATAGCCCAAACACTAAAACCAATATATTAATCCAAATATGTTGCACTACTCAAATCAATAATCGCCTAAAATGATATGAAAGTTTGTCATATAAAGTGCAACAATATACTAATAAAAAAAAATCCAAACTCAATCAAAATAAACTGAATTATGCAACACAAATAAAGTGCCTGAAAAACATAGTCCATTCAGTAACATGCTTGATGTAAATGTGTCCAAGTGAAGACTGTGACAAGAACCAGTCCACATATAAGTGTGTAAACTGTGAATCCTCCACCACAGATATGCAGCCTCTTACCAAATCTTCTGATTGCAACATGAAAGAGATCAACATACGTTTGTGCATGTATATCCAAACACAGGACACACTGTAATCCAATATGTGGTTTCTGTGACCCCGATGTCAAAAGATGAAGCAAAGGTTTCTCCAACAGCACCTTCAAATGCCCCTCCAAAGAGAACCAAGTGAGCCGCGATAGTGTTATACCATAAAATTCTTTATTGCCTTATTAAAATAGATAAATACTCGAAGGATCAAAAGGAATATAGGCATAAATCAGAGCAAACAGCTGAGATGGTAATCCAACATACATGTAACATCACCAGGAGGGGAGGGGCCTAGCTGGTCAGATGTTGCCCCTACCGGACCACCCGAGCCATGATGGAACACATCCTCTATCTCTACCCCACACTCCTTGTTAGTTATTTACTCTTGCGTAGGCACCCAACCATACCATCCAATTGCTCTGTTCTACTATGTGGGTGTACATGTCCAATACCGTCTCAGTCTGCTCTTGCAAGTTATTTGGTGACAATCCCATTTAGAATATCCGTTACACGTGGTATTACTAACTCAAACCTGGATGAAGTTTGAAATGCTACCTCCCTGTAATTTCACTAACTGTTAACTCTAGTTAATTTTCATTAGAAGCTGAACATAAAGGTTGACTATTGTATGCTAACAAACAATACTGTTTTGTATTTCCATGTCATGCCTTATTGTTTGACTTTTCATCTTTTCTCTTCTGTACCTTATAACTATAAAACTAATAAACTCAGATCGAACTAAATTATGATAACAATTAGGTCCATGCCTGACTGACCACCTTTGCACACAGTTCAGGATCCCCCTACAATTCACTAATGAGCCCCTATGCAGCAGCTCAGCCGACATGGGTAACATTCCTGCTTCTGTCGTCACCGATATACACTATATGCATCTTGTTATGTTACAGCCATATTCCAAAATGGATTACATTCTACAAACAATACCCCATAATGACAATGTGAAAGAAGTTTGTTTTGAAATCTTTGCAATTTATTCAAAATAAAAAATGAAATAAAACACATGTACATAAGTATTCACAGCCTTTGCTCAATACATTGTTGAAGCACTTTTAGCACTAATTACAGGCTCAAGTCATTTTGAGTATGATGATACAAGCTTGGCACACCTATTTTTGGGCAGTTTCTCCCATTCTTCTTTGCAGTACCTCTCAAGCTCCATCAGGTTGGAGGGGGAGCATCTGTGCACAGCCATTTTCAGATCTCTCCAGAGATTATTGGTGCTAAAGGTGCTTCAACAAAGTATTGAGCAAAGGCTGTGAATACTTATGTACATGTGGTTTTTTTTTTTTTCGTTTTTTATTTTTAATAAATTGCAAAGATTTCAAAACTAACTTCTTTCATGTTGTCATTATGGAGTATTGTTTGTAGAATGTTGAGGGAAAAAATTCATTTAATCCATTTTGGAATAAGGCTGTAACATAAGAAAATGTGGCAAAAGAATACTTTCTGATGATTAGAGGGAGGTCAGACATCTCCATCTGACCATCTTCAGACCACAGCATACCTCTGGAGAACATTTTATAAATTTGGAGAACTATGCTACTTCCATTGGATAGGAAAAGAGGAGATAGTGTCTGGTTTAGGCACATTCTGCCGGTCCTGGTCATGTTGGGTAAGAATATTACTCATTGATGTTCCACCCCAGCATTGTTCAGTCTGCCACTATAAAGACGAGATCATCAAACTGTTATCATAGCTGTTGAAATGTTTATAAAAAGTACGTAGGTCATGCAAATTATATTTTTGATGTAACATTGCAATACACATATTAATCATTATCTGTCAGTTTTTCAGAAGCTGTGTGTATAGCTAATTGCACTTTTATCTATAACAGTCAAAGTCTGCCTACCATCTATTCTAATAAGAGAGAGGGGGAAGATGGGGGAGACAAGGGCAGTACTGGAACTACCAATATGAAAAGAATGTGGATATATATATACTTGATTTTGGTAGTTCAGATGGAGCCGACCTCTAGCACAAGGCCCATTCCCAACCTCTACCACTTCAATTCCCCATAACAAAATACAATCGATGGCATACAATGATGGATTTTACTGGTCCTAGTGGTGCTTTATTACAAAAATATAATTCCAGTAATTGCAATTACCATGAAAAACAACAAGGATGGGTGCCAGAAAGAAACCACAACAATATCAGCCAGAGTATTGTATATGCAGCCAGATCTGTTACTTGTTAGGCTCCCAGCTGCACCACATTCTCGGAGACAATTAAAAAAAACCTTCTGCAGTGCACTCTCCATACACTGGTCCTAGATCATCAACTTCTGGACCACATTACAGCACCATATGCCATATCTGAGATGGATCTCAACCCACTTCACCAAACAGAATGCCTTCAAAGACCCTTAAAACTTTAATGCTAATGTAACCAAAATTGCAGTACTATAGCGTGGAAAGTTCTTTGAATATTGATCGGCCTGCAAAATATGCCCCTGCTCAAATCCTACCTGGAACTAGGCTCATTGGCCCCATCTCTCTTGGACCCCTTTCACCAATTAGGTAAGAGACTCTTACTCCTTTTTTTTTGTCTTATTGACAGTTACCCCATTCCTCCCTGTCATGAAGTCCCTCTACCCATGCCCTTTGTTTTCATGCTTCAGGTCTAAAAAAGAGAAAAATAAATAAATATTACCAAATAAGGTAACTTTACACAGGATTTCATTACCCCTGTCCATAATGCAAGTAAAGAGCCCAACATTCTGTCCATTAAAGCAAACCTGTGCCTTGCCTGTTCAAGGCAAAGAAAGAGTTTTTTTTTTTAAAGTTGACCTTTGAGGAAAAAAACCTTGTGGTGTTTGAGAATTTGCTTTTGCCTAAAGTACCAGGAAAAGGGACTTTTACTTACCTAATCCTTTGCACCCTCAGGCTCCTCCTCCCATGCGACTGGTCCCCAAAGCCTCTTTTCCAAGATGCTCTGGCCAGTGGTTGCAGCTCTGATATCATGAAGTGCAATGCAGGAACAGTACATTGTAAGTGAGCAATATGAGGGACCGCTTACAACCTGCAGCATCAAAGAGAAGAGGTGAGCTCCAGCTGCCAGGGGAGTGATAAATAAGGTACTGTAGGTGAAAGTCATTTTTTCCCATAGGGAAAAATTAGCTCTTAACTCTTGGAGTGTTGGGAGATCTCACTGCAAAAGTATTTTTCTCTTTTCCCCGGAGTTCAGCTTTAATCTCCCCATCCCCAGCAGTATATACTTACCTTTCATACTCGGTCCTCTATTCCAGGTATGAAGGAACCTGTGAAATACTTTTTTTTTATGTATCTCGTATGTGTATTTGTCTCTGCTTTAAAGTGCAAAACTGGTCATAGATGGGACAAATTTGGCTGGTTCAGCAGCGACTGTCTGAATTTTGATCCATCTATGCCCGTTAATGTTGGTGAGAAGTCAATCTAACGATCACTGTCTTACAAATGAGCTTTCTGGAAATTTTTTGTTTAATCAGTGCTGCAGCCAACTGATCAATGTATCCTGACAGTGGAGGAGTCCCCGCTGTCAGAATACAATACACAGTGGGGAAGATTCCTCTATCCACCTCGCTTGTGTAAATAAAGGGATCTGTTCAGTTTTTTTTGGATCAGCATACTGGCTAGTCAAAAAGCCGACTCATTTAGGGTCAGAATTAGTTCAAGTAAAACTTTTACCTTAGTTTAGATAGAGTGTGGAAGGATTAGGACCCCATCAAGTATTGCATCTATCCGGGCTCAATTACAGTACTCTCCCTTCACTTAGGTCATTATAAACACTACCACTGGTGTGAACTGGAAGACAGCTGTGCCAATTCTCTGAAAACATCACACACTACATCACACTGTTTTCTTATTTGTCTGCAAACTTTAATGAAATGTCATAAAGTGATAATTCATTATTCTATTGGCTGCGGCAAGGAACAACGCAGTGGGATGCGTCATACCACATTGTGCTGAAAAAAGACCTGCATGCTGTAAGTTTTTTCAGAGCATACCAATGCACCGTAGTGGTGTAAACTGACATAATGGAGAACATAGCTGCTCAGCACAGCTCAACGCATCTGGTGTGAATGGGCCCTGAGCATTTTTGCCATTGTTTATGTGCCATGGATGATTTAATTTTCTTTCCTTCCACCATGAGTGGAAGGAAAGAAAATCGCTTGCTTCCCCCATCAAAACAGTGTTTATGGGGGAATCCCTTCCCCACCAGCAGAAAACAATGATTACTTGCTAGCGGCTATAGTCATTGGCAGTAATCACATTTAATAAAACCGACAGGCTGGTTGTACCAAAGTTAATCGAAGGATTGACTTGGGTACAACCAGCCTGCCCATAGATGGATCAAATCGGCCTATGCTGAACCAGCCAAGATTTGATCCATCTACAGTATGGCTGGCTTAAGTCCACCTGTGACAATGCCAAGCAACAGGAATCCTATTCTTTTCAATACAGTCCATTTACATCTCTACACTCAAAAAGGCACATAAGCTTTTTTTTTTTTTTGGGGGGTTGATCACCTTTGGCCTCATAGACTTTAACTAAAGTACCTGTAAAGTGTTTTAGTGCACTTTAGCATGTGTTTTTGCAACTGAACAACCGTTTAACTCTGTTCTCAACAGATACACATGCCACAACTTGCACAAAAAATGCCCATATCAGTGCTCTTATAAGTGCTTACTGGTTATGGAGGCTTAAGGTGCATTCACACCTCCAAATGCACCCACACTGCGATTTAGATGTGAGAACTCCAGCGGGGGTTCCTGCGATTAGCTGCACAAGGCAGACCCATTGAAAGCAACAGGAAGCTTCCAGCTTCTGCAGCCAAATGTGCCCACTGGTATGTAATTTCTCATGCAGCAATTACCTGCGAGTGATCAGCGCTGGACGCAGGCTTCTTGCATCCAGGGCAAATCATTTGCATGTGATTACTGAATGAGAGATTGCATGTAGATGGTCACCATTAGCTGCAGGGGTTCTCACATCTAAATTGCAGTGCGGTTTCATTTGCAAGTGTGAATGCACCCTTACTGTCAGGGTGACATCAGTTTTATCAGACTGGAAGTGAGGGGAAATCTGCAACTGGGACACATGCAGAAACAGGAATTTGACCTAGGTTCTAGTCTTCCCTGACTCATTAAAATAGGAAAAAAGTTGTGTTCTAAAGCAACAAAATATTATATTTCTAGGGTAACAAAATAAACAGGTGTTACAGCATGCAACCTTCTTTATGTTATCATTTTATATGCAATCACCAGCTACCTGCAGCATATACATCAGTGCAAAATCAGCTCATGGATATATGTGAAAAACATGCTGTACATGAAGAATGCTTTCAGAAATAGAAAAGTTAATAGTTTATTTTTATCAATTAACAAAATGGAAATTAAAAGAGCAGAAGAGAAACTCAAATCAAATCAATATTTGACCACTCTTTGCCTTTAAAGCAGCATCAATTCTTCTAGGTACACTTGCACACAGTTTTTTGAAAGAACTCAGCTGCTAGGTTGTTCCAAATTCCTTGGAGAACTAACCACAGATCGTCTGTGGATGTAAACTTCTTAAAATCCTTCTGTCTCTTCATGTAATCCCAGAAAGACTTGATGTTGAGATCAGGACTGTGTAGGAGCCAAGCCATCACTTCCAGGATTCCTTGTCCTTCTTTAGGCTGAAGATAGTTCTTAAAGACATTGGCTGTATGTTTTGGGATGTTGTCCTACTGCAGAATAAATTTGGGACCAATAACATGCCTCCTTGATGGAAAGGTATGATGGATAAGTACCTGCCTGTATTTCTCAGCATTGATGACACAATGAATCCTGACCAAACCTCCAACTCCATTTGCAGAAAGCCACAAACTTGGAAGGAACCTCCACTATGCTTCACTATTGCTTGCAGACACTCATTATTGTACCGCTCTGCAGCCCTTTGGCTAACAAACTGCCTCCTGCTACAGCTAAATAGTTCACATTTTGACACATCAGTCCAGAGCATCTGCTGCCACTTTCCTGCACCCCAGTTAGTATGTTTTCCTGCATAGTTGAGGTGCACTTAGCTTTGTGTCCCTGTCCTATGCATTCTAAATTTACAGCATTTTATCACACCTGGCTAAAACGTTTGTGTGTGGTGCATGCACAAAAGTATTCTCTCTCTCTCTCTCTCTCTCTCTCTCTCTCTCTCTCTCTCTCTCTCTCTCTCTCTCTCTCTCCCTCCTCTCTCTCTCTCTCTCTCTCTCTCTCTCTCTCTCTCTCTCTCTCTCTCTCTCTCTCTCTCTCTCTCTCTCTCTCTCTCTCTCTCTCTCTCTCTCTCTCTCTCTCTCTCTCTCTCTCTCTCTCTCTCCCCCTCTCTCATCATATATCATATTTGATTGCATTATTTCAAGTTAGAGATGAGATTTCAATGTGAAAATCCCTATATTTGGGGGTCTGTGCTCATTTCCTATTCGATGTGTCCAATAAAGATCCCAGGTGTCCCATAATCCGCTGAGCGCCCCCCTATATCCAGGCGCCCCATGTGTGGAGATGCCATGCCAATAGCGCCGCTCCTGTCATCGTCCGTCAGGACTGCAGTGTGAGAATAGATCGCGGCTTCTCATGACATTCTCTATAAAGAAGTCTCTTGGGGAATGTTTAGGACATTCTATTCTATCCCCTCCGCGGGTGAAAATAATAGAAAGTGTAATTGTGTGTACAGGAGGAATGAGGACAGATTGAGGGGGGGGGGGCTGGGAGGGGAGTGTGGGCGGAGTCAAGCAGAGGCAAAGATAAATAGTACCTGTGAGAGATGAGTGTGCAGAAAGTTCTATAGAGGGAGAGGAGGAGGAGGAGGAGGTGTGATCTGTACAGACAGGTGGAAATTTGGGAGACACAGGACTGAAGGTGCCCAATTCCCTGGGACCCCACAACAGCCACCTCTAGGCTCCTGAGCTCAGGTAAGTCTTCCTCATTCCATTGCAGTGGGTGTCGGTGTCATCAGCTGGCTGTGTGTCTTGTTACATTGCTGCCATATAAGTGTGCTGTACCTGCATTCAGGTGTGAGTGAATAATCCAGGGCTGCACATAACAATGCATTGAATCACTGAAGAATGGAACAAACAAGGTTTACTTAGCGGAAAAATATTATTCTGATGTTCAAAACAAGGGAAGTGAGCAGAATGTGATGAGTTATGAATACAGGATTTGTAGCTCCTAATTACATTACACATGCCAGGGTTCAGTTAGAGGAAAGAGGGCTGAAGACCAAGTCTGTGATGTGTGGTCACTCGTCGTAATTCTACTACAGGGCATGGATGCGAGACAGGTAACGATCACATTGGCTGCACATACGCTCGCTGGGTCTTCTTTGCTGCTGTTTCAGATGAGTTCTGTCTGTACTGCTGTAGGACACCTCATTCGATTCTAACGATTGGCTTCTGCTGAATAAAGAGGGCTACACAGTCATCAACATTCTGGTGGTTCAACTGGAATTTCGATCCGTGTGTGCCCAGCTTTAATAGTCTTCAGGGGCACTTTAAAGGAGTGAATTTAGTCCTAGTTCATCCTTTCTCAACCAGGGTTAGGTAGGACACCAGGGGACCTGCAGAGGTTTCAGAAGTTCCTTGACAAGGGAGCTTTGGTGGATTGATCTTCTGTCTACACTAATACCCAACGGAAAGAGGCGATTTTCCTTTGACTTTTAATGTAGAGGGACAGTTTCCTTCTGATCATGATTCATAATTTTAGAAGGCTTCCCTGAGATCTGAAAATTATTTCAAATGTTCCTTCAGAGTAAAACGTTTGAGAAAGGCTGTCCTAGTCTGTGTTTTAATTTTTTCAAATACCCCAGCAGGTTCAGCAGAAATATATTTTTTACATTCCCTTGAACCTGAATGAGTCAAAGCAAGCTGACTTTTCAGATATATCTAAAGCTAAAATTGTTCTCCAATTTTTGATAGACTTTACACAAATCCTGGAAACAGGTGCTGACTACTTTTGGATCAAGTATGGGCACGTGTTTTTTTGTCTCTGTCCCATTGGGGAGAGTTTCCTTTAGTTACTATCTTCAAAACAAAATAGGACTTGGAAGAAATCACTCCAAAGTAAAGGAAATCTCTTCTTATCTGTCACCAGAACAGGTGTCCCCAATGGAAGATTTCCCCTCAATTTCTGTTCCATTGAGAACTCAAAAGTGCACATTTTTCCTAATTTTCAGTCTGGGACAAAAAGAGAGGGTGAAACTCACCACAATGGGAACAGACAGAAAACACAATAGAGGTTATTACTCTATTCCAAAAAATGGCTTTGGACATACTTTAAACAATCCCTTAACTGAATTGCTCCCCCCAGCTGATTTTCCTAGTGCATGTGTGATCTAATTTGTGGCTGCTACATAACATAGATGGAAATTATTATGCAGATGTTTCATCAATGAAATCAAATAGGATTTGGATTCTTCTTTCAGATAGGGATGTTTGTTTCTGAATTGATGCTTTATATTTGTAGCAAATGTAAAAGCCACATCAAGTGGAATCTAATGTCTTTGAGTCACTTGTACACTACGTGCTGATGCTTATACAGGGTCAGGTATGTTGAAAAGTGGAGGTGGCCACAGTGGGTCTTCCTTGTCCCTTGTGTAGACAAAACTTGTATGGTTGCCCAACATACTGTTCACATTTAGGTCCTCCCCAGAGGTTGTAGATGCTTTGGGGCATGGACTATGCTTGTAAATTTATATAGTCTATAATATGGGTGCTCAACCTGTGGCCCTACACTTGTTGCGGAACTACAAGTCCCATTATGCCTCTGCTTTGGGAGTTATGCTTGTAACTGTCAGCCTTGAAATGCCTCATGGGATTTGTAGTTCCACAGCAGCTGGAGAGCCACAGGTTGAGCACCCATGGCCTATACCCACCTATACTGTCTATAGCTACCATTATACAGCACGTTTTTTTACCTCGTGTACGGCAAGTTGATGTGTGTTGCACCCAGGTAATTGGAGAAGGTATTTATCTGGGTGTGAACAGGCTGTTTATTTTTACATCCAGGACAGTTAAACTGACCAATCTATTGAAGTATTGCTAATGGTTAGACATTAACTATAAATAACAGGCCATAGTGCTTTGAAAGGGCCACTGATCCTGAAAAATAAGCTACTAGTAAGATAAAAAATAACTTTCTTCTATATTTAGAGTAGACTGAAGCTGGCCATAAAGGGATCAAAATTCAGCTGGTTTAGCAGGGACAGGCCGAGATTCTGATCTATGTACGGGCAGGCTGATTGTACCCAAGTTGATCCATTGATCAACTTGGGTAAAACCAGCCTGTCTAATTTTTTACATTCAATTACTGTCCATGGCTATAGCCACTAGCAGTATTCATTGTGTTCAGTCAGTCAGGAAGGCTCCCCTGCCCCTCCAAGCTGACAGGACACAATAGCTGTGCAGTAGGCATTCGTCCATCGATACTGACACTGGGGAAATCAAGCAATTTTCATTCCTTCTACCCATGGTGGATGGAAAGAAAATCAAATTATCTATGGGCTGCATGACCCTAGGCACCAGAGCAATGTCAGACATGCAGTCACAATGTGATCATTTTTTAATATGCATTTGCACTTACCTATTCTAGTGAACCTTGGAGGAATCAACAGTTCTTGGCCAAAAATATCCAGAACAGCAATCTGCAATATCTGCTGAAAATTGTCAGCTAGTTGTGACACAATCAACAGTGCTTGGATAAAAATATCTGGCACAGCAATCTGCCATATCTCCTAAAATTGGTCAAGTGGGATGTTTCCTGTACTCAAATAAAGCATACACATGAGGATCTTTGCCCAATATGACTGCAGTCAGCAGCATCTGGATATCATCTCACGTCTATAGGTATTTTGAAGTTAGCCAAAAACTTAAGAAGGCTGTTGGACATATGAACAGAATACAACCACTCTTAGAAAGAATACTTGGTTGACAAGGTTATAAATTGAACACACAGCCTAGGGTAGTCTAGGGTAGCCTTGTAACTTTTCAAATATCTGGTTGCCTAGAAAATTGTTGGCTAGCCATGTCTGTGGTCACCCATAGATAGGAGATTGTCATGTACAGGGGTATTTATAAAAAACAATGTCAATTTGTGCAGGTTTTGCCGAAGAGGCTTCAAATAACATAGTCTCTTGAAAGTTCACCCCTTCACCCATGTATTCTCACCTTGACCTCAGGCTAGGGTAGCTGAACTCAGGGGAAATATTAACACTTGGACTTCTAACCTTTCAAATATTAGGTTGCCCTGATAATTATTGGCTAGCCATGTGTACGGTCACCCATAGATGGGGGATTGTTATGTCTAAAGGTATGTTAAAAGGCTTTGCCTCTTTCCTGAAATGTTACCCAAGAGGCTCCAAATATTGGAGCCAATTGAAAGTCCACCCCTTCACCCACTTATTCCCACCTTCACCTTGCTCTCCTGCCCCTCTGTCAGAGCTTCGAGTCCTAACCCTGTGTAAGCTCCATGTCAAATGCTTTTGGAGCTTACACAGGGTTAATGAAGGCTTTTTCACGTGACAGCCAATTGGCAGTTTACGTTTTCATATTGCATTCTGAAAGGAGTTCACATGCTCAATCATACCCAGAAGCCCCAGGTACTTGTGATGGCTCAGACTGAATGGGGGGGAAGTGCTGGAAAGGTACTGTAAGTTTAAGTGTAATGAGTTAGCAGTAACCTTTTCAGTATAACCTGAAGCAAAGTGACAGAGTCTCTTTAAACCCTGGTACAGAGTGTGTAAATTGGCCATAGACACATTAATAATTTATTACAGGTAATTATATAGTGTTGATAAATTACACAGAGCAAAATATACCCTACATTCACATCAGTCTTCCAATCTAAGGTTCCTATCTCACATACACTATGGACAATTTTAGCCAATTAACCTACCAGAATGTCTTCAGTGTACAGGAAGAAACCAAATCTAACCAATTCCCTGCCCATAATTCAGAAGATTATTGTAAAGTTGACCATAGATGGGCAGGTTATCTAACAGGGCGAGTATGTCATTAAAGGCCAAGTCCACCATTTTTCAGTTGTAAGTGGACACTGGTATGTTGAATTAGTGGCTGACTTACTTACTTTCCTGGAACTCCAGTGGCAAGATTTATGCACAATGGTTCGGGTCTTCACCCCTCTAACAAGGTCACAACAAAGACATCTGGATGCCAAATGAATTCATTTTAGGTTGTGGAGAATCCCTGGAGAGAACATGGAACCACGACTTAGCTCCGTAATATTAGAGATGTTCGGGCAGAAAAGGGGTTCCCAAAGGGGAGATCTTGACAGTGGGATTGAGGAAGCTAACCTGGGATTTCTCTTACTAGTAGCCAAATACACATGGAATAGCAGATAAATACCATGGACGTAAACAGCATACGTCTCTACAGCGTGATTCTGTTGGATGAGTGTTGATCCTAATGCATGTTTCAACACAGCAGGAACACTCATTACAAAACTATAGCTCTCATTAGGGTGGATGTTGACACACCTGGATTATAATGTGCTGGCTTATTCAGGTCACATGGATCTACCCATCCCAGGATAGTGAGATTTCATTTTTTCAATCAGTCCTTCACTTTCCTTGAAAGAATCTTAAGCCTATAGCTTCTATTCTGGGGACCTTTCTTGTTGTGTTGGATATACATGACAAGGTGGAAATGTTACATCTACTTTTCTGGTTTATGTTGTATAAACTCCTCATTAGTGCCTACAGGGAAGAAATGGGTTATCATATATTCACCCCTGGTTTCATCAGCAGAGAGATGCAGAGATTGGAAAAAAGGTTCTAACAAGCCCATCACATGTGAAACCCATCTACCAAGACCATCTAGTGCAAGCATTCACACTCCATACTCATTATTGCACTGACAGTCTTGTCCATTGTGTGGCCATCTGACAGTTTCCTCATATAGGTTACTATATTTAAGTTTGATTATACAAAACTGTTATTGCAAGGTGAGGCACAGAACAGGATTCAAACATACTGTAAATATAAAATCATGTATAAGATTGGTGAATGAGAATATGTTTTAGTTACACGAATTGGAACATGTTAGTTGATTTGTAGCACGTGTGTTGCTGTTTGAAGAGAGTTGATTCTTCATGATGGATTTGCATGATCAGAAGCTTTATGTTTGTGGTGGAAATTGTGATTCTTTAAAGCCATTAGTGTGCAAAATTTTGCATGCTATGTGTTTTGGCATTAACAGGTAATCTATTAGAGGAAACGTGGAGGCTGCTCATCTCCCATGAAAATGACAGTTGTTATTCTGACCTTCTAAAGTTGGACCAACACTATTAGATTTGTTCAGTCTGCGGGGTGAGCATAAGAAATTAAACAGATTTCCCCATCCACGGTAAATAGTGTGGATAGATGAAATATTCTGCTGGGCTATTGTATTCAGTCAGAATACCTGCACAGTGGCCACATATGATTGGATGCTGCTGCTGTTCGGATAACAAAATTTCCTGCAGTCTCCTTTGACAAAGGTCAATTGCTCAACCAACTTTTGTCGAAAAGGTTTAAGGCCACCCACTGAGCCAAATTTGGTCAGTTCACCAGGAACCAACTGAAATTCGCTCAGTGTATGGCCAGTTTTACTTTAATCTTTTCTAAATCACTGACCCAGAACAAGTATCCTGATAACGCTTCTTTGGCTTGACCGATCTGCATAGTTGTTCCAAGTCAGTGACTCAGCGGTGATTGAAGAAAAGGGTCAGCATAACAGCTAAGAAAGAAGCATCTGCAGAAGGAGGTCAACAATGGCAACCTTCATATTTCTGTTATGATAGGTCTATTTTAAATAATAATAAGCACACTGGCTCATGTGGATAGCACAAAGCCAGGGGATGTTTACTGGCCAATCTGACTGAATACAACCTGCTTATAAAACGGTGAAAACTGTGTATTAAGACCTATACTAGCCATACACAGGACAATATAACTTTTTATTTTAATCATTGTTAATATGAAATAATTGTATTTAAAGAAGAAAATGCAGCAAATGGACTTCGGTCCGGGAAGGAAATCAGACTGCATTCAACTGAAACGATCTCTTACTTTGTTGAGATGAATGATCATTTTAATGAAAGAATGAAGTCTGTACTCAGTTAAGGTTACGTGTATGGCCAGTATTGCTGAGTGTTGGTGGAATCACAGGTAGTCATCATCAGTACACCAGTTGTGTGTATGTTAGACAAAGCGTGGCTCTCTAGCTGTCTTGGAGCTACAAGTAGTAGCATTTCTACGCACACCACATTCAAACCCCTGAGCAGTCAGATAAAAATAGAACATGATGTAGTTGTAATATAGAAACACTCTGATTTAAAGTTTACACTTTTTGTAGTTTTGGATAATGTGGAGAGGAATTAGAACTCACCCCCCCCCCCCCCATGATTATTGGTAGTCTGTGTCCCCTTTAGGGAGATTTGCCCTCACTATTTCTTCTGGTGACCATTATCACTGAGGGTCAAAGTGAAAGAAAGTCCAAAATTTTGAGTTTTCAACAGAACAGGATTGAAGGTGAAATCTATTAATGGGAATACTAGTTTGGGTGACCCTGTTCAGAATGTGGGAATTACCTCAATTTGAAGCAATTTCCTCTCATTTCCTGTTGGGGCTATGGGACAGGAAGCGACGGAACATTTCCCCAATAAATCAAAACTGGTATGGTTATAACCCTCCTCAGCTATAAAATGAAAACAGTTTGGGCTTTAATTGTACTTTAATACAGGATAAACCAAAGCATGATAATGTACTATAACCACATGGCATCTAGAACAGACTTTCTCAATCTTCAACACAGGAACCCTTCAAAATAACTTTCCAGTCTCAGGGAACCCCTGATAATTATTATGCCTACAACTCATGATGGTCAGTGAGAAGAATGCCCCTTACATTTGTGGTCATTGGGATTGTAATGTACAGCACTGAGTGAACTGTTGGCGCTATATAAATACTGTATAATAATAATAATAATTGGGAAAAATTACACTCTTACAAATATCTAAAAGGATCAATGGTGTCAGTGGGAAGTTATATGAGAGAGAGAAATTGCTCATTGCTCAAGGAACCCCTAGCAACTTCTGGAGGAACCCTAGGGTCCATAGAACCCTGTCACTAAGGGAGTGCGGGCCGCACGCAGGTGACATTCGCCAAAGGGGTGACATCATCAAGTAGGAAGGGGCAGACTGACCAATCAGACTCTGCCTTAGGGGGAGTCAGTGAAGGGTCACGTGAGAGGCTAAGTCCATCCTGAGAGGTGCCCACAGCATTACTATCAGTGAAGAGGGGGTTTGAGACAGAAGGACGCAGTGAACTGTGATGCTCGGTTTCTGTCAGTGGCGGTTGATGCAGCACTGGGTGAGGAGGAACTCCTCCTGGCTGGGAAGAGACAGATGCTGGAGCTGTGGGGATGAGGACAGCTGCTCCGGCCACTTCTCTTTGGGAGGTCCATGAAGGGGCGGGCCACATTCCACATCCCTGCCATGGGGGACAGCAAGCTCATGCTGAAGAGACCCTGAGGTGGCAGATCCTCTAAGTCAGCGTTTTTCAACGACTGTGCCGCGGCACACTAGTGTGCCGTGAGATATTGTCTGGTGTGCCGTGGGAAAAATTGCAATTTCATCCGTAACATGTGGCCTCGGCTCACAAATAGACCAATCATTAGAACAGCAATGGGCAAACTACGGCCCGGCGGACCTTTTAATTCGGCCCGCGGAGCGTGATACTGTCAGGATGATCTGTCCCCCTCGACGTATCTGCGATCGGCTGCTAATGCCTGAAACTGGCACATGCGCAGATACGTCGAGGGGGACAGATCCTCATAGGAGACAGTTTTTCATGCTACACCGGAACGGCGAGAGGAACGCGCGGAGCAAAGGTAAGTGAATTGACACAGGGTGGGCTTGGGGACTTAATATGGGGGATGAATTAATATGGGGGATGAATTACTATATGGGGGATGAATTACTATGGGGGATGAATTACTATAGGGGGGATGAATTACTATGGGGGATGAATTACTATAGGGGATGAATTACTATATGGGGGATGAATTACTATAGGGGGGATTAATTACTATAGGGGGGATGAATTATTATGGGGGATGAATTACTATATGGGGGATGAATTACTATATGGGGGATTAATTATTATAGGGGGGATGAATTACTATATGGGGGGTGAATTACTATGGGGGGTGAATTACTATGGGGGATGAATTACTATATGGGGGATGAATTACTATGGGGGATTAATTACTATATGGGGGATGAATTACTATGGGGGATGAATTACTATATGGGGGATGAATTACTATGGGGGATGAATTACTATATGGGGGATTAATTACTATGGGGGATGAATTACTATATGGGGGATTAATTACTATGGGGGATGAATTACTATGGGGGATGAATTACTATATGGGGGATTAATTACTATGGGGGATGAATTACTATATGGGGGATGAATTACTATGGGGGATGAATTACTATATGTGGGATTAATTACTATGGGGGATGAATTACTATATGGGGGATGAATTACTATGGGGGATGAATTACTATATGGGGGATGAATTACTATGGGGGATGAATTACTATATGGGGGATTAATTACTATGGGGGATGAATTACTATATGGGGGATGAATTACTATGGGGGATGAATTACTATATGGGGGATGAATTACTATATGGGGGATTAATTACTATGCTTACTATGGGGGAATATTACTATACTTACTATGGATGACACATACACATCATTCATCTACTCTTGGTCCGGCCCCCGGGTCCAATATATGAACCCATTGCGGCCCTCAAGTCAAAAAGTTTTTCAATAAATTTTTTTAACATTTTCTAATGGTGGTGTGCCTCGTGATTTTTTTCATGAAAAAAGTGTGCCTTTGCACAAAAAAGGTTGAAAAACACTGCTCTAAGTAACCTACCTTGTGTGCAAGTCAGTGATTGCCAGACCACCAGCATCTTAGCATGTGCGCTGTGCTGTATTCTATACCAGACAGTGTACAGTAGCAGATGTGACTGTGCTCATACACTAGGTGCTGTTTCCTATGTATAATAACACTGATCTCTATACACTGAGTGCTATTCCGTATATATAAGATTAATATCTGTACACTGAGTGTCACTCAGTGTACAGATGAGTTTTATATGTAGGTAATAGCACTCAGTGTATAGAGATCAGTGTTTTTCGTAGGGAATATCACTCAGTGTACCAGGGGTGGACTAACCATTTGTGAATGCCCGGATAGCAGGGGGAATCAGTGTGGTGGGGAAGGAGGGGGAAATTACATAATGATGCACTGTGTCTATGTCTCTCCCTGCAGCAGCTGAAAGCCAGTTTCTCCCCCCCTCCCTCCTGCCGGCTTTCAGCTGCTGCAGGGAGAGACACAGACTCAGTGCATCATTATGTAATTGCCCCTGCCCTGCTGCACCAATCCTCCTTCCTGTCTTTTTCCCCCCTGTAGGCACGCCCCACCCCTGCGGTTCCACTGGCTTATATAATTTACTGGCCCCTTCCTTTAGTGCATGGACACAGTAAGTGTTTAGTACCAATCACTCTGTCCATTTGTGTTGTATGGGAAAAATGTAAGGGCGGGGGGGGGGGGGAAGGGGGTGGTGGTGACACCATGTTTTAACACACCAGGTGTCACCAACCCTAGTGATGCCACTGCCTTTTTGAGAAACCCTGATTTAGAATGTCCCAGTGTGAAGTGTGCGTTCCACCAAAGCAGTCATGAACACAGCAATGGTATAAAACTTTGGCTGGCTAAAGGTCTCCAGGGAGCCAAACATTGCCCAGTAATTGAAAAAACACTGGACTCCTGGGGTTGTGATGTTGCTTTATGCCCAAGCTACAGGTGTGACTTTTGTCACTCAGTCTTGGTTGCAGTCACTCTCAGAAACCTCATTCCCATTGACTTTTTCTACAGTCACCAATGCTGTCACGAAGGCTGTTGTAGTGTTGCTATAAAACCATGTACAAATCAACTTTATTTATTGCTATAGCAATAATAAGGCCTTAACCAGGATCAGTCAGAAGGTTATTTAAGAAATGTATGGCAAACTAAGTGGCTGCATTACCCCTGACCCTTTGTACAGACAGTGCTGATTGGTCCTGTACTGATGACATGCACCTACTCAAAAAGAAAAAAAAACCTCTAGCCATACACACTAAACTGAGTATGTGCAGAGTGACTCCTAGGGCAGCAGATGGATTAGGGATAGTAGAAGAAGGGAAAGATCAGAAAAGACAGGATCAAACAGCCTTTTTACACAATGTAGAGGATTAGCCCCTTAGGTTCCACAGTGAGTATAACAAGCATGCTTTGCTGCATATGCAGACTGATTTTACTGTTGTGGGTTGAGTAACACTTTAAGGAATGAAAATGAAATACTGATTGATAGGTAGAAGCTAATTTGTCCTGTTGTCATAATCCAGCATCAGCATCACATAGAACTCTTTCTTGATGGTTTCACACCAGACACACTATGGCAGGTGAGGTGTCCCACTGTTTTGGGGATGCAGCTTTGTAAGCACCTTTAATAAAACAACTAGTAAAGCCAGCTGTAAATCTTCATTAGCAAGTCTTTATGTCCACTTCCTGAATACATTGTTTATTGGACGTTTGTCATCACACCTCATATAAATAAAAGTGCTTCACTATTCCTACAAAGGAACATAAAGTGACATCTCCTGTATGTCATTAATTACACATCTCTGGAAGATGAAAAGCTGGTTCTCCATCTCACTTGGCTGTGACCAGTTACTGTTACTCACCGGGTGTCACCTTCATTAAACATGAAACGCATCTATGAATTTTAGATTGTATAGATGACTTTTCTTGTATACTACATATTACGTTTTGATCTCTATTATGTTGTGTTACATTATATTCTACAGACTGCTGTTATATAACACAGGACACAATCACCTGCACTAGTATACCACACTTTTATTTACTGTTCGCTACACGTTTTCCCTCCACATGCTACATTTTACCTTGTGTTATATGATTTATATTCAAGCTTTTTAAAAGCTTTGTTTATTATATGTTTTTTTCTTTTGCGTGTCATATATTACTTTGTGTTACTTATACGGTATATTACTTATTCAGTTTTGCCCTCACTATTTCTTCCGGTGTCCATTATCACTGATGGTCAAAGTGAAAGAAAGTCCAAAATTTTGAGTTTTCAACAGAACAGGATTGAAGGCGAAATCTTCCAATGGGAATGCTAGTTCGGGTGACTCTGTTGAGAATGTGGGAATTACCGCAATTTCCTCTCATTTCCTGTTGGGGCTATGGGACAGGAAGCGAGGGAACATTTCCTCAATAAATCAAAACTGGTATGGTTATAACCCTCCTCAACTATAAAATGAAAACAGTTTGGGCTTTAATTGTACTTTAACACAGGATTAAAAAAAAGCATGATAATGTACTATAACCACATGGCATCTAGAACAGACTTTCTCAACCTTCAACACAGGAACCCTTCAAAATAACTTTCCAGTCTCAGGGAACCCCTGCTAATAATTACTATGCCTACAATTCATGATATATTAGTGTGATGGTCAGTGAGAAGAATGCCCCGTACATTTGTGGTCATTGGGAAGAATTACACTCTTACAAATAGCTAAAAGGATCAGTGGTGTCAGTGGGAAGTTATCTGAGAGACAGAAATTGCTCATTGCTCAAGGAACCCCTAGCAACCTCTGGAGGAATCCTAGGGTTCCATAGAACCGCGTTGCAGTGGCGTCGCTAAGGGAGTGTGGGCCGCACCCAGGTGACATTCACCAAAGGGGTGACATCATCAAGTAGGAAGGGGCAGACTGACCAATCAGACTCTGCCTATATTACATATTCAGGCTTATGTTACAGTTTTCTTTAATATACTTTTTTTTATTTGCAACCTACATATTACTTTGTGAAATATGTTACATATTCAGGCTTTTTCTAAACCTTTGTTTACTATATACTATAATTTTTGTTTCTTTTGCATCCTTTGTATCTTACATATTACCTTGTGTTACTTATTTTACATATTCCGGTTTATGTTACAATCTTGTTTACTATACTTTTTGTTTCCTTTGCATCCTACCTACACTATTACTTTGTATTACTTATATGACAGAGTTGTGCTCAAAAGTTTGCATTCCCTGGCAGAAATCATGAAATTTTGGAATTGATATTGAAAATATGACTGATCATGCCCAAAAAAAATGTCTTTTATTTAAGGATAGTGATCAGATGAAGTAATTTATTACATAGTTGTTTTGCTCCTTTTTAAATTATAATAACAGAAATCACCCAAATGGCCATGATCAAAAGTTTACATACCCTGGAATGTTTGGTCTTGGTACAGACGCATAAGGTGACACACACAGGTAAAAATGGCAATTTAAGGGTAATTTCCCGCATCTGTAGCTTTTTAAATTGCAATTAGTGTTTGTGTATAAATAGTTAATCAGTTTGTTCGTTTTCACGTGGATGCACTGAGTAGGCTAGATACTGAGCCACAGGGAGAAAAACAAGAAATGTCAAAAGAATTGCCTAACAAGGTAATGGAACTTTATAAAGATGGGGAAAAAGAGACATAAAAAGATATCCAAAGCCTTGAATATGCCAGTCAGTACTGTTCAATCGCATATTAAGAAGTGGAAATTTTTCGGATCTCTTGATACCAAGCCAAGGTCAGGTAGACCAAGAAAGATTGCAACCAAAACTGCCAGAAGAAGTGTTTGGGATACAAAAAAACAACAGGTAACCTGAGGAGAAATGTAGGCTGCTCTGGAAAAATACAGTGTGGTTGTTTTAAAGGATACTTGAACAAAAAATGAGCTGCATGGTCGAGTTGCCAGAAAAAATCCTTTATTGTTCCAGTGCCACAAAAAGCCCAGTTACAATATGCCCGACAACATGTTGACATGCCTCACTGGGCTTTTTTGTGGCATTGGCACAGTAAATATCCTTTTCCATGTTTATAAAGTTCCATTCTCTTGTTACACAGATATTTTGACAGTTCGTTTCTGCTTCCCATGGCTCAGTATCTAGCCTGCTCACTACATCCACAGGAGAGCTAACAAACTCATTGAATATTTTATATGAACAATGAATAATGTGGGATTTTAACCTTTAACTGCCATTGTAACCTGTGTGTATCACCTTGTGTGTTTGTACCCAGGCCAGGGTATGTAAACTTTTGATCAGGGCCATTTGGGTGATTTCTGTTATCATTAGGATTTAAAAAGGAGCCAAATGACTATGTGATAATGATCACTATCCTTAAATGTAAGACATGGCATGATCAGTCATATTTTCAATATTATTATTATTATACAGGATTTATATAGCGCCAACAGTGTGCGCAGCGCTTTACAATATAAGGGAGACAGTACAATTGCAATACATTTCAGTTCAGAAGGAATAGGAGGGCCCTGCTCGTGGAGCTTACAATCTAGAGGAAGGGGGAGGTGATACAAAAGGTGATAGCTGCGGGGGATGATCTGGCGGAGGTGATTCAAGTACTGTTCTTAGGTAGAGGTGGGGTAGGCTTCCCTGAAGAAGTGAGTGTTCAATGTTCGCCTAAAGGCAGACAGTGTGGGGGCTGACCGAACATGCTGTGGTAGGGAGTTCCAAAGGATGGGAGAGACTCTGGAGAAGTCCTGGAGGCAAGCGTGGGAGGAGGTGATGAGGGAGCTAGAGAGGAGGATATCATTGGAGGAGTGGAGTGGGCGATTTGGGTGGTATCTGTGGATGAGGTTGGTGATGTAGCTAGGGGCAGTGTTGTGGATGGCTTTGTAAGCTGTGGTTAGTATTTTGAATTTTATACGTTGGGTTAGTGGAAGCCAGTGGATGGATTGGCAGAGAGGGGCAGCAGTCGTTGATCAGTTGGTAAGGTGTATGAGTCTAGCAGCAGCATTCATAATAGACTGAAGGGGGGATAGCCTGTGTAAGGATAGACCAGTGAGGAGGGAGTTGCAGTAATTGAGGCGGGATATAACCAAGGCGTGAATAAGTTGTTTTGTGGTGTCATTGGTCAGGAAGGGGCGGATTTTGGAAATGTTACGGAGGTTGAGGCGGTAGGATTTAGCCAGTGAGTGGATGTGGGGCCCAAGGGAGAGGACAGAGTCTAGGATTACGCCTAGCACCCTGGCATGAGGGGAAGGACCATTGGTTGTACTGTTGATCTTAATGGTAAAGTCGTGAGTGGGGGATCGGGGAGGAGGAAATATTACAAGCTCAGTTTTTGAAAGATTGAGTTTAAGGCAGTGATGTGACATCCATGCTGATATGTCGCTTAGTAGATTTGTGATACGTGAGGAGATTGAGGGGGTGAGCTGGGGAGTAGAGAGATAGATCTGGGTGTCATCAGCATAGAGGTGGTATTGGAAGCCATGGGAGGTTATTAGTTGGCCCAGAGAGGAGGTATACAGAGAGAAAAGGAGGGGCCCGAGAACAGAACCTTGGGGTACCCCAACAGAAAGAGGAAGCGGAGCGGAGGAGGAGGAGTTGTATGTGACACTGAAAGTGCGCTAAGAAAGGTAAGAGGAGAACCAGGAGAGAGCAGAGTCATGGAGGCCGATGGAGTAGAGCTTACTGAGGAGGAGCGGGTGGTCGACTGTGTCAAAGGCAGAGGAAAGGTCAAGGAGTATAAGTATGGAGTAATGGCCGTTGGTTTTAGCAGTTAGTAGGTCATTAGTGAGTTTTAGTTGGGCAGTTTCTGTGGAATGTTGTGGGTGGAAGCCAGACTGTTGGGGATCAAGAAGGTTGTTGTCGGTGAGGTAGCAGTTCATACGGTTGTGAACAAGGCGCTCTAGAAGCTTGGAGGCAAACAGGAGCAGGGAGATGGGTCTTAAGTTATTCAAACAGGTGGGGACCAGTGAGGGTTTTTTGAGGATGGGGGTAACCAGTGCATGTTTGAGTGGGGAGGGAAAGGTGCCCATGGAGAGTGAGAGGTTGAAGATGTGGGTCCCAAAATTTCACCATTTCTGCCAGGGTATGCAAACTTTTGGGCACAACTGTACATATTCAGGAATAGTAAGTTTTTACTACATACTATACTTTTTGTTTCCTTTGCATCCAATATATGACTTAATATTACTATACATATTTAGGCACACTTAACAAAGCACTGTGTATGTTAAGTAGTCCACACCCTTCACATCACTCTGAACATACAGTATATTATGCACAAATACGATTGAGATGTTTAGGACCCATTTACACTAGAATGCTGTGTAGGAAACTTGTGTTCCAAGCTGGTTTACTGCACCACTTTCCAATCGCACTGCCCTTGCAATCTGTAGCAGGTGTCAGTGCAAAGTTAAAGAAACCAAAAATGCAGGTCGCAATGGCTGTGTATTTGCCTTCATTGGATCTCATGGTACTACAGTACCATGCAATCTCGATGCAGTGCATTTACAAAAGTAGAGCATACACTACTTTTGGCATTGTGCAGTGCAATTTCAGCCTATTTAAAGTAAATAGACAAAAATTGTACTGCAGAGAACTGCATGTGCATTCCTTTGTGATTCACATGCAATTCTTAATGCGAATGGGCCCTCTGCAAGGCGGCACATTCGCATTCCATGATAGTGGTTTCCAAAATGTGGCCCTTTGCTTGTCTTTATCCAGCCCTTGGGGCACTATTCCTTCCACTGATACAAGGCACTATACCTCCTTCTCATACCAATGATGAGCCACCATTCCTTCCTCTGACAACAACAGTGGGGCTCGATTCCTCCCATGAATTTAAAAAATTGAACACTATTTCTCCCACTGACACAAATAATGGGGCACTATTTCTCCCACTGACACCAATGATGGGGAACTATTACTTCCACTGAAACCAATGATGGGGCACTATTCCTCCCACTGACACCAATGATGGGGCACTATTCCTCCCACTGATACCAATGACGGGGCACTATTCCTCCCACTGATACCAATGATGGGGCACTATTCCTCCCACTGACACCAATGATGGGGCACTGTTCCTCCTCCTACTGACAACCGCTGCTATGTAATATTTATAAGTCCCGCTGACCACCAAGCCTGAAATACTGTCTACTTCCACTGATGCCGAGGCATTTTCTACTCCCACTAGCAACAGTCCAGCCCCCCAAAGTCTGAAGAACAGTAAACTGTCCCTGTTTTTTATAAAGTTTACGATCTCCGGTTCTATGCCATGGCACAATTTATCCAACTCTCAACAGGCAGCTAAAGTTATAGTTCATAACTTAGAACATAAGCTACAGGTCATTGTACACTAAAAGCCTTCATCCGAGGTTCATATTATTTATATCTGGATTGATGAGGACTGGAATCAACCTCACTGTGATTGCTAAGATATTGGTCTGACCCAGCTGAAGGGCAAGTCAGATGGCTGTATGCAGATTGCTGCACTTTCAGAAGGAGCAGACGTCTTAGATGCTGGCTAACGGTGGGGAAAGGTTGTATACGTTGCAGTAGGATATCCTTTCATTGCTATGACAGCTAAGACATTAAAACCTGTTATTGTGGTGCCACAGTGGTGCATTATGAAACAATGGGTGCAATTTTGTACAAGACTTCAAAGGGGCTTTAAATAAGTCCATAGAGCTGAAAAGAGGTGTATATATCAGGATTGCAGAAAAACAGTGAAAACAATCTGTGCAGTTAATAATAAAAGTCCATAAATATGGGAAAAATAAATGCATGCACACAATTAAGTATTCTATGCAAAGGGAATTTTAACCTTTTTCACCAAGCTAAGGGAACATTCCTTTGCAAAGTGAACAGCCAGCTTGCCTTTTGTAAAACTACACTAATAGGCCAAGTTTAGTATCTCTTAATATTTCTGGAAACAAAGAATTGAGAGTCTTTCTTCTACATGTATTTTGGTACTGGCTTGCTGGTTCATAGACTTACTTGAGTTCATCAACATTATCCTGTAAAAAAGAGAAAGTTTCAAGGTGATAAATGTGACAGAGATTGAGTGTTATCTCTGGTGACTCATAATTATACTTTTCAGTTTATATTTCAAGAGAATAAAAAGTACACACAGCAAAGTTCAGCAGAGTATAGGAAGCCTGGGAGATGTGAGGTCTAGTTATTTATGTAGGAAACTCTTACCTGACCCTTGGACTTGCCTACCCAGCACTATGCCCCACCATACTCAGATATTCATTAACAGATTTTTCTGTCAATGTCGCATGAAAGGCTCAGTGTGACTAGTAAATTACATTTTTAATAGTTAAATGGAAAACTAAAACTGTATTGTATTTTTGCTTTGGATAATATAAGCCTCCATCATGAGTTTACACCTTGGTCGCACCAAACTCGATGCCTGCTCCCATTCAAAACAATCAAAGGAGAGCCTTGAGAACCTTAGTTCAGAGTGCTTTATCACAGCGTGTTGTCACTTCCATGATGCCATAAACAAGCCCTTAATCACTTTTGGGAAGATTATGTCAAGATACAATTTTTATTCTTTGCTTTGAGGAAAAATAATAAATGCATAAATACATTTGCTCAATTAAGGAATGTGCATTTATTATTCCCCCCTCCAGTAGCCTGCAAAGCATTGCACCTGTGGATTGCGAGTGCAGTGTCAGGCTTCCTGCAGAGACTTACTCCAGCTCTACCTGCCTGTACCTCTGTATGGGCTTTCTGTGAGAAAGCTGGAGGAAGTGTCAGTGAACTCTGAGGGTGCTTATCAGCATCCTTATAGTTCACTGAGAACTACAAGTTGTCTGCCACAGTGGTAGATAGGACTTGTAGTCTCCTTATTCACAGATTTAAAATGAGACAGCAGCTACGGCAGTGAGAGGGTCCCCTGCCCACTGTCAGGGAGGGTTTTGAGGGTGACCCACATGGAAGAAAAATATACTTGAAATATATTCAAAAAATATTATTTCCAAAATTGCCATATATTTCAAATACAACAATTTTGGCCATATTCAGTATATTTCAATATATATATATAATATGATGCATGTTGAAATGTGTTTTTATTACAATATATATGAAAAATATTTTTAAAAATAAATTTCAAATATATTGTATGTCTTTAAAAATACAAATCTACATTTTTTTTATGTATTTACAAATATATGTAAAAATATATGTTAAAATGACTTTTTGATATGCTAAAAATATCTATTTTTTAAATATATTCTTCAGATTTTTTTTAACATATAAAAAAAGTAATTTTAACATATATTTGTAACTGCATTCCAAAAATGTAGATTTGTATTCTTAAAGACTTACAGTATGTATGAAATGTATTTTTAAAAATATTTTTCATGTTGTAATAAAAATGCATTTCAACATGCAGTGTATATATATATATATATATATATATATATATATAGAAATATATTTTTAAATATATTGAATATGACCAAAATTGTAGTATTTCACATATATGGCAATATATTTGGGAAGAATATTTTTAATATATATTTCAAATATATTTTTCTTCCATATGGGGAGAGGGGAAGTGCTGAAGCTTGTTACATATTACACCCTAAATATGGATGTAACATGTTCCAAACATGAATTTATCATTAAATAGAGTGATTTCCCCATGCTTCCTGTCCTGCTGACAACAGTGTCACCAAACAGGAAGTGAAGGGAACTTTCCAACAGAAACACAAAAAAAATGCTTTTCTTCAGTAAAGGGAAGCTAGAACCCATGACAGATTTTTACTTTTGGTCCTGTTGCAGATTTTTCCTGACTTCCTTTTAATGAAACCATTGTCGCCAGGACAGGGAGTGAGGCAAAATCTCTCTAATGGCTCACTAGATAGCAGAAAAAGGACTGACAAGTGTTTTAATCTTTCCCCTCTCTATCCAAAATGAAAAAAGGCTGTGACGTACTTTTTTAATCAAAGATATTTTTCCTGAGATGAAAGATGGGTCATTTCTATTATCTTGGCATTATCTGGCATTCCTCCTGAAAAATCAATACAAACACTCTTCCTTTTTGCTGATAAAAAATTGTTGCAAAATACACTTTAGTTAATGAAAAGCACTAAGATGACCTTTGATATGGAATATATTAGCTTTGGAGGATGGATGTCACCAGTGATTCGGAAGTAAGCCATCTGTGTCCTGTTCCAGGGTTTGTTGAGGTTGTCCATGGGCTAAACGAGAGAAAAGGAACAAGTGGAACAGATTCCTGCACTATGCTAAATAGTGTGGAAGGAGTAATCTCCCATGATGGCTATTTTATTCTGACAACCCCTCACACCCATGGCTGTTGGCATATTCGAATAGTGACTGTATCTGATAGGATGCATTCACTGTTTGGCTGACAAATTTTCCACCTGGCTCCTTCAACTTTTCAGTCAAAGTTTGTCAAGATGGATGGTGCTGCCGGGGCCAATTCAAGCCATGTATGGTTATCATAAGGTGGTCCCCTCTTAGGCTGGGTACACACGGTCCGAATATCAGCAGGAACCAGCCAACATTCGAACCATAGTACAGCTGTCCTTCTGACAAGAGCTGCTCTAAGGACTGGCTTTTGTCAAAGGTACATGCTGGGGAACCAGCATCCAATCAGCGCTCAACTGATTAGTGTGTTCTGGTGGTGGTGAGGCAGTCCCCCATGAAAATACAAAGGCACAGCAGGAGAGATCGCTGCACTAACATCGCTTAATTAGTACAGCAATCTCTCTGTTTTTTTTCCTTTCAGCCCACTGGGTTGAACAGAAAAAAAAACTGAATGTGTGTACCAGGAATTAGTCTAGCCAATTCCGGCCAGACCAGGCAATGGCCCCATGCCTCTGGGAACAAGCAGTTTTTCACTCTATAGCCAGCTGATCTTTAGGAAAAACACAATCAAGTGTTCTTTCCTCAGCTGACTGCTATTGTTTTTCAATGATATATCAGGTTACCCTATTATTCACTCCAGTCCTTCCTCCTAAGCCTTAAATGTGCACTCTTGAGCAATCACAGCATTTGTGTGATGTAATGATCTTTCACTGGATGACCTTTTTGTGTCCAACCAGCATCTACCATCAATGACTATAATGCATCGGAATGTGTATACATTTATTACTTCATCTGCAATTAAAAGCCAGCACAACCTTCCATTTTTACTAGGCAGTTTCATGTCCACATTAGTGTGAGAGGCATAGGTTAGGATACAACATTTCATATGAAAAAAAAACTCTAAAGTTTCTTTCATTCAGTATTAAGTGAGTGTGAATGATATAGTGGACTCTTACCATCTATTATGGAGAAAGGTGTCCACTGAATGAGTCCATTTGAGCTTTATTGTAGTGTTACTCGTCATTCACAGTCTGCCCTCCTTGTTGTAGTTCACTTAGGTGATTGGAGAGGACTACCTGATAACCAAAAAAAGTCTCATTCGATGAATTTTATAAAAGTAAAGAAATAGAGACAACGTGTTTCAGGGAATTGACTCCCCCTTCTTCAGGGCTAGTATATAGCGAGAAAAATACATGGTAAAAACCCATAGCCAATCGATAGGGTCCTTTGGGAACACCTCAGGGAATGCCTTATCAGAAAGGTAGCAGCCCTAGTTCCCAAATGAGTCTATCACCCACAACCTACAATCAGGATATAACCCATTGGAAGCTATTCCCTCAATACCCTCCAACACAGTAACTTGCCGCTAGGCAGCCTTCAGCAGCGTCAGTCCAGCACTGTCTTCCACTCAAAGTTGATACTTGTAGGCAAGTATGCTCCATGTTTCAGACTGACCCACCTGTTTTCAGATCTCTAGCCAGCATTATAACATCAGAGAACAGAGTGGGAATGAGATATAACACTGCAATAGTGGACCAAATCTGTTTATGCCGTTAACTATTCTCTCAAGCAGCAGAATACATTATTGTATTTATAATGGCTTCTTTTGGCCCAAAACATATGGGCATTGTTTGATATTTGCTTGTAGATGGCAGTCAATGCAGCAGTAAAACAGAATCATATTGGAAGTGGTAGCTGTCAGTTTAAAGTGACCCTGTCAGCCAGTGCTGGGACAAGGTCCTATAACTTTCAGAATGAGAATACTAGAATTTGCCTCCCTCCCTGAGATAAAAAATTGGGCATTAAAAAAATCTCTCACAAATTTAAAACTTTTATACAGTATACATACAGTTAAAAAAGGCTAACGGAAAGGAACGAAGGAGATAATACAAATTATTAAAGTTTACTATTTTAACTACAAAGTTAAGGTAAAAAAAAGTTTGGTTAACTACAGATTTTATTCTGTGATTTGTCCTTTTAATAAAGGCACTAGAATCATATTTCTGGTACAAAACATTAAAGGAGAAGTACAGCCAAAGCTTTTTTGGCCGTACTTCTCCTGTGCATCACAGGAGTGCAGTTCATTTTGCACTGCTGTGATCCATTTTCAGCTGACAGTGGGCTGAAGCCCACTGTCGGCTGATGTCACTCAGCCGGTCCAGGCTGGGGGAAGATCCCGACTTTAAAGTTGGGATCCACCCCAGAGTCTGAAACGACACTTGGCTCAGCCTCTCAGCGAGCCACTGACAGCCTGAGCAAGCTGGGGAAGGGGGGGGGGGGTGGTGGCAGAGCATAGAGCGGTGACTGACAGTCACCGCTCTCTGCTCAGAGCGGCTGTGAGAACTCAATGATCAGCAGTCATGTGATCACTGAATTCTCACAGTTAGAGCCACCAGGGGACAGACGCAGCATCGGACCAATGCTGCATCCACATTAGGTAAGTATGATTGGAGAAAAAAGCAATCCCCGCACTTCTCCTTTAAATTTGGTGCTTTTTTAAAACTGGTGCACACACAGAATTTGGTGCAGCTCTGCATAGCAACCAATCAGCTTCCAGGTTTTATTGTCGAAGCTTAATTGAACAAGCTGAAGTTAGAATCTGATTGGTTACTATGCACAGCCATACCAGTTTTAGTAAATCTTCTGCATAGAGTTGTTTTTTGTAAAAGTGAACAATAGAAGGAGAAGAACTGATATACAGTACATGTATTAAAATAACTATTATTATGGCTTGATTGTAATACATACAGGTGAAACTCGAAAAATTAGAATATCGTGCAAAAGTTCATTTATTTCAGTAATGCAACTTAAAAGGTGAAACTAATATATGAGATAGACTCATTACATGAGTTCATGAGCTTTAAGCCATAATCATCACAAGTATGACAAATCACAGCTTGAACTATCTTGCTTTGCATGTAATGAGTCTATCTCATATATTAGTTTCACCTTTTAAGTTGCATTACTGAAATAAATGAACTTTTGCACGATATTCTAATTTTTCAGGTTTCACCTGTGTGTATATATATATATATATATATATATATATATATATATATATATATATATACACACACACACACTGCATACTGTCCAGTTGCAGTGAGGATAATCTGATCAAATTAAACCCTATTTCACAAAGGGGCAGATTATTTTCAGTGAAATGAAAGCCCCCTTTAGCCTTATTCCAATAATATGATGGCCTTGAAAGAAACCAGCAGTTTATTAACTGTTTGAATGCACAGTATGATACATATACATCAAAGAACAAAGGAGAAAGAAGGAAAAAGAATAGAGTAAGAAAAGTGTTCCAAGACAATGTGGAGGGTGTTCCCAAGGCTTTGTTAGTCTACTGACGTAACAAATCCAAGTATCCCACATCCTGTCAAATTTTCTTTGTTTTTTGTTTTTGTTTTGAGGGTGCATGTGAGTTTATCATTAACCATGATCCAGTTAATTTTGTGTTTTAAACAGTCTAGTGCCACTAAGTTGCATTACTGAAATAAATGAACTTTTGCATGATATTCTAATTTTTTGAGTTTCACCTGTATGTTACCTGTTATTCCTTGCATTTCCCCACTTGCCTATAGTCCTTCAGTTTTTAGTTATCCATTTCTTTCCTCATAAAATCATCAATCTACAATAAATAGTAGTAGCAATTGGTTTTACTGTTGTCTGTGAACATTCAGATAGATAACAGTAAAAATCACTTTTTTTAATGTTCAACATATCACCAGGAGAGGGCACTCTATATATTTAATTTGACATCCATCAATAAGGAGTATGTACATATGTAATCAATCTTATTACTAAGTTGCCTAAGTTGTTATAATACACTGAGTATAGTTTTCCGTCATATAACTCAAGGTTGGTAATGCAAGTTTTTACTGTTTGAACTTTTTTTTTTAATATAACAAAATATGTTAATCTGTTAGTATGATTTCAAAATATGTTTGTTAGTATGACTGCTAGTATGATTTTAAGAGAAGATCCATCTCTTATCTTTTCTACTGCATTATTGGTGAGGAGTGCTTGTTGTATAATAGTTTGTCCATTATCATCATGTTTTGAAAATGTTTCCATTGTGTCTTCCAGAAACGTTCATCGACCGGCATGGATTGGGGAACTCTTTATGAGGTCATTGGAGGGGTCAACAAACATTCAACAAGCATTGGCAAGATATGGCTCTCCGTCCTGTTCATATTTCGTATTATGATTCTGGTGGTGGCTGCAGAGAGTGTCTGGGGTGACGAGCAGTCGGATTTCACCTGCAATACATTGCAACCTGGGTGCAAAAATGTGTGCTATGACCACCACTTTCCAGTGTCCCACATCCGGCTCTGGTGCCTCCAACTCATCTTTGTGGCTACACCAGCTCTGTTGGTTGCCATGCATGTGGCTTACTTGAGACACAATGAAAAAAGACAACTGCAAAGAAAGCTCCCATCTGCTCAGTCTGATGGAAGGGACCTAGAGGTGTTAAAACAGCGTAAATTTCGGATAGTAGGTACACTCTGGTGGACCTACACCATCAGCATCCTGTTTAGGGTTCTGTTTGAGGCTACTTTCATGTATCTCTTCTATTTCCTCTACACTGGCTTCCATATGCAACGTCTTGTCAAGTGCGACAATTGGCCTTGCCCGAATGTGGTTGATTGTTTTATTTCAAGGCCTACTGAGAAGACTGTATTTACCATCTTCATGATCATCGTGTCTGGCATTTGTATGGTCCTAAATGTGGCAGAGTTGTGCTATCTCATCATTCAGGCATCCCTAAGAAGAGCCAGGAAGAATGCCAAGAAACATACCAACCACATAAGTGGCAAAGAAGAGAAGCAGAATATGCTAAATGAGCAGAAGGAACAATAATCAAGTGAATGAATGACTAGTTTACCCTTCAGCCTTAACTGCCATTTTCCAAACCTAAGGAAGAAGGATTTGGTATATGCAATACATTGAATTGTATCCTAGATCTGAGTATTTAGGAATGACAGAAATTCAACACAGAAACATCCTAAAATATCTGTGTCAGGTGGATGGCTTTTGCATATTTACAAAGTATCTTTGCAAATTCAGAAATATTGCTTTACATATTGGTGGAATTCTGAATAATCTGAAGTAGCACATCTTTGACTAAAATTCAGTAGCGTTTTATATTATGTGTTTATGTTTCGGTGTTTGTTTATTTTATTTTTTTTGCTATTTATGTTACAAGATGATTTGTTATTGTGTGTTAACAATGAAACCAAATTCTGACTGATTTTGTACAGTTATTGATTGTATTAGAAAGAATAACCCCACTTTTAACTAGAAATCTAAGTTTTATTTTTTACTTGGCTTGACATAACAGTCACATTAAAGGTGACCTTTCCTGAAAGAACCTTTCAATTATTAACTTCTCATTCGGGAAATGCTGGCTGCCTGACTGTCAAGCTGATCCTCTGGTTCCAATACTGGAAGTAATTTATTTGGAATATGCTTTCAGATAAGAACATTGGACTTTTCCTGTAATTTGCTGAGCTGTATACTTGGTCCAAATCTGTGATAGGAAAGTAATGAAGCAGCACAGCATAACAGCCAGACAATTAGCATTTTGGAATGAGTTTAGCCATGGCAACCTTCATGCTTCTGTGTGGAAAAGGTTTACTATAGAGAAAGAGATTTAACCTGATTAGGGCTTTTAAATGGAATCTGTGAAATAAGACAGCTGTCATACTGACTTGATTTGTACTGTTGCAAGTTTTGGGGGTGTCATTGTGATTGTGGATGCGCCACCTAGCGATTCACAAATGTGGAACAAACATGTAGCCAGCGAAGTCTAAACATTCTGATTTTCAGGCTTCACTTAGGGAAATCAACGATAATGACAGCCCCAGAGCTCACAACTTTAGAAAAACGGATCAGCCATGGCAACTCTCATTTCTGCCTTCCTGGGTTCCTGTTAATGCCTGGTGTGACTACATAAATGCTGTGTCTACATTTGGACGTGACCTCTTAGGTGCAATAGGTCTTCCAATAGCCTGTGCAAGCAATAGGGACACAGCAGGGTTTTTTTTTGTTTTTTTTTAACAAAGTAGACTGAGCCACCAGACAATGTTCCACGACAACTGTGCCTCTGTCCTGTCTTACAATATGGAATTTCTAAGACTTTCCATACACATGAGATCATAGTTAGAAAGATCTTCCATAAATGACAACTAATACAAAAAATATTGTATTCTGATAAATGCAGACTGGTAATAAACATCATGTTTAAAGCTGTCTGTGAAAAAGTGACAGAGGTCCAAAAAACCATAACACTGCCAAAGTACTGGCAATGGTCACCTTTTATTAACCTTTCTTACCCACAATCTGAATACATATCCCAGCAATCCCAGCATACTGCATGTGGGAGCCAGCAGCTGAGACTTTGTGCATCTGTTGGCTATCAAGCTGTGCTGTCATGGCTAAAGTCCTCACTAAGCATTGGAGTGCTTTTCAATCATGTGATCATCTATAACATAGTGATGACATGCAGGCTCAAAAGCTTAAATAAAAAAATTAAAGACTTTAGCCTGCAGATGACTGCCACTGCCACCTTCAGGCTGCAGTAATATCTGCAGTGCAATAAAAAAAAGAACCTATGAATTAAAAATTAGATTTTTAAACTTTTTTGTGCATTTTTTTTGCATTTCTCGGCATATAATAAAAAACAGAGCAGGGTTTTTTTTAAAAGAGTGCACCAAATAGAAGCCTTATATACTCTTAAATAGATACAAAATAATGTAGGTATGCAAATTAATCATAGGGCTATATTTTATAAAGCAGTGAATGGGGCATTCACCAAATATTCACTACAGGTGAATCTACACAGTGCATATGTTTTAAATTAATGATTGGTTAAACACATGTGCATGTTTAATAACTGTAAGATCAGTTGCTTTATAAATATGTCCCATAGCATTACTGTCAAGTTAGCTGATGCTGCTACATTTGACCTGGCAATTTAGGCATCAATGGCCTGATCATAGAAGGGTTAATATTTTATAAAGAAAAGGTTCTTGTAACACCCCTGTCAATAACAATTTTTTTAGACACCATGGCCGATGTGTAATTGTGGATAAAAATATGAATATAAACATGGAAAATGAAAAAGGAATTCCTATAATAAATGCTAACATTAAAAACAATAATTTCTTAAGGTTTTCAGAATACATTATTTTTTGTAATAGATGTTAAATTGTTTCAGCTGGCTTTTTATGACATTCATTGTTGCTGGCTAAAGCTTAGGGGAAAAAAAACAAAAAAAAAAACCTAGAGAATAAAAATTGATTTGGGAAAATTGATCTCATTCTCCCCAAGATCAGTCAGGTTGGTCACATTATTTATATGAAGAGCTTAAGACTGATGAACGTGGAATACTTGAACTCTTTAAATTTCATCCAGTACAGTTTTCCGTGTGTGTTAAATTGGGGAGTTTTTGATTATTAATAAAACACTGCCAATGAATAAAAATGAAAAAGGTAGATGCGTGATGATGAGGGACAAGCGACAGACTGAAAAAAAAAAATCAGTGTTCACCATGAAATTGTCTTTTCATTGACTTAGTATTCTGTATATCCTATACAAACCAGTTATTAGTCTAAATGTTCTTATGTATTTTAAATGACTTGCACTAATATTAAATTGCCAGGATGAAGAGGATTAGATGAATCTTTCCTAATACTACGTTTCTAACAAGTAGCAGTGGACATGAACTAAAAATGCTGCCTTGCAAATGTTTGCTGCTATTGAGGAAACTGGCTGTAAAGGAGATAATACTTCTTTATCAAAGACTGAACGTGAAACTTTGCATCCAAAGTGTGAAATGTCTTTATTTTTATTTCATTTTGTAAAAAGGGGAGAAGGAAGTTATGGAATATGCTTCTTTTGTAATTAAGTGCTCATCAGACCATGTGGATTTCTGCCTGCGGGATGTGGATGCTTAGAGTTGGCCTGCACAGTTTAAATATTTCTTTTGTTGGAGGAAGTCTAAAACAACAACCATCACACTATACAGTGCCTGGACTGTCATGTCTCTTTTTTTTAAGGTGCTTCTGAATTGCAATCCAGCTAGAAAATGCAATCAGCTGTATTTTTAGCAATAGGTCACTAGAGGGAGCACTGCAAGTACAAATGTCAGAACATAAAACTACTTTTTTGTATGTTTTAGTTTCAATAAATATTTTTAATACTTTTTCTTTCTCTGTTATTCACTGCAAATCATTGAAAGCTTTACATGTATCCAAGACTTCAACTTCAACTAGCATATAGTGCCATGAAAAATTATTCATGCCTCTTGAAATTTTCCACATTTTGTCATGTTACAACCAAAGACGTGAATGTATTTTATTGGCATTTTATGTGATAGACCAACACAAAGTGGCACATAATTGTGAAGTGGAAGGAAAATGATCAATGGTTTTCAAAATCTTTTACAAATAAATATCTGAAAAATGTGGCATGCACCTGTGTGTAAATTAATTTCAGTATAAATACAGCTATTCTGTGAAGCCCTCAGAGGTTTGTTAGAGAACATTAATAAACAAACAGTACAACGAAGGCCAAGGAACACACATGACAGGTCAGGGATAAAGTTGTGGAGATGTTTAAAGCAGGGTTAGGTTATAAAAAAATATCCCAAGCTTTGAACATCTCACTGAGCACTGTTCAATCCATCAACAGAAACTGGAAAGAGTATGGCACAACTGTAAATGTACCAAGATACCTAAACTGACAGGTTGGGCAAGGAGAGCATTAATCAGAGATGCAGCCAAGAGGCCCATCGTAACTCTGGAGGAGCTGCAGAGATCCACAGCTCAGGTGAGAAAATCTGTCCACAGGACAACTATTAGTCATACACTCCACAAATTTGGCTTTTATGGAAGAGTGGCAAGAAGAAAGACATTGTAGAAAGAAAGCCATAAGAAGTCCCGTTTGCAGTGTGCGAGAAGCCACGTGGGGGAGACAGCAAACATGTGAAAGAAGGTGCTCTGGTCAGATGAGACCAAAATTGCCTTTTTGGCCTAAAAGCAAAATGCTATGTGTGGTGGAAAACTAACACTGCACATCTCCCTGAATACACCATCCCCACTGTGAAACATGGCGGTGGCAGCATCATGATGTGCGGATGCTTTCTTATCAGGAGGGACAGGGAAGCTGGTCAGAGTTGATGGGAAGATGGATGGAGCCAAATACAGGGAAATCTTAGAAGAAAACCTGTTAGAGTCTGCAAAAGACTTGAGACTGGGGCGGAGGTTCACCTTCCAGCAGGGCAACGACATACAGCCAGAGCTACAATGAATGGTTTAGATCAAAACCTATTCAAGTGTTAGAATGGCTCAGTCAAAGTCCAGACCTAAATCCAATTGAGAATCTGTGGCAAGACTTGAAAATTGCTATTCACAGACACTCTCCAGCCAATCTGACAGAGCTTGAGCTATTTTGCAAAGAAGAATGGGCAACAAATTCTCTCTCTAGATGTGCAAAGCTGAAAAAGACATCCCCCCAAAAAACTTGCAGCTGTAGTTGCAGTGATAGGTGGTTCTACAAAGTATTGACTCGGTGGGGCTGAATAATCCACACTTTTCAGATATTTATTTGTAAACAAATTTGAAAATCATATATGATTTTCCTTCTACTTCACAATTATGTGCCACTTTGTGTTGTTCTATCACATAAAATCCCAATAAAATACATTTACATTTTTGGTTGTAACTAGAGATGAGCGAAGTATTCAAATATTCGATTCGGTTGATTCGGCGAATTCGAGGAATAAATTCGATTCGAGTCGAATATATTCGCTGCGAATTTAACTTATAAAAAGGGTGTTTCTAGGCTTCAGAGAGCCTTTATATTAGTGCAGAACACTGTACCTTTAATTTAAATGCCCTTGGAGTCTGCTGGGGAAGAGAAATAATACTGTCAGTCAGTATGACATGCAGATGAGTGCCGTCGATCTTAGAATCACCGCACACTTCACTCATTTGGGCAGTCACGGGGCCAAAACCAGAGTGTGGAGCCACAGTGTGGCGGTGGAGGCAGCAGCAATGGGAGGCCATACAGCACCCTATGACAAAATGGAACCCACCAGCAGTGTGAGGAGACCTGAAAGTGGCACATGGCAGAGTGTGGCGATGGAGACAGCAGCAATGGCAGGCCGTACAGGGACCCATGAGACACTCTGGACCTGGCAGCAGCATGAGGAGGCGGTACGGGGGCCCATGGCAGATTACGGGCCTGGCAGCAGCAATGGGAGGCCCGTAATCTGCCAGCACCCTATGACAAAATGGAACCCACCAGCAGTGTGAGGAGACCTGAAAGTGGCACATGGCAGAGTGTGGCGATGGAGACAGCAGCAATGGGAGGCCGTACAGGGACCCATGAGACACTCTGGACCTGGCAGCAGCATGAGGAGGCGGTACAGGGGCCCATGACAGATTACGGGCCTGGCAGCAGCATGAGGAGTCGGTACGGGGGCCCATGGCAGATTACGGGCCTGGCAGCAGCAATGGGAGGCCCGTAATCTGCCAGCACCCTATGACAAAATGGAACCCACCAGCAGTGTGAGGAGACCTGAAAGTGGCACATGGCAGAGTGTGGCGATGGAGACAGCAGCAATGGGAGGCCGTACAGGGACCCATGAGACACTCTGGACCTGGCAGCAGCATGAGGAGGCGGTACAGGGGCCCATGACAGATTACGGGCCTGGCAGCAGCATGAGGAGTCGGTACGGGGGCCCATGGCAGATTACGGGCCTGGCAGCAGCAATGGGAGGCCCGTAATCTGCCAGCACCCTATGACAAAATGGAACCCACCAGCAGTGTGAGGATTCCTGAAAGTGGCACATGGCAGAGTGTGGCGATGGAGACAGCAGCAATGGGAGGCCGTACAGGGACCCATGAGACACTCTTGACCTGGCAGCAGCATGAGGAGGCGGTACGAGGGCCCATGGCAGATTACGGGCCTGGCAGCAGCAATGGGAGGCCTGTAATCTGCCAGCACCCTATGACAAAATGGAACCCACCAGCAGTGTGAGGAGACCTGAAAGTGGCACATGGCAGAGTGTGGCGATGGAGACAGCAGCAATGGGAGGCCGTACAGGGACCCATGAGACACTCTGGACCTGGCAGCAGCATGAGGAGGCGGTACAGGGGCCCATGACAGATTACGGGCCTGGCAGCAGCATGAGGAGTCGGTACGGGGGCCCATGGCAGATTACGGGCCTGGCAGCAGCATGAGGAGTCGGTACGGGGGCCCATGGCAGATTACGGGCCTGGCAGCAGCAATAGAAGGCCCGTAATCTGCCAGCACCCTATGACAAAATGGAACCCACCAGCAGTGTGAGGAGACCTGAAAGTGGCACATGGCAGAGTGTGGCGATGGAGACAGCAGCAATGGGAGGCCGTACAGGGACCCATGAGACACTCTGGACCTGGCAGCAGCATGAGGAGGCGGTACGGGGGCCCATGGCAGATTACGGGCCTGGCAGCAGCAATGGGAGGCCCGTAATCTGCCAGCACCCTATGACAAAATGGAACCCACCAGCAGTGTGAGGAGACCTGAAAGTGGCACATGGCAGAGTGTGGCGATGGAGACAGCAGCAATGGGAGGCCGTACAGGGACCCATGAGACACTCTGGACCTGGCAGCAGCATGAGGAGGCGGTACAGGGGCCCATGACAGATTACGGGCCTGGCAGCAGCATGAGGAGTCGGTATGGGGGCCCATGGCAGATTACGGGCCTGGCAGCAGCAATGGGAGGCCCGTAATCTGCCAGCACCCTATGACAAAATGGAACCCACCAGCAGTGTGAGGAGACCTGAAAGTGGCACATGGCAGAGTGTGGCGATGGAGACAGCAGCAATGGGAGGCCGTACAGGGACCCATGAGACACTCTTGACCTGGCAGCAGCATGAGGAGGCGGTACGGGGGCCCATGGCAGATTACGGGCCTGGCAGCAGCAATGGGAGGCCCGTAATCTGCCAGCACCCTATGACAAAATGGAACCCACCAGCAGTGTGAGGAGACCTGAAAGTGGCACATGGCAGAGTGTGGCGATGGAGACAGCAGCAATGGGAGGCTGTACAGGGACCCATGAGACACTCTGGACCTGGCAGCAGCATGAGGAGGCGGTACAGGGGCCCATGACAGATTACGGGCCTGGCAGCAGCATGAGGAGTCGGTACGGGGGCCCATGGCAGATTACGGGCCTGGCAGCAGCAATGGGAGGCCCGTAATCTGCCAGCACCCTATGACAAAATGGAACCCACCAGCAGTGTGAGGAGACCTGAAAGTGGCACATGGCAGAGTGTGGCGATGGAGACAGCAGCAATGGGAGGCCGTACAGGGACCCATGAGACACTCTGGACCTGGCAGCAGCATGAGGAGGCGGTACAGGGGCCCATGACAGATTACGGGCCTGGCAGCAGCATGAGGAGTCGGTACGGGGGCCCATGGCAGATTACGGGCCTGGCAGCAGCATGAGGAGTCGGTACGGGGGCCCATGGCAGATTACGGGCCTGGCAGCAGCAATGGGAGGCCCGTAATCTGTCAGCACCCTATGACAAAATGGAACCCACCAGCAGTGTGAGGAGACCTGAAAGTGGCACATGGCAGAGTGTGGCGATGGAGACAGCAGCAATGGGAGGCTGTACAGGGACGCATGAGACACTCTGGACCTGGCAGCAGCATGAGGAGGCGGTACGGGGGCCCATGGCAGATTACGGGCCTGGCAGCAGCAATGGGAGGCCCGTAATCTGCCAGCACCCTATGACAAAATGGAACCCACCAGCAGTGTGAGGAGACCTGAAAGTGGCACATGGCAGAGTGTGGCGATGGAGACAGCAGCAATGGGAGGCCGTACAGGGACCCATGAGACACTCTGGACCTGGCAGCAGCATGAGGAGGCGGTACAGGGGCCCATGGCAGATTACGGGCCTGGCAGCAGCAATGGGAGGCCCGTAATCTGCCAGCACCCTATGACAAAATGGAACCCACCAGCAGTGTGAGGAGACCTGAAAGTGGCACATGGCAGAGTGTGGAGATGGAGACAGCAGCAATGGGAGGCCGTACAGGGACCCATGAGACACTCTGGACCTGGCAGCAGCATGAGGAGGCGGTACGGGGGCCCATGGCAGATTACGGGCCTGGCAGCAGCAATGGGAGGCCCGTAATCTGCCAGCACCCTATGACAAAATGGAACCCACCAGCAGTGTGAGGAGACCTGAAAGTGGCACATGGCAGAGTGTGGCGATGGAGACAGCAGCAATGGGAGGCCGTACAGGGACCCATGAGACACTCTGGACCTGGCAGCAGCATGAGGAGGCGGTACGGGTGCCCATGGCAGATTACGGGCCTGGCAGCAGCAATGGGAGGCCCGTAATCTGCCAGCACCCTATGACAAAATGGAACCCACCAGCAGTGTGAGGAGACCTGAAAGTGGCACATGGCAGAGTGTGGCGATGGAGACAGCAGCAATTGGAGGCCGTACAGGGACCCATGAGACACTCTGGACCTGGCAGCAGCATGAGGAGGCGGTACAGGGGCCCATGACAGATTACGGGCCTGGCAGCAGCATGAGGAGTCGGTACGGGGGCCCATGGCAGATTACGGGCCTGGCAGCAGCATGAGGAGTCAGTACGGGGGCCCATGGCAGATTACGGGCCTGGCAGCAGCAATGGGAGGCCCGTAATCTGCCAGCACCCTATGACAAAATGGAACCCACCAGCAGTGTGAGGAGACCTGAAAGTGGCATATGGCAGAGTGTGGCGATAGAGACAGCAGCAATGGGAGGCCGTACAGGGACCCATGAGACACTCTGGACCTGGCAGCAGCATGAGGAGGCGGTACGGGGGCCCATGGCAGATTACGGGCCTGGCAGCAGCAATGGGAGGCCCGTAATCTGCCAGCACCCTATGACAAAATGGAACCCACCAGCAGTGTGAGGAGACCTGAAAGTGGCACATGGCAGAGTGTGGCGATGGAGACAGCAGCAATGGGAGGCCGTACAGGGACCCATGAGACACTCTGGACCTGGCAGCAGCATGAGGAGGCGGTACGGGGGCCCATGGCAGATTACGGGCCTGGCAGCAGCAATGGGAGGCCCGTAATCTGCCAGCACCCTATGACAAAATGGAACCCACCAGCAGTGTGAGGAGACCTGAAAGTGGCACATGGCAGAGTGTGGCGATGGAGACAGCAGCAATGGGAGGCCGTACAGGGACCCATGAGACACTCTGGACCTGGCAGCAGCATGAGGAGGCGGTACAGGGGCCCATGACAGATTACGAGCCTGGCAGCAGCATGAGGAGTCGGTACGGGGGCCCATGGCAGATTACGGGCCTGGCAGCAGCAATGGGAGGCCCGTAATCTGCCAGCACCCTATGACAAAATGGAACCCACCAGCAGTGTGAGGAGACCTGAAAGTGGCACATGGCAGAGTGTGGCGATGGAGACAGCAGCAATGGGAGGCCGTACAGGGACCCATGAGACACTCTGGACCTGGCAGCAGCATGAGGAGGCGGTAAGGGGGCCCATGGCAGATTACGGGCCTGGCAGCAGCAATGGGAGGCCCGTAATCTGCCAGCACCCTATGACAAAATGGAACCCACCAGCAGTGTGAGGAGACCTGAAAGTGGCACATGGCAGAGTGTGGCGATGGAGACAGCAGCAATGGGAGGCCGTACAGGGACCCATGAGACACTCTGGACCTGGCAGCAGCATGAGGAGGCGGTAAGGGGGCCCATGGCAGATTACGGGCCTGGCAGCAGCAATGGGAGGCCCGTAATCTGCCAGCACCCTATGACAAAATGGAACCCACCAGCAGTGTGAGGAGACCTGAAAGTGGCACATGGCAGAGTGTGGCGATGGAGACAGCAGCAATGGGAGGCCGTACAGGGACCCATGAGACACTCTGGACCTGGCAGCAGCATGAAGAGGCGGTACGGGGGCCCATGGCAGATTACGGGCCTGGCAGCAGCAATGGGAGGCCCGTAATCTGCAAGCACCCTATGACAAAATGGAACCCACCAGCAGTGTGAGGAGACCTGAAAGTGGCACATGGCAGAGTGTGGCGATGGAGACAGCAGCAATGGGAGGCCCTATAGGGACCCATGAGACACTCTGGACCTGGCAGCAGCATGAGGAGGCGGTACAGGGGCCCATGACAGATTACGGGCCTGGCAGCAGCATGAGGAGTCGGTACGGGGGCCCATGGCAGATTACGGGCCTGGCAGCAGCATGAGGAGTCGGTACGGGGGCCCATGGCAGATTACGGGCCTGGCAGCAGCAATGGGAGGCCCGTAATCTGCCAGCACCCTATGACAAAATGGAACCCACCAGCAGTGTGAGGAGACCTGAAAGTGGCACATGGCAGAGTGTGGCGATGGAGACAGCAGCAATGGGAGGCCGTACAGGGACCCATGAGACACTCTGGACCTGGCAGCAGCATGAGGAGGCGGTACGGGGGCCCATGGCAGATTACGGGCCTGGCAGCAGCAATGGGAGGCCCGTAATCTGCCAGCACCCTATGACAAAATGGAACCCACCAGCAGTGTGAGGAGACCTGAAAGTGGCACATGGCAGAGTGTGGCGATGGAGACAGCAGCAATGGGAGGCCGTACAGGGACCCATGAGACACTCTGGACCTGGCAGCTGCATGAGGAGGCGGTAAGGGGGCCCATGGCAGATTACGGGCCTGGCAGCAGCAATGGGAGGCCCGTAATCTGCCAGCACCCTATGACAAAATGGAACCCACCAGCAGTGTGAGGAGACCTGAAAGTGGCACATGGCAGAGTGTGGCGATGGAGACAGCAGCAATGGGAGGCCGTACAGGGACCCATGAGACACTCTGGACCTGGCAGCAGCATGAGGAGGCGGTACAGGGGCCCATGACAGATTACGGGCCTGGCAGCAGCATGAGGAGTCGGTACGGGGGCCCATGGCAAATTACGGGCCTGGCAGCAGCATGAGGAGTCGGTACGGGGGCCCATGGCAGATTACGGGCCTGGCAGCAGCAATGGGAGGCCCGTAATCTGCCAGCACCCTATGACAAAATGGAACCCACCAGCAGTCTGAGGAGACCTGAAAGTGGCACATGGCAGAGTGTGGCGATGGAGACAGCAGCAATGGGAGGCCGTACAGGGACCCATGAGACACTCTGGACCTGGCAGCAGCATGAGGAGGCGGTACGGGGGCCCATGGCAGATTACGGGCCTGGCAGCAGCAATGGGAGGCCCGTAATCTGCCAGCACCCTATGACAAAATGGAACCCACCAGCAGTGTGAGGAGACCTGAAAGTGGCACATGGCAGAGTGTGGCGATGGAGACAGCAGCAATGGGAGGCCGTACAGGGACCCATGAGACACTCTGGACCTGGCAGCAGCATGAGGAGGCGGTACAGGGGCCCATGACAGATTACGGGCCTGGCAGAAGCATGAGGAGTCGGTACGGGGGCCCATGGCAGATTACGGGCCTGGCAGCAGCAATGGGAGGCCCGTAATCTGCCAGCACCCTATGACAAAATGGAACCCACCAGCAGTGTGAGGAGACCTGAAAGTGGCACATGGCAGAGTGTGGAGATGGAGACAGCAGCAATGGGAGGCCGTACAGGGACCCATGAGACACTCTGGACCTGGCAGCAGCATGAGGAGGCGGTACGGGGGCCCATGGCAGATTACGGGCCTGGCAGCAGCAATGGGAGGCCCGTAATCTGCCAGCACCCTATGACAAAATGGAACCCACCAGCAGTGTGAGGAGACCTGAAAGTGGCACATGGCAGAGTGTGGCGATGGAGACAGCAGCAATGGGAGGCCGTACAGGGACCCATGAGACACTCTGGACCTGGCAGCAGCATGAGGAGGCGGTACGGGTGCCCATGGCAGATTACGGGCCTGGCAGCAGCAATGGGAGGCCCGTAATCTGCCAGCACCCTATGACAAAATGGAACCCACCAGCAGTGTGAGGAGACCTGAAAGTGGCACATGGCAGAGTGTGGCGATGGAGACAGCAGCAATTGGAGGCCGTACAGGGACCCATGAGACACTCTGGACCTGGCAGCAGCATGAGGAGGTGGTACAGGGGCCCATGACAGATTACGGGCCTGGCAGCAGCATGAGGAGTCGGTACGGGGGCCCATGGCAGATTACGGGCCTGGCAGCAGCAATGGGAGGCCCGTAATCTGCCAGCACCCTATGACAAAATGGAACCCACCAGCAGTGTGAGGAGACCTGAAAGTGGCACATGGCAGAGTGTGGCGATGGAGACAGCAGCAATGGGAGGCCGTACAGGGACCCATGAGACACTCTGGACCTGGCAGCAGCATGAGGAGGCGCTACGGGGGCCCATGGCAGATTACGGGCCTGGCAGCAGCAATGGGAGGCCCGTAATCTGCCAGCACCCTATGACAAAATGGAACCCACCAGCAGTGTGAGGAGACCTGAAAGTGGCACATGGCAGAGTGTGGCGATGGAGACAGCAGCAATGGGAGGCCGTACAGGGACCCATGAGACACTCTGGACCTGGCAGCAGCATGAGGAGGCGGTACGGGGGCCCATGGCAGATTACGGGCCTGGCAGCAGCAATGGGAGGCCCGTAATCTGCCAGCACCCTATGACAAAATGGAACCCACCAGCAGTGTGAGGAGACCTGAAAGTGGCACATGGCAGAGTGTGGCGATGGAGACAGCAGCAATGGGAGGCCGTACAGGGACCCATGAGACACTCTGGACCTGGCAGCAGCATGAGGAGGCGGTACAGGGGCCCATGACAGATTACGGGCCTGGCAGCAGCATGAGGAGTCGGTACGGGGGCCCATGGCAGATTACGGGCCTGGCAGCAGCAATGGGAGGCCCGTAATCTGCCAGCACCCTATGACAAAATGGAACCCACCAGCAGTGTGAGGAGACCTGAAAGTGGCACATGGCAGAGTGTGGCGATGGAGACAGCAGCAATGGGAGGCCGTACAGGGACCCATGAGACACTCTGGACCTGGCAGCAGCATGAGGAAGCGGTACAGTGGCCCATGACAGATTACGGGCCTGGCAGCAGCATGAGGAGTCGGTACGGGGGCCCATGGCAGATTACGGGCCTGGCAGCAGCAATGGGAGGCCCGTAATCTGCCAGCACCCCATGACAAAATGGAACCCACCAGCAGTGTGAGGAGACCTGAAAGTGGCACATGGCAGAGTGTGGCGATGGAGACAGCAGCAATGGGAGGCCGTACAGGGACCCATGAGACACTCTGGACCTGGCAGCAGCATGAGGAGGCGCTACGGGGGCCCATGGCAGATTACGGGCCTGGCAGCAGCAATGGGAGGCCCGTAATCTGCCAGCACCCTATGACAAAATGGAACCCACCAGCAGTGTGAGGAGACCTGAAAGTGGCACATGGCAGAGTGTGGCGATGGAGACAGCAGCAATGGGAGGCCGTACAGGGACCTATGAGACACTCTGGACCTGGCAGCAGCATGAGGAGGCGGTACAGGGGCCCATGACAGATTACGGGCCTGGCAGCAGCATGAGGAGTCGGTACGGGGGCCCATGGCAGAGTGGCGAAGCGTAAGCAGCTTAAATTGAAGGCCATACAGAGGCCTATGTTAAAAATAATAAGATGTTTGGGACATGATTCATGGCGGATTTAGTCAGTTGTGTCAGGAACTGGTGGTTTGAAATCCAGACTAATCCACGCCTGATTCATTTTCACAAACGTGAGTCTCTCCACACTTTGGGTGGACAGTCGTGTCCTTTGCCGAGTTACAATACCTCCTGCCGCACTAAACACGCGCTCCGATGCCACACTACTGGCCGGGCATGACAGCCTTTCAAGGGCAAATTCAGCTAGTTGGGGCCAAAGGTCAAGTTTCGTTGCCCAGTAGTCAAGGGGATTGTCTACCTCGGTTGGCAGGGTGCTGTCCAAGTAGGCCCAAGCCTGTTGTTTGAGGTCCTGCTCCAGGTCCACCTGATGCTGCTGCTGCTGCGGCTGGTTAGTAGTTTCCTCACTGCGCTGGTGAAGAAAGCTACTCATCATCGACTGCAGACTGAGGCAGCCGCTGCTGGTGGAGCTGCCACTGCTCCTACCACCCCACCCCTCCCCTGCTGCCATGGCAGCGGAACGCGAGCGCACAGGGCCCACAGTGTCTGAGGATGGACGTTGGCGCAGAAAGGCAGAGACCAACTGACTACATAGGTGGTTTTTATAGTACGTTATTTTGGCCTCCCTCTCAGCAGGTGTGAAAAAGGCCACCATTTTTGAACGGTAGCGAGGGTCCAACAAGGTGGACAGCCAAAAGTCATCCCTCTGTCTGATGGTTATTATTCGGCTGTCGCTACGCAAGCAAGCGAGCATGCTATGGGCCATTTGTGCCAAGGAATGCAAGGGACTCCCTGCCTCCATCTCCACAGCATACTGCCACGGTGCGTCTGGGTCCTCTGTCTCCTCCTCCTCCTCTACCAGATGCTCCTGCTCCTCCACTCCTGTCCGCTGAGTGGAAAAACCACCCATTTCACTCAATAATTCCTGAGCACCAATGTCCTCCTCTACCTCCTCCTCTTCTTCCTGTCCTGCCCCCACAGGGGTCATTTGGCGTTGAGATCTGTGCGCCACGTCTACCGCACCCTGACCAGCCATTGTTAACAGCATTTGTTCCAGGACGTGCAACAGAGGAATGACGTCGTTCATCCCATAGTCCTGCCGACTCACGAATAACGTGGCCTCCTCAAAGGGCCTGAGCAAGCGGCAGGTGTTACGCATGAGCTGCCAATGGCTGACATCTAAGTTACACAGGGGAGTACCTTTATCCGCTTGTAACATCAGGAAATCGGTGATGGCCTTTCGCTGTTCGTAAAGGCGGTCTAACATATGTAGGGTTGAATTCCACCTTGTTGCAACGTCGCAGATCAGGCGATGCTGTGGAATTCCGTTCTGCCGCTGCAGCTCAAGGAGGGTGTGCTTTGCGGTGTAGGAATGGCTGAAATGCATGCAAAGTTTACGTGACATTTTAAGGATGTCTTGCAGTGGGATGGTGGATTTTAGGAACCGCTTGACAACCAGATTGAACACGTGAGCCATGCATGGTGCATGGCACAACCTTCCTTGACGCAGAGCAGACACCATGTTCTTTCCGTTGTCGGTCAACATGGTTCCGATTTTCAGTTTGCGCGGAGACAGCCATCTGTCGATTTCTCTGTTCATTACACTCAGAAGTTCCTCCCCTGTGTGACTACGTTCGCCAAGGCATACCAGGTGCAGCACAGCGTGACACCGTTGCGCCCTGCACATGTGATATGCCGGTCGGGTAATGGGACTTGGCACGGGGGTGGCGGCTGAGGACACGGCGGAAGAAGAGGTGTTAGAGGCGGACATCTTTTCTGGACCAAGGACGTGCAAACGTGGAGGCAAAAGCGGCGTGACCTGTCCAAGTTGCTGGTGCGGCTGTGCCGGCACCACGTTCACCCAGTGGGCCGTAAATGACATGTACTGTCCCTGACCGTAGTTACAGCTCCACACGTCGGCGCTGCCGTGCACTTTGGCAGAGACCGACATGCTCAAAGACTGGCCCACCATCTCTTCTACATGTGAATGCAGGGCTGGCACTGCCTTTTTGGCGAAGAAATGACGGCTTGGCACTCTCCACCGCGGCGCGGCACAAGCCATCATTTCTCGGAAAGGTGCTGAGTCCACCACTTGGAAAGGGAGGGACTGCAGCACCAGCAACTTGGACAGGAGGACGTTCAGCTTTTGCACCGTCGGGTGCGTGCTCGCAAACTGTTGTCTCTTGGAAACGGATTCCAAGAAAGACTGCTGACGGAATCCGTGAAGAGGAGTAGCAGGAGAAGGATCATCTGAACGAGCGGAAGATGCCAACGAGCGACAACTCCCCTCAGCAGAGGTGTTGGAGCCTTGACTGGCTGATAGAGGGCGATTGACGTCGGGTGACGGAGAAAGTAACGGAGCGGGTGATGGAGCGGGGGCTGGGGCAGGCAGAACCGCCGTATCTTTTCACGGTTTTCCCAGGCCACCGCTGCATATGCTGACGCAACGCTGTAGTCCCAACATGGGCCCCCTGGCCACGCTTGACTTTCTGGCCACATAGTCGACATACGGCTACGTTTACTTCCTCGGGCGGCTTGACGAAAAATTGCCACACCGCCGAGTAGGAAACTTTGCCCCCACTACTCCTCACTGGCTGACTGCTACTTCCTCCGTGCACACCGGCACCACTACTGGCCGTGGTGGTAGGCTGCAGTGGAGCTGGTGCTCTACTCCGTGGCCGTTTGCCTCCACTGACACTGCTGCGACCCTGCTGCCTCCTGGGCAACCCACCGACTGTTTTGCTCGCTGCCAAGCTGGCACCCTCTTTTCCTGATGATGCGGAAGCAATAGCCTGATGACGACGAGGCTGCCAAGTGTGATCAGCCTCATCATCATCAATTAGGGTCTCCGCCTCACTACTAGCCCCCTCGGCTGCGTGTGGGTCAGGAGACAGACCTGTCTCTAGACCGGCTACCGAGCCACTCTCCTCGCCAGTACGTCTTCGCCTGGCTGCTGAAGAGGCGGATGTCTCCCCCCGTTCCTGACCGCCTTCTGTTAGCTCTTCCTCACTGTACAGTGGGGCTGAGCCCACAGCATGCGATACTTCGCTTGGTGAGGGAACACCAAAGGACAGGGGCAGGTAGAGGACACGTGATTTCAGTGGGCTTGCTCCCGCGCCATGCCAACTAACGGTTGTGTCTGACGTACCCACCGACCGTTGGCTGTAGGTGTCAGAGGTGACCTGGGAAGAGGAAGACGACCGAGCCAACCAATCGATGACGGCAGGGTTGTCGGTGGAGACACGACCGCTGGATGACACCGGGAGCACTGGCCTCTGGCTGCGACTAATGCTGCCTCGACCCCTTCCTCTGCTGCCACGTCTGCTCGCTCCTGAAACATTGCCTCCTCTGCCACTCCTCTGCGTGTTGTCTGACATACTCTTTAATTCAACGATTCTGTGTCCCTGAGTAACGATTCTGTGTCCCTGAGTAACAATTCTGTGTCTGTCCCTGAGTAACAATTCTGTGTCCCTCAGTAACAATTCTGTGTCGCTCAGTAACAATTCTGTGTCTGTCCCTGAGTAACAATTCTGTGTCCCTCAGTAACAATTCTGTGTCCCTCAGTAACAATTCTGTGTCTGTCCCTGAGTAACAATTCTGTGTCCCTGAGTAACAGTTCTGTGTCCCTGAGTAACAATTCTGTGTCCCTGAGTAACAATTCTGTGTCCCTCAGTAACAATTCTGTGTCCCTCAGTAACAATTCTGTGTCTGTCCCTGAGTAACAATTCTGTGTCCCTCAGTAACAATTCTGTGTCCCTCAGTAACAATTCTGTGTCCCTCAGTAACAATTCTGTGTCTGTCCCTGAGTAACAATTCTGTGTCCCTCAGTAACAATTCTGTGTCCCTGAGTAACAATTCTGTGTCCCTCAGTAACAATTCTGTGTCCCTCAGTAACAATTCTGTGTCTGTCCCTGAGTAACAATTCTGTGTCCCTGAGTAACAGTCCTGTGTCCCTGAGTAACAGTTCTGTGTCCCTGAGTAACAGTTCTGTGTCCCTGAGTAACAATTCTGTGTCCCTGAGTAACAATTCTGTGTCCCTCAGTAACAATTCTGTGTCCCTCAGTAACAATTCTGTGTCTGTCCCTGAGTAACAATTCTGTGTCCCTCAGTAACAATTCTGTGTCCCTCAGTAACAATTCTGTGTCCCTCAGTAACAATTCTGTGTCTGTCCCTGAGTAACAATTCTGTGTCCCTGAGTAACAGTTCTGTGTCCCTGAGTAACAATTCTGTGTCCCTGAGTAACAATTCTGTGTCCCTCAGTAACAATTCTGTGTCTGTCCCTGAGTAACAATTCTGTGTCCCTCAGTAACAATTCTGTGTCCCTCAGTAACAATTCTGTGTCCCTCAGTAACAATTCTGTGTCTGTCCCTGAGTAACAATTCTGTGTCCCTGAGTAACAGTTCTGTGTCCCTGAGTAACAGTTCTGTGTCCCTGAGTAACAATTCTGTGTCCCTGAGTAACAATTCTGTGTCCCTCAGTAAGAATTCTGTGTCCCTCAGTAACAATTCTGTGTCTGTCCCTGAGTAACAATTCTGTGTCCCTCAGTAACAATTCTGTGTCCCTCAGTAACAATTCTGTGTCCCTCAGTAACAATTCTGTGTCTGTCCCTGAGTAACAATTCTGTGTCCCTGAGTAACAGTTCTGTGTCCCTGAGTAACAATTCTGTGTCCCTGATTAACAATTCTGTGTCCCTGAGTAACAGTTCTGTGTCCCTGAGTAACAATTCTGTGTTCCTGAGTAACAATTCTGTGTCCCTCAGTAACAATTCTGTGTCCCTCAGTAACAATTCTGTGTCTGTCCCTGAGTAACAATTCTGTGTCCCTCAGTAACAATTCTGTGTCCCTCAGTAACAATTCTGTGTCTGTCCCTGAGTAACAATTCTGTGTCCCTGAGTAACAGTTCTGTGTCCCTGAGTAACAATTCTGTGTCCCTGAGTAACAGTTCTGTGTCCCTGAGTAACAATTCTGTGTCCCTGAGTAACAATTCTGTGTCCCTCAGTAACAATTCTGTGTCCCTCAGTAACAATTCTGTGTCCCTCAGTAACAATTCTGTGTCTGTCCCTGAGTAACAATTCTGTGTCCCTCAGTAACAATTCTGTGTCCCTCAGTAACAATTCTGTGTCCCTCAGTAACAATTCTGTGTCTGTCCCTGAGTAACAATTCTGTGTCCCTGAGTAACAGTTCTGTGTCCCTGAGTAACAATTCTGTGTCCCTGAGTAACAATTCTGTGTCCCTCAGTAACAATTCTGTGTCCCTCAGTAACAATTCTGTGTCTGTTCCTGAGTAACAATTCTGTGTCCCTCAGTAACAATTCTGTGTCCCTCAGTAACAATTCTGTGTCCCTCAGTAACAATTCTGTGTCTGTCCCTGAGTAACAATTCTGTGTCCCTGAGTAACAGTTCTGTGTCCCTGAGTAACAATTCTGTGTCCCTGAGTAACAATTCTGTGTCCCTCAGTAACAATTCTGTGTCCCTCAGTAACAATTCTGTGTCTGTCCCTGAGTAACAATTCTGTGTCCCTCAGTAACAATTCTGTGTCCCTCAGTAAGAATTCTGTGTCCCTCAGTAACAATTCTGTGTCCCTCAGTAACAATTCTGTGTCTGTCCCTGAGTAACAATTCTGTGTCCCTGAGTAACAGTTCTGTGTCCCTGAGTAACAGTTCTGTGTCCCTGAGTAACAATTCTGTGTCCCTCAGTAACAATTCTGTGTCCCTCAGTAACAATTCTGTGTCCCTCAGTAACAATTCTGTGTCTGTCCCTGAGTAACAATTCTGTGTCCCTGAGTAACAGTTCTGTGTCCCTGAGTAAGAATTCTGTGTCCCTGAGTAACAGTTCTGTGTCCCTGAGTAACAATTCTGTGTCCCTGAGTAACAGTTCTGTGTCCCTGAGTAACAATTCTGTGTCCCTGAGTAACAGTTCTGTGTCCCTGAGTAACAATTCTGTGTCCCTCAGTAACAATTCTGTGTCCCTCAGTAACAATTCTGTGTCTGTCCCTGAGTAACAATTCTGTGTCCCTGAGTAACAGTTCTGTGTCCCTGAGTAAGAATTCTGTGTCCCTGAGTAACAATTCTGTGTCCCTAAGTAACGATTCTGTGGCCCTAAAGTCTCTTTGGCCCTAACTCTGTCCCTAATATAGAGAGGTCTGTCTCTCTTGAATGACCGGAGGCTAATGGAGAATTCTAAGATGGCCGCAATTTTTAGCTCGACCATTACACAGTGCTGGCTGGCTGGCTGCTGATTGGCTAATGCGATCACATGTCATGAATGAATGCATTATGGGTCAGCGCGCCTTGTCTGCGCGCCTTCCCAGAGATCCCCGCTCCGTCGCCACACATGTCGCCGCCATTTTTGGAAAATTTCGATTCGCGCATCCGAAGTCTGCTAATTTTCGGATTCGGCGAATTTTTCCTAATCTTCGAAACGAATTCCACTTCGCCAAGTTCGATTCGCTCATCTCTAGTTGTAACATGACAAAATGTGGAAAATTTCAAAGGATATGAATACTTCTTCAAGGCACTGTACCTAGTCATGTACATTATGAAAACATATGTTGTGTAACGACAGTTCTCTGAGGCTTCTCTAGCAGATGTCTACCTTAAAAGCAGTATTGCCATGACTCTCTATACCTCTAAAAACCTATGACAGCAAAAGAGAGGAAAATATTGGGAAGGGAAGGAATCGGGGGTGAGGGGGGGGGGTGAGGGGGTATAAGTGGATGAACATAGCCAAAGGGGAGGGGAGCTAGGAGAACAAAATAAAATATTTCATTAAGTTTGGAATTTGTCCAAACCAGCATTATATTCACATTCTTATCATTCATTTTTGCATTTTTATATTGTAGTTGTATTTGACAAAACCAGTATTAAATAGAGGCACACTGCCATCTGCAGGCTGAAGGATTATTTTGTGAATAAAGCTTTCAGCCTGCATGTGTTCATTATGTCATAGCTAAATGGGAATTGGTCTGATTGGGTTCTGATCGTTAGTTGAAATAAGTGCTGTCAGTGACAACCTTGTCAAACATATAGCAGCTGCATACAGTGTCAGCTGCTATTTGTCAAAGGAGAGGTGTAGATTATAGTATAGTCAGTACAGAGCAGCGTGTATGGGAATGTTAAACCAGAGATTGCAAGTAGAAAGGGGTTAATGAGAACCTGTCAGAGAAGAACTTTATTTTCTAAAGCTCTGGAATTGTCATTCTCTTCTTGGTCCTTGCTTTATTCACTGATCCTAAAAAAAAAGATGCAGCCCTGGAAGTTGCATTTCCAGACTTCCATGTTTGTTCAAGTTGAATGGCTTATTGTATATAAACTAATGAAGAAGATGACAGCCCAGGGGCTTGCACCTTTATGAAACAAATGAGCAGTGACAGCTCCCATATTTCTATCCTGTTAGTTGCCTGGCTGTCTCTGGCTTCATACTCAAGTACAAGTGCAACCACAAGTGAAATCAGAGTGAAGTTAGAACTCCTGCTCTGCATACTTGTTCCAGGCCAATGACTCCTAAAGTATTTAAAGTGTACCTGTCATTAGATAATTCTGAATACTTGGTTACTGTATTTGGGGAGCATATAGATACCTGGAAAAAGGAAAACTGACTGTATTATTGCCATGTCTCTAAGTGGTAATAAACTAAGTTAACACGACATCTATGCATTTAAATCATTTTATCACATGCACATTTGCACATTTTAGGTGCATTTTGGGAGGGGTACACTGGTTGTAAAATACTGCATTTTGTTCACTGGAACACAGGTCAACTGACCAAAAATGCAGCATGCACATGCACTATATAGCCAAAAGTATTGGGACGCCTGCCTTTGAACTTGAATGGCACCTCAGTCTTAGTCCGTAGGGTTCAGTATTGTTTTGGCCCACCCTTTGCAGCTATAACAGCTTTAACTCTTCTGGGAAGGCTGTCCACAAGGTTTAGGAGTGTGTCTATGAGAATGTTTGATCATTCTTCCAGAAGCGTATTTGTGAAGTCAGGCACTGATGTCGGACGAGAAGGCCTGGTCCGCAGTCTCCGCTCTAATTCTTCCCAAAGGTGTTCTATTTTGTTAAGGTCAGGACTCTGCGCAGGCCAGTCAAGTTCTTCCAACCCAAACTCATTCATCCATGTCTTTATGGACCTTTTCCAAACTGTTCCCAAAAAGTTGGCAGCATGAAATTGTCCAAAATGTCTTGGTATGCTGATGCCCTAAGAGTTCCCTTCACTGGAACTAAGGGGCCAAGCCCAACCCCCTAAAAACAACCCCACAGCATAATCCCCCTCCACATGTTGGCACAATGCAGTCAGGCAAGTTCCATTCTCCTGGCAGCCAGCAAACCCAGACATGTCCATTGGCAGTGTGCTTTATACCACTTCATCCAACGCTTTGCATTGCACTTGGTGATATAAGGCTTAGATGCAGCTGCTCGATCATGGAAACCCATTCCATGAAGCTCTCTACACACTGTTATTGTGCTAATCTGAAGGCCACATGAAATTTGGAGGTCTTTATCTATTGCCTCTACAGCAGGGGCGTATTTACCACAAGGCAAACAAGGCATTTGCCTAGGGCGGCATTTTTTAGAGGGGCAGCACTGCTCCCTGAAGGAAGGGACATATGCGGCATGGGAACCAGGTGGGATCCAAGAGAGTCTGCAGGCTGCTTGATGGTGTATGCAGAGCCCATCTGTCAATCCCAGGGATGTACAGAGCTGTAAAGGCAAGTGTCTTTCTCTCTTTCGCAGGGGGTGGGGGGATGTTAGTGGAAGGTTTTCTTGGGTGGGGTGGGGAAGGGGCAGGGGCAGGGGTGTTGTTGGTCACTGTCAGACTGTTGGGGGGGCGTTCTGGTGTTGGCGCCAGGCTCTCTCTCTCTGGGGGAGGTGTCCGTTTTTATGTTGCCTAGGGCAGCACAAACCCTAAATACACCACTGCTGTACAGACAGTTGGCGACTTCTGCACACTGTGTGCTTCAGCATGCGCTGACCCCGCTCTGTCATTTTACGTGACCTACCACTTCGTTCCCAGTTGCGTCCACGTTGTTATAATACCACTAACAGCTGACCGTGGGATATTTAGTAGCAAGGAAATTTCACAGATGGACTTATTGCACAGGTGGCAACCTATCACAGTACCATGCTTGAATTCACTGAGAGCGACCTATTCTTTCACAAATGTTTGTAGAAGCAGTCTGCATGCCTAGGTGCTTGATTGTATATACCTGCGGCCATGGAGATGATTGGAACACCTGAATCCAATGATTTGGAGGGGTGTCCCAATACTTTTGGCAATATAGTGTATTTTTTTAAGGCAGAAAGCATCCAGCGTGAATTAGGCTAATAGTAATATGAAATCCCTGCAAGGGATATACTGGGATAAGTAGTCTGGTGTTTATAAAAACCTAACAGGCCAATTCAGATTATTAAACAGTATAAACAGTTAGATAAAAATAATTTCATAACTTGTGATGGTGTCAACCACCCTGCCATTTTTTTTCCAAACCATCAGTGCCGCCAGCACTGATCGTTGTGTTATGATGACTGGGTAGACTCCCTTCTGTCACAACACCATAGCACAGTGGAAGTGATACCTCCATCCACTTCGAATGTGTGCATATTTTTTTTCGCTCAACCAGCGAGTTGAAAAAAATTGCATAATGTATGTCTTGCTTAGCTGACAATCCAGTTATCTACAGTGGCAAGAATGAGTAATTACTGTCTGAACCCAGAGGATGTACCCAATGCTTACATCATATTGGTTGAAAACCTGCTAAATAGGGATACCTCTATAATATTGTGAAACTAAGATGTCTAGGAGCATACCTCAATAATTTACCAGTTACTCATACATTACATACAGCTAAAGTGGAGCTCTAGGCAAACCATTATTTTTGCATACCTCCCAAATTTATAAGAAAGGAAAGAGGGGCACCCTTTGGCACAAAGTGTGTAGGTAAAGGAGCCCTGAGTTATGTGACCCATGAAGAATTAACTCCTTCCCAATGGCCGTACACATATATGCGGCCTTTTGGCAGATGGGTCATAACTCTGAGATGCCACATATATTCACGCCCAAAGAAAAACAACTGTGGCAAGGGTGTGCACCGTGCGTGCTGCCGGCACAGTTACTGGCAGTAAACAGAAAGCTCCCGATCTCCTCTTGCAATAGGGAGCTTTCTGATCATATGACCGCTGTCACAGCCAATCACAGCAGTCACATGATCACAAACCCTGCCTCTCGGCATCTGAAACCCCTTAGAGGGCCAAGAGGTGCTGGCGCCAAGTTGTTAATAAGCAAAAATTATTGGCTAAACCTAAAAGTGCTTTTTTCATCATATTGCTTCCCTTATACTGGCTTTTTCAGACAATATTGCAATAATAAAAAAACATTTGTGTGAAAGGATTAGTGTAGTCTAACACCTTAAATACTGCAGTCATTATAGAGGTCTACACATCTGTCCAAAATGAGGGACAACTGAGAAAGAAAAGGGGACAGGGGGATTTGGTCCCAGAAGAGAGGCAGTCCCTCCATATGAAGGACAGTTGGGAGGTATGTTTTTGGTTTTGGATAGTGTGAGGATGGGTTAGAACAGGGGTGGGCAAACGTTTTGACTTGAGGGCCGCAATGGGTTCATATATTGGACCCGGGGGCCGGACCAAGAGTAGATGAATGATGTGTATGTGTCATCCATAGTAAGTATAGTAATATTCCCCCATAGTAAGCATAGTAATTAATCCCCCATATAGTAATTCATCCCCCATAGTAATTCATCCCCCATATAGTAATTCATCCCCCATAGTAATTCATCCCCCCATATAGTAATTCATCCCCCATAGTAATTCATCCCCCATAGTAATTCATCCCCCATATAGTAATTCATCCCCCATATAGTAATTCATCCCCCATATAGTAATTCATCCCCCCTATAGTAATTCATCCCCCATAGTAATTCATTCCCCATATAGTAATTCATTCCCCATATAGTAATTCATCCCCCATATAGTAATTCATCCCCCATATAGTAATTCATCCCCCATAGTAATTCATCGCCCATATAGTAATTCATCCCCCATAGTAATTCATTCCCCATATAGTAATTCATCCCCCATATAGTAATTCATCCCCCATAGTAATTCATCGCCCATATAGTAATTCATCCCCCATAGTAATTCATTCCCCATATTAATTCATCCCCCATATTAATTCATCCCTCACAGTACTATTCCCCCCCAAGTAGTAAGCCAAGTCCCCCGTGTCAATTCACTTACCTTTGCTCCGCGCGTTCCTCTCGCCGTGTTCCCGCGCCGTTCCGGTCTTCAGGGCGGACTGTGAGAGGAGCCTAGCTCCCCTCACGTTCGTCACGCTGCCCCGCCTACACATCCTGACAGCCAATGTATCACGCTCCGCGGGCCGGATTAAAAGGTCCGCCGGGCCGTATACGGCCCGCGGGCCGTAGTTTGCCCATTGCTGGGTTAGAACCTTTATTAGTTATTTATTGCTTCTTGAGTTCTCCTTGAGAATATTCCCCTTGCTGCCTGTCAACCAAACCCAACTAAATTATTATGCAGGATTTATATAGCGCCAACAGTTTACGCAGCACTTTAATGAATTAACATTACCGCACTGACCAGAAAGGCACTCTGTGCGTTCTGTCAGCAAGCTTCCAGCATTGTATGACAAACACTGTTCATACACACTGACGAGAAAAGGCCGTGACATACATAGTGCCCTGCATTGGATAATATTATTATTATTATTATACAGTATTTATAAAGCGCCAACAGTTCGCTCAGCGCTGTACATTACAATGGGAGACAGAACATGCGACAGTACAATAACAATACAATGCAATACACGAGGGGTTCGAGGGCCCTGCTCCTTGGAGCTTACAATCTAGGAGGGAGGGGATAGTGGTACAGGAGGAAATAGCTGTGGGGGATGGAGTGGTAGGAAGAGTGGCGGAGGTCGGGAATTAGCAGGGGTTGGGGTAGGCTTCCCTGAAGAGGTGGGTTTTCAGGGTGCGCCTAAAGGAGAGAAGAGTAGGTGAAAGTATGATGGATTGGGGTAGGGAGTTCCAGAGTATCGGTGACACCCTGGAGAAGTCCTGGAGGTGGGCATGGGAGGAGGAGACTAGGGAACTAGAGAGAAGGAGGTCTTGTGAGGAGCGGAGAGTGCGTGTAGGGTGGTACTTGGATATTAGGTCGGTGATGTAGTTTGGGGCAGTATGATGGACCACTTTGTACATCAGTGTTACGATTTTGAATTTGATCCGTTGGGCAATCGGAAGCCAGTGGAGGGATTGGCAGAGGGGGGTGGCGGAAACGGAGCGGTTGGTAAGGTGGATTAGTCTGGCTGCCATATTCAGGATCAACTGAAGCGGGGATAGCCTGTGGCACGGCAGGCCAGTGAGGAGGGAGTTGCAGTAATCGAGTCGTGATATGATGAGGGAGTGGATGAGCTGCTTAGTGGTTTCTGGGATTAGGAACGTGCATATTTTTGATTGGACTTGGGGCTGGAAAAATAGATTGGAGTCAAGAATGACACCAAGTACTCTGGCCTGCAGGGTGGGCCTGATGGTGGCATTGTTGGACGTGATGGAGAAGTCAATGGGGGGTGGTGTCCAGGCTGGGGGGAAGACTAGGAGCTCGGTTTTGGAGAGGTTCAGTTTAAGGAAGTGGAGAAACATCCAATCTGATATGTCGTTCAGTAGGCTTGTGATTTGGGCGGAGACTGAGGGGGTGAGGCAAGGGGTCGAGAGATAGATTTGTGTGTCGTCGGCATAGAGGTGGTAGTTGAAGCCGTGAGAGTGTATAAGTTGGCCAAGGGAGGAGGTGTAGATGGAGAAGAGAAGGGACCCAAGAACAGAGCCTTGAGGGACCCCAACAGAGAGGGGGAGTGAGGGGGAGGTGGTAGCGTTATAGGTAACGCTGAAGGAGCGTTGTGATAGGTAGGACAAGAGCCAGGAGAGAGCGGAATCTCTGAGGCCAAGGGAGTGTAGTTTTTTGAGGAGGAGGGGGAGGTCAACTGTGTCAAAAGCCGCGGAGAGGTCGAGGAGTAGGAGCACTGAATAGTGGCCATTAGCTTTGGCGGTTAGCAGGTCATTAGAGAGTTTGAGTAAGGCGGTTTTGGTGGAGTGTAGGGGATGGAAGCCGGACTGTAGGGGATCGAGGAGGTTGTTGTCATTGAGGTGGGAGCTTAGGCGATTGTAGACTAAGCGCTCAAGGAGTTTGGATGTGAATGGAAGCAGGGAGATGGGTCTAAGGTTGTTCGGGTCGGTGGGGTCCAGGGAGGGCTTTTTAAGTATGGGTGTGCTGTGCGCGTGCTTCAGAAGGGAGGGGAATGCGCCAGAAGAAAGGGAGAGATTAAAGATGTGGGTGAGGGAGCGTAGGATGGAGGAGGAGGGAGGTCATAGGAGTTGTGAGTTGACAGGGTTGAGGGGGCAGGTGGTGGGATGGGCTTCAGAGAAGACCTTGGTGACCTCCTCATGGGTAGTAAGGTCGAAGGAGTGGACTGTTGAGGGGGCTTCAGTGTGAGGAATGTTATGTGAGGTGGAGGTCTGAATAGTGGTGAGGCCAAGGGAGAGGGGTGATGAGGGGGTTGCTGTGTGAGAGGGGATGGGTGGGGAGGAAGTTTGAGCAGCGGCATTGTCCTTGCGAATTGCGTCAATCTTGTTTTTGAAGTGATTGGCAAACTCAAGGGCAGTGAGTGAGGTGCTGGGTGGAGGTGGGGGCGAAGAGAGTAAAGAGTTGAAGGTGGAGAAGAGCCGGCGAGAATTAGAGGAGAGGGTCTTGATGAGGGTCAGGAAGTAGGCTTGTTTGGCAGCGTGGAGGGAGGAAGTATAGGTGTGGAAGGCAGATTTATAGCGGGTGATTGCTAGTTGGGATCTGGTTTTGCACCATAGTCGCTCCAGCGCACGACTGCGTCGTTTGAGAGTTTTGGTGTGATCAGTCTGCCAGGGCTGGAGCGGTCGGGGTCTGATGTTTTGTGTGGTTAAAGGCCCTAGCGAGTCAAGGGCGGTTGACAGCGAGTTGTTATAGGCAGTCATGGCCAGGTTGGGGCAGGACAGGGGAAGGATGCTCTCAAAAAGTTGATCAGCTGTAGAGTGGAGGGGGGCAGGGTTCAGGTTGCGGAGGTTACGGCCGGTAGTAGTATGACATTTGGAGGGGTAGGCGTTAGAGGACGAGGAGACAGAGAAGGTAATAAGGTTGTGGTCAGAGAGAGGGAAGGGGGTGTTTGTGAGGTTGTGGGGAGCGCAGAGATGGGAGAAGACAAGGTCCAGGATATTCCCGTTGGACTGGGTGGTGGATTGTATGCACTGTGCGAGTGCAAAAGAGGAGGTTAAGTGGAGGAGTTGGGATGTGGCCGGGTTGTCGATGTTGATATGTATGGTCACTGAATGCTGAACAGTAGGTGTGGATAATAGAGTCTGATCCTGCTCATGTTATACTCTCTACACATATGACATATCCAAAATCAAATTCACGGTACTCAAGTTGGATAGATCTGATGTCTATGTGCAAGTAACAGTGCAACGCCCACGTATGCCATTCATAGAACTGAATGCAAAAGCTGGTACTCATTCACGCACTGTGGACTCTTCTTTATTAATCACTATGATTAAAACACCATGGTACAAACAGTGTTGACGCATTTCAGCTAGGTACGGCCTTAGTCATATCAATTCATAAATTAATAAACAATTAATAAATTGCAATTAATAAATGACTAAGGCCGTACCTAGCTGAAATGCGTCAACACTGTTTGTACCATGGTGTTTTAATCATAGTGATTGAAAGTAATATTAAAAATTAAAAAGAAAATTAAAACAAACATGTCATACTCACTTGCTCTGTGCAGTGGTTTTACCCTCTTCTCAGTTCCCCTGCCAGTGCTTCTGGCCCCTCCCTCCTGCCAAGTGCCCCCAGAGCAAGCTGTTTGCTCTGGGGGCGAGCTGCTTGCACAGGTCCTTGCAACAAGAGTCTTGCAGACACATGTAAACCTCAGGACAAAAGATCATTTTTTTAAAAATCAAACTCTTCCATTATACAGTATATACTTTTTTTGCACAAAGAGTAGTATAGCCCAAAACTTCATCAGTGCTTTTCTTAAAGACGAACTTTGTAGAAACATTTTGGGACCTCAAAGAAACTGTTGAAACAATGACCACTGATAAGCAGTATGTATTGTACAACACAGGGGGTGTGGTTTATGTAGCATCGCTGTCTGAGGCCACTACATAGACACATCACAACTAGGATTGGGTCAGGCAAGCGACATTTTTTTGCTTCAGTTTCCATTTCTGGATGAGCTATACTTTATGCCAGGACCCTAACATCCTAAATACCAGCAGGGCTTCATACCTTGGTCTGGAGCTGCACCATTAACACCCCGGTCACATCGGGTGCGACTTGGCATGCGATTTGCATGCCCTGCGACTTGCAAATCGTATGCCAAGTCACGCCCTATTGTCCGCTATTACAGAGGTCATATCGGTGCGGTTCCGACTTGGATGGAGCCGCACAGATTTCTAAAGTAGTACATGCACGACTTGTGTTGTGATTTGTACAGACATCTGTGTCAGATGTCTTGCAAATCGCAGCTGAATTCGGCAGGTCGCCAGACTTCACTATAAGTCACACAATTTCAAAATCGGCTTTGATGTGACCGGGGGGGGGGGGGCTAAGTCTAAACAAATTACACAGCGCAGTATTCAGGAATTTTCTATGTATGGACATCACATTGGTGTCAGTTGTTACTAACCAGAGGGAGGAGAGGATCCTCTCTTCCCTTGCTGCCGACTCTACTGAGTAATATTGGTGCTAGACTATTAATAACAGATCCTTTGTCGCTAGATTCAGGACACCAAGCAAGAGACCTGGAGCCTACAGTTGCAAGAAAAAGTATGTGAACCCCTTGGGATTACGTGGAGTTTTGCATGAATTGGGCATAAAATGTGCTCTGAACGTCATCTAAGTCACAACAATAGAAGAACACAGTCTGCTGAAAATAATACTACACAAACATTAGATGTTGCCATGGTTTAATTGCACATAACATGTAAACATTTACAGTGCAGGGAGGAAAAAGTATGTGAACCTTTGGACTTAATAACTGGTTGACTCTCCTTTGGCAGCAATAACCTCAACCAAACATTTCCTGTAGTTGCAGATCAGACCTGCACAACGATCTGGAGTAATTTTGGACCACTCCTCTTCACAAAACTGTTTCAGTGTAGCAATATTCTTGGGATGTCTGGTGTGAATCGCTCTCTTAAGGTCATGCCACAGCATTTCAATCGGGTTGAGGTCAGGACTCTGACTGGGCCACTCCAGAAGGCGTATTCTGTGCTGTTGCAGCCATTGTTTTGTTGAATTACTTGTATGCTTTGGGTCATTGTCCTGTTGCATCACCCATCCTCTGCGGAGCTTCAGTTGGCGGACAGATGGTCGTATGTTTTCCTGCAAAATGTCTTGATAAACTCTGGAATTCATTTTCCCATCAATGACAACAATCCGTCCAGGCCCTGAGGCAGCAAAGCAGCCCCAAACCATGATGCTCCCTCCGCCACGTTTTACAGTGGGGATGAGGTTTTGATGTTGGTGTGCTGTGCCTTTTTTTCTCCAAACATACCTCATTCAGCATTCTGCGCTGTGCTCTTGCAGTAATTTTTACAGAACGACCACGCCTAGGGAGAGTAGCAACAGTGCTAAACGTTCTCCATTTGTAGACAGTCTGTCTTACCATGGACACATGAACATCAAGGCTTTTGGAGATACTTTTGTAACCCTTTTCAGCTTCATGCAAGTCAACAATTGATCGTAGGTCTTCTGAGAGCTCTTTTCTGTGAGGCATGGTTCACATCACACAGTGCTTCTTGAAACCAGTAAACCCAAAACAGGTGTGTGTTTTTCAAGGGCAGGACAGCTGTCAGCAACACATCCAATATCATCACACTGACTGGAGTCAAGGTTGGCTCATTCTTGGCTCCAATTAGCTCTGGGAGAGGTCATTAAGCTAGGGCCTCACATACTTTTTCCTCCCTGCACTGTGAATGCTTACATGTTATGTGCAATTAAACCATGGCAACATCTAATGTTTGTGTAGTATTATGTTCAGCAGACTGTGTTCTTCTATTGTTGTGACTTAGATGACGTTCAGAGCACATGTTATGCCCAATTCATGCAAAACTCCACGTAATCCGAAGGGGTTCACATACTTTTTCTTGCAACTGTATATCCAAAAAAACCTTTTGCCTTCAGCTATAATTTACCATTTTTAATTGCGAGTTACAGAAATCAAAAATTAACATTCAAAGTGCTGAACTGTGGGAAAACACAATGGAGATAACCAGCAACACAGTTACCAGCCTTAAAAGTAGCTAGAAAACCTGCTACTGTGCTTTAAATATTTGCTGTATTTGCAACACTGCTGCCGAATATAAATTAATAAAAAGTTCCATGCAATCCTTGTAAAGTAAATCTTAGCACCCAGTGAGTTCCACCACCTTTCACACTGTGCCCTCAGATCAGCAAATTGACCTATTGTGTAAGAATAGATCACCATGTGCATTCCGCTTTAAGGGGTCTCAGCCACATCTTCCAGATGTCTGCGGTTCTTCCCACCTGATCTTCTCTTCATTAATCCCCACAAACATCACCACAATAGCAATAATTACTCCACTGGCTCCTTCACTTAAAAAAAAAAACTTGCATAGTGTTTTACCAACCTAAATATTAATTCTTTCTTAAAATAAAAAAAATTATAGCACTCACAAAAAAAGTGCACTAAAACAGCAGTCCACCACTTTAAAAGCCAAATATAGTGCCCAGGTACATGTCCCCTTAAGAATGGGACCACAGTATCATCTTAACCAGCCATCCGACAGCCAGTGCCAGGTAGGCATGATGACGTCAGAAGGCTCTGCCCTGACACATTTATTCATTTTTGCTCTGCCGCTGAATGTGCTGCAAATCTGGAACACATTTAGAGCAGATTCACATATGTGCACCATGGTGATACACAGAAAAACACAAGGATGACTCAGCCTTTGTGTAAAAGTGAGTCCTTCTTCTTCAACTGTTGGAAATTAATAGAAAGTAGATATTTCTTCAGTGGAATACCCGATTTCAGAACATTCTTTCATCAGAGGTAAGCTGAAGAGAAAGGATAGCTGAGTAGGTCTCATCCAATATTAGTGTTGATCTATACAAACCGCCAAAGAATTAAAAACTTCTCTTAATGTCCACTGACACCACCAGATAGAATGTCACACCAGATTCCCCATGAAGGAGGGGGCCACAGAGATCCCATACTGAGGACATCTAGCAACATCCTAGATGACTAGATGCACAAAAAGTTCCCAGAACAATGAAAGGGTTAGCTGCTGGTGTTCACAGAGATGGAGTCATCAAATAATGCAAAACAACACATGTGCAAGACATCACATGAGAACCATCTTTGGTTTGTGTCTTTAAATTGTGTGGTATTGTAGTGATGTGCTGCATTGTAAAAAATAGAGCATGCCCAATATGAAATACTCTGCAGAGTGTTGACAGCCCATATAAATTGAATGTGCTGTTTTAAAAAGTAATAGAAATATTCAAAACATTTTTTGAAAATTTCTCTATCCTTTTAGCCACCTCCCATGTAGCTGATCTAACCCACCCTAGCCCAAAACTCCACACTTAACTATATTTGGTAGTGGTACCCTATTCAATCACATCCCTTCAAAATGTTTACCTCCAGCCGGCAGCTCAGTTTCTTCATGATGCCTGCACATCTCTTGAATTCCACCAGTTCTACTGAAGTTTTTAGATTTAAAACCTAAGTTCAGCCAATACCACAGACAGAAAAGCCAGCAAAAAGGAAATACCTTGAATGAAACAGGTTCTATGAATAAAGCTATCAATTTTCCATGCTTCCTCCATTCATAGATCGCTTTCCATTAATAAAAGCTGTAGTTGGGCTTCTATGAAATGCAGAGCTTGATGGAAAGGACAGGCATAGTCAAGCTCTCTTGATGAGAGCTTGTGACAGCCCCTTAGTTGTATTTACCCCCGCAGCACAGGAAGATTACGGGGGTGGGGGGCAAGATGGAGGAAGATTTTCACTAACAGAAGAGAAATCAGCACAAGGGACACATCTTACTGACTGTAAATTATGTTACTTGTGCTGATATTTCTGCTTGTGATTCTAGCTGCACTGAAGCTTTAAACTGTAAGAAGTTACTATAGGAGCCTTTTCACACTGTTCCAATGCATTGAGGTGTTACCAAGTGTAGGTTCAGTGTGGTACTTCACCATCTTCACCATCAACTTATGTTGAATGCAACATAAGTTGCATCCAACGTATCATAAGATTATGAATGTGCCCTTATAGTGAGTTTAATTTACAAACAAGCTAAAGACATGTAGCCAGGTACAGTCAGTTTTCTCCTCTGTAGGTGGCGCTTGACCTGAGTGGTACCACAGCCTGAAGAGGGGTCCGGGAGAAACACAATTTCTCTATGGTTTCCTGGGTCAATGGAGCAGCGCTTTTGTTGGCTGCGCTGTGGCCATGTCACCCTTGACAGTCTTCTTGGGTCAGCAAGTCTCTGCACCCAGGTTTTGGTGTGCATTCTGTGAGTAGCTAGTGTAGGGAGAGAGACCCTGCTTGCCAGGGAAAGTAACAAGTGGTAGGGAAAGGTTCTAGATTAGAAGGGACAGGCCAGGGACTTGCTAAACTGGACAGAAGCCTGCCCTCTTGGGACCAGACCAGCCAGGCCACATTTTACCTTCTGAAATAGATGCTGTTGGCACCTCTCCTCAGCCACATCTGACTGCACTGAGCTGTGAGTTATTTCCCTAAGCGGCACTTTCCCGCTAGAGTGTGTGGAATTGTTGGCATTCTACTTAATAGAAGTTTCAAGTTTTCACGCAATTGGACACTGTGTGTAGGAGTGCAGGTTCATGAGTGCAGAAGCAGTACAAATTCTCCCCAGCACAGATCCCCCAGTACAGATCTCCCCCCCCCCCTTAGTACAGCTCTCCCCAGTACAGAGCTACCCTGTCAGGGAACAAGAAGATCGCCACAGCACATGAATCTGCACTTGCGCAGGATCCCGACAAGGCATACAGGCAGGCGGGCACTAGGACCCAGGCGCGCCTGTCACCAATGATGGTACCGGCAGGCACTAGGACCCAGGCGCGCCTGTCGGCACTGGGCGGGCTATTTAAAGAACACTTCCGTGCTGATTCAGTGCTGACAGGTCTTCAGCTCCCCCCCCCCGTGTCCTGCTTGTTTCCTGTGCGACTTCCTTTGGTTCTGACCCGGCTTGTTCCAGACCCAACTCTTAGTGCTCTCCTGCCCCCGGCTCTGTTTCTGACTGGCATTTCCTCCTGATCCTGTACTGCGCTGCCCGACTGTTATGACCCTGGCTATCCTACGACTCCGTTCCAGTCCTGTGTCCTGGCTATATACCTGGCTCTGCTGTGCATCTGGCAATCCACTGAACCTGCCTGGTCTATCTCCACAGTACCCAAATCAGAGGATATCCTGCTTATCAAGATCATCATCTGCAAGAGCCGCAAGCAAAACCCTGGCGCTCTTGTCCCTCTGGTCCTTAGACTCCCTCTGTTCCAACCTCAGAGGGCTCAGGATTAGTGACACAAGTGAGGCCGACCTCGTCAATTCAGTCTCCCATCAGGTACGTGACATACCCCCTAGTACACCTCCCCCTTCTCCCAGTACAGATCTACCCCCGAGTACATCTCCCCCTTCCCCCAGTACAGCTTCCCTCAGTACAGATCCCCCTTAGTAAAGCTCCCACCCCAGTACAGATCTCCCTCCTTAGTACAGTTTCCTCCTGTACATATCACCCCTTTAGTACAGCCCCCAAGACAGATCACCCCCTAGGTACAGCCCAACTCCTACAAACAACCCCCCCCCATAGTACAGCTCACCCAGTACAGACCTCTCCTACCAGTACAGAACAATTCCCTAATCTCCTCTATGACTAATAAAGCCATAAGCAACAATGCTTTCATATAAATGAATAAAGATGCAGCGCTAAACAGTGTTAAATCATGTTTCAGGTAGATGAACATTATTTTAAGTATAACACCAAAAGATTAGTCCTAGGTATATTCCATAAGGCGCAATGTGGCAATGGTGATAAAGACAATATAAAAATACAACTTCTGTGCCGTGGCTGTGAAGGATAGGTGTATATTGCACTAACCAGATAGCACAGATGATTGTGCGTTGGAGTATATAAGACCTACTCCACGGTGCTCAGGGAATCGGAACTCTGCATACGGATGAAGTCGTCAGGTAGGGATTAGCCACCAGGTGTCATCCATCCAGGACAGGTTACCACTCTCCAGCAGTGTGAGATCACATCTAACAGACCAGGTTAGCAGTATCCAGCAATACGAGTTTCAGCCATCAGGGGTATCACATATTTAAGTATGGATCCAATGTAAAAAAGCACCTTAAGGGAAGGGAGCTCAAAAATGCAAAAAAACGAGCCCAAAAGAAAAAACTCCAATAGTGTAGTAATTTTAATGATCAAAGTGAGGTAACATAAATTCAATAAAAAGGTAAACACTTACATAAGGTAAATCCAATATGGCTGCCATACATGAATAGGGCCATGTGGTGAGTGATTAATGGTTGGGGGCAACTCACTAACGCGTTTCGTGTCATAACACTTTTTCAAAGGGAGGGTTTCAGAGCTTCCTTTCTCAGAGCTGTCATTCTCTGGTTGCTACAGCCAGGAAAGTAGCAAAACAACTGTGAGCTGTGCTTCATTGGCTGCATTGATGGGCAGGGGAGACATTGGAGGGCTAATAGATCCCTGATGGTCCCATAAAGAGAACCTGTCACCTTCCGAAAGCTATCATGTAGGGGGCATGTTAGTCCCCTTATGATAGCAGTAAAGTATTAAAAAAAATGAATAAATAAAAAAATCATTTTTTAGGTAAGAAGATCCAATGGAAAAAGAGCTAATGAGCATGGTTTGTATTTTGTCTTTCAGTCCGACCCACTCTCGCTGCTACTCAAGAAAGTCCAAGTGGTCAGCAGTTCAAGCATGGCAAACCAGGTGAGAACAGTAACTCAATCAGCCCTAGCAAGTCCCATCAAATATACCACAGCTGCGCTCTCAAAACATCCGGCCTCTCCTAAGCACTTACAGTGTCCCAAGGGAAAAAAATGCTGGTCTTGTGGTGCAGACCCCATGCCATACAAGCTCATTTGCAAAATCTGCTTCTGGGACCTCTCCAGGGACAGGAAGTTTGAGAGCCAGCAGTTCTCGAACCTGCTTAGACAAGAAACTCAGCACTCACTGGCAAGATTCAATAGCAATTTTATGTAGCCAAAGTGGGTTGCAGTGCAGAAGAGGCAGCCCTCCCAGCATCAGCAAAGCAGTATGATCAGTCCTCCCTTACTAGGGAGGTTACTGGCACGTCCCATGCATGCTTAACACCAGTGCAATGGGCCACTGAGGCCAGGTCTCAAGTTACAGCATTGCTTCCAACCTTGCCAGAATCCAAGGATAGTCACTCATCCTCCTCAGAAGCAGGATCTAAAGGCTTTGAGTACAGCATAATTATTACTATTATACAGTATTTATAAAGCGCCAATAGTTCGCTCAGCTTTGTACATTACAAAGGGGGACAGAACATGTGACAGAACAATAACAATACAATGCAAAACATGAGGGGATTGAGGGCCCTGCTCTTTCGAGCTTACAATCTAGGAGATTGGCAGCATGGCAGGGAAGTTGACCTTGGACTGGGAAGACCCAGAGCCTACCCACAAAAAATCTAAAACCTATTTTCATTTTCTGAAGAGACAGCCTGTCTCCTTTCAGCTGGTGGCAGAAATTAGAGATCTGTTCCAGGAGGAATGGTAAAGGTGGACCAAAAGTCATCTGCAGGTAACCACTCACAGAACCTGTATCCTTTGTTAGAGGAGGATGCTGCTGTATTACACAATCCACCAGCAGTAGATGTAGCCACTATGAGATTTGCTGGAATGTCACCCTTCTGATTCAAGACTCTACCTCATTCTGGGATGCCCTGGATAGACATATAGAAATGGATCTACACAGGTAGTGCCTGTAAGCTATATTATATATACAACCTTTTTGTAAATTATAAAAATAAACTAATAAAATAAATAAAAATAAATAAATAAAAATAAATGGAAGATGAGGTGGAAGAATATTTTTCCATAATAGTGTCTGAGCATTTTCAATACTCATAAGAGGGTAATAGTATTTAGTACTACTGTGTGCTGGTTGATGGTAGACGCTGATTTGCAGTGACCACAGAGTGTTCACAGTTTGATGTGTGTGATTATATGCACTATAAGAAATTAATTTAATATATATATTTTTTTTTCTCATTATAAGTGTTTTTGAAGTGTATTTTGGTTGCACAGGGTGATTATTGTTATTTTTATTATTATTGAGGTAATGCACTAGATATTTTTATATTTTATTTCGAGGTGCGTTTTGGATGGAATAGCAGCCAATCCTTTCAGTGAAGGAAAAGAGTGAATATATTTGGGATATTTGTGGACACTATTTTGGACTTCTTTGTGGACATTTTTTTGGATTAGTGGGACTTTGTTGCACATTGTATGTTTGTAACTTGAAATTGATTTATTTATTTTATTTTATTAATTTATTTTTATAATTTACAAAAAGGTTGTATATATATTATTGCACTTTCTAGGGAGAAAGTATTGACTTTTTGAGGTTTATAAGGGTTTACAGTATATTGATTGAGTGCCTGTAAGCTGGCAATTGCGCTGACCTCATTGGCAAGTGCTATGAGAGTTTGGACCCAGAACTTAGAGTCTGCCATCACTCAGGATTTGCCAAAAGAAGTAATAATATAGGCCCTGGATGAGCTAAAACTCTTGGTTGATATTGCAGAAGGGGCGGCTATTAATATCATTAGATGCTCCTTCAAAACAATGGTGAATTCAGTGACAGCGCAGAGAGTCCTCTGGGACAGGCCATGGGAAGCAGATCCATCCTCAAAACAGAACTGCTGTAAGTTTCTATTCAACAGAAAGTCGTGGTTTGGTCAAATTTTGGAGGCGGTCATTTGAAGGTTGATCGGCAACAAGTCAGGACTTCTACAGCAGGACAGAAAGGCTAGACACCTCGAGCTCAAATGGCCAGAGGCTTCCTAGTTAGGTATCGGGATACCTGGAGCTTTCAACAACCCAGACACTTCAGAAGAGGCTGGAGGGATACTCAAGCTGCCTGCAAGTATTGCACCTGCACTCAGTGGATCAGTGGATCGTGGGAGCTATGTCAGGCTCCTGCAGACACTTCCTCCAGCCTTTTCAGGTGGAAAGCTAGAGGAAGTGTCAAAGGAGTATGAGTGCGCTAAACCGGGGTAAGGGTTCGGGTGCTTAGCAACATTTTACACCCTAAATAGAGGTATAACGTATAATATGTTCCCAAAGGCAAACTAAGGGGTTGATTTACTTAAGGCAAATAGACTGTTCACCATACAAGGTGCAGTTTCACTCTGCAAATGCAATTGCACCAGAGCTTTGTAAATAAGATAAAGATTCTTTGCAAGAAATACCCAACCATGTGCAAGGAAATTTGAATAAAGCACTTTTGCTTGCACATGATTGGATGATAAATGTCAGCAGAGCTTCTGCTCATTTACTAGGCTCTGGATCAACTGCTCTTGCACAGTGCAACTGCACTTTGCAAAGTGCACTGTCTATTTGCCTTTAGTAAATCAACCCCTAACCCTTTGTATAGTATAAACAATATGTAAACTTTAACAATACTCATAACAAGTAATTGTCTGGCTTTACAATTAAGAAGTCAATAAAGCATGACAAAATTTGAACAAGAATAAGATTATCAAACCTGGGAACCCTGGAAAAGAACAGTAAAATAAACGAACAATGGACGTGGTCAGTGATAGAATCCAAAATGGGGATTAACCACTTCAATACCAGGCACTTATACCCCCTCCCTGCTCAGGCCAATTTTCAGCTTTTAGCGCTGTTGCACTTTGAATGACAATTGTGCAGTCATGCAACACTGTACCCATAAAAAAAATATTTTTTTTCACGCAGTAGAGCTCTCTTTTGGCGGTATTTAATCACCAATGAGTTTTCTATTTTTTGCTAAATAAACAAAAAAAAGTACCCATTTTTGGAAAATGACAGTCCAAAGTATTTAGTAAGAAGCATGGTGAGTTTTTTGGACGTTGTAATTTTTTGTTCCAATTTTTTGGAAAATGTAGAAATTAAAAAAAATAAATCACAATTTTGTTTTTTACATATTGTCTTCAGTACAGTGTGATTATATAACTGGTGTGGCCATGATCAGGGACACTGACTGGTGACAGTATATAAAGAAATAATAATAATAATTTAATTTTTATTTTTTTCAGTTATATTTTTTTTGTTATTATTTTTATTTTTTATTACATTATTTTGTTTACTATTTTTGTTTCAACACACTGTGACCAAAGCAATACAATGTTACCATAATAACATTGAACTACTCTAGGCAAGTGATCAGGATTTTTTTTTTTTTTTTTTTACACATTATGTGTGCTAATATCATGCATTTCATCATTCAATCATTGTTACTGAATGAAACTGATTCATTCAGTCTTTTGTTGTGATTAGCTGTGATTAGGAAAAGCTCATCACATAATACAGATGGGCTGTGATTGGCCCTGTCTGTATCATGTGACTGCTTTGATCAATCACAGCTAACAACACAATTGTATACAATGGATGGCTTCCTGTCATGCCATCCATTGTATACAATCGACATGTGGTCTGCTGAGATTGGTCACAGCGGTCACATGAAACTGGCAATGGGCCGCTATAGTGATATGTCATCGGCTGTGTCCCATGGAAGCAGTCAGTGACATATCGCGCCACTGTACGGCCCCGTGGCTGTGTGAATGGCTGCTTTTGACAGGACGTCATATGACAGCCAGTCACAACGGTGAGTGTCCCACCAGGCCGTCAATCTGCTATAGGCCAGGTAGGAAGGTGTTAAACAGAATCTGTGCCTGTTGTGTACACTGCACACATATACCACAGTCCTTGTACCCACAAAATACTAATTACTGCAACACAGCCGACAGCCTAAAAGACACAAATAAACCTTAGAACAATGGCACATTTTTTTTTAATTAAAAGTTTCCATTACATTAAAACCAGCAACTGTTGAGACAATGAAGACCATAGTCAAGTTTATGTACAGCATAATGTATAAAGTACAGGGGTGAGGAGTAAATAGCAAAAAATATAACATTTGGAGAGCAGCAGTCAGGATGAGTCCTGTCACATCAGAGTCCCCCCTTACATCCTTCAGAGTGCCCCCTTACATTCCTCAGAGTGCTCTCTTAGTACCTCCTGAGTGCCTTATATCCTCCAAAATGCACCTTAGTATTACTGTTCTAAGTGAACACTCTGAAGGATGTAAGGGGGCACTCTGGATGTACTAAGAGTGTACTCTGGAGGATGTAAGAGGGCACTCTAGAGGTACTAAATTAGTACCTCCATAGTGCCACTGTATATCCTTCAGAGTGCCCTCTTAGTGCCTCCAGAGTACCCCCTTAGTATCTCCAGAGTGCCCCCTAAGTTAATGCGTGCAGTGTACCTCCAGCTGTCAACTAATGGCATTTATTCCAAGAGCCTTCACAGCCAGACGAGAGCTTGATTCCAGTATTCCAAGTGTCACTCAAATACTTTCTTTCTTCCAGATAGGGCTGGATCCGGGGTTCAGGCTGAGTTCCTTAAAAGTACAAGTTTCTGCACTCTCAGCATTCACCTAGAAGAAGGGGGCATCTGGCCACTTAGTGGAACACTCCATGAGGGTGGTCCTAAAACCTTGACCTCTGAGAAGAAACAAGTTTCCCCAATGTAATGTAACATTAGTCTTGAATTCCCTTGCTCTGGCACTTTTTACACTGACAGAGAACTGTTCCTTGTGGGTCATCACCCAAAAGGTAATATTTTTGGTGACCATAACTTCAGGAGACAGTGTCAGAAGTGCAAGATCTGGGGGTGGCAGAGACTTATATTCTGTTTTTTTTCTGGACAGAGTCATGCTTAGATCCCTTGAGCACTTAGTTCCTCAGGTGGCTTTCATCTCTGACCTGCTGAAACCTGCTGATTGGCTGTGTCATATCTAGAGATGGGAAGGCCTTGTGGAGAAAAATGAAAAAATTGGGGGAAAAAGTTTTTTTCTGTGTTTTTCCCAAAGCCAATTTTTGTTTTTTTTCCAGACAAAATTGGTAAAAAAAAAATAAAAAAAGGAGTGTAGAATATGTTCTTTTAAAATGATAAATAATATGTCTATGACATGGTATTTAAACTATATAACATGAAGACCATAATGAAAGATTTTTGAGACATTAGGCAAAGTTCTCTCAACTGAAGACAAGCAAATCCTGGAATACAATTCATGAAAAACTATACTTCTCAATGCAGTTCTCAGAGAAGATAAATCTGCATTTCTGCCACTAGGGGGCACTGCGGGAAAAAGGCTTCAATTTAGTTTACTTGTGGGCGCCATCTTGTACCTCCTACAGTTGGGTGACTGTTGGGATACAGTTGATGATAGCTTCTGTCCTCCTCTCAGGCCTTAATTGGCAGGTAAGAGGGTACATTTGACAAATAGGTTTATCTTTTGCACCCCGTTTTGTGGACCACTTTTTTGGTGTTGTTAACATACACACCCGCAGTGGTTCACATGAATGGGGTGCAATTCTGATGCGGTACGGAATTCGCACAGAAAATGCTGCAAATTCCGCACCGCATCAGTGTGAACCAGGGCTGCATCTTCTACAACAAAAATCTGCCTGCTCACATTTTTTTATCTTTTTTGTTTTTTTAAATTTAGTTCACCTTTAAAAATGTAGACCATATGGGCCCAACTTAAAGTTCCAAATAGTGTCATGTATCATTAACTTAAGCCATTAATACAAGGATCGAGATGTGTCTGGTTCAGCAGGGGCCTGGCAAATTTTGACCCTTGTATGGGCATACTGGTTGTACAGAAGTTGATTTACTGATCAACTTCTGTACAACCACCCTGTCGGGTTTTTCCCGATCGATCAGTGTCGCCAGCTATAGCCAGCAGCACTGATCGGTGTATTCTGAATGTCCCCCCATTATTAAAATACAATAATTGAGCAGAAAGGATTCCCCCATCCACATCAAATGTGTGGATGGGAGAATCGGGTCAATTTCTTTTCATTCAATAAAAAAAAAAAAAAATGTATGGTCTGACTTAGACCCTGATTCTACTTTACTCCTATACGCACCCTTTTATGCCTTGAAAGAAAAAATGCTAGATGTCTTCCTGATGAACTTTTGCCAGTCATGTGACCACACGGACAACCAATTACATGGATTAAGTACTTAATAAAGAAGACTTCTTTTTGCACCCAAACCTCACATTCCTGTTAGATAAGCTATAGATAATTTTTAACTTCCATTGCCAGGCTCCTGGAAGTGGCCCTGGTTCTAGGAGAGGTAGATCACTGTGATGCTGCAAGGGTGTGCTGTGCCCTGGAAGTAGCACCACTACCTGAGCCCGGATCAGTGTTAGCCTCTAACTCTTGATGGGAGCCTCTGACATGGCAGAGGATGGCTACAGAGACAGGTTCTCTTTAGCAGATGCTTGATTGTTATTTCCTACGTGGAAATAAACCTAGACTTGTTGCACTTATGTAAGATATTTTTGTATGGGATCAACTAAGTGTATTTCCATATTTTATAAGGATCAGCCCACCCAAAAGTGGTAAGTTGGGTATAGGTGAAACCTATTGGATTCAGTCAGCCCCTGGCATGGATATTCCAACAGTGAGTTCTCCCTGGCGCAATTGTCCACTTCGTTCTTTGTAGCTTTGGGTCCGCGTGTTACCTTAATGTCCATAATGTTAAATATATAATCCAGTCCAACAATTGCGCATTTTTAGGTTCCATTAAAATGAATGGCATCTGAAATTCGCATTGTGAGTTTTTTGTCATTTTTAGAAGAGAGTTTTGAAATCGCAGGTAGAATCGCAGCGATTCTATCCACAATTCAAACCACCTAGGTATGAACGGAGCCCGAGTGTAAAGCCAGCATAAATCACATATCTATACAACATTTACATTGTAAAGCTCTGCGCAAACTGTTGGCGCTATATAAATCCTGTATAATAATAATAATCTTTAAAACCATTAAAACATCCTGTTGATGTTTTCCACCATCACAGCATTATGTTTACCTATAGTCTGGTCAGTAAATTGGTTTCTCTTTTCCTCCTCTCAGTAAAATGGTGAGACCAACATCTACAACAGTGTTTCTCAACCGGGGTTCCGTGGGAGGTCCCCAGGGGTTCCGCCACAATCTACCTGTCCATCACAAGCAGAAGATGGGTAGATCACACCCCCATTTGGCTGATAGTCAACCTGGAGAGCTGCAGAGAGAAACAACTTGCATCACTGTCCTGCCTCAGGTGCCTGTGTGTAACATCACTCAGGGAGGGACAAGAGAGGAGGGTGGGTGGGGATCAGCGTGCCACATACAATCCAGCAGCTTTCCTCCTGCCCCCCTTTCCCCTGGACAGTTCACTCCTGGCCCCCCCATACTGTTCCCTCCTGCCCCCCCTTCCCCTGGACAGTTCACTCCTGGCTCCCCCCATACTGTTCCTTCCTGTCCCCTTCCCCCGGACAGTTCACTCCTGGCCCCCCCATACTGTCCCCTCCTGCCTCCCCTTCCCCTGGACAGTTCACTCCTGGCTCCCCCCATACTGTTCCTTCCTCTCCCCCTTCCCCCGGACAGTTCACTCCTGGCCCCCCCATACTGTTCCCTCCTGCCTCCCCTTCCCCCTGACAGTTCACTCCTGGCCCCCCCATACTGTTCCCTCCGGCCCCCTCCTTTTCCCCGGCCAGTTCACTGCTGGCCCCCCCATACTGTTCCCTCCTGCCCCCCCTTTCCCTAGATAGTTCACTCCTGGCTCCCCCCATACTATTCCCTCCTGCCCCCCCCTCCCCCCAACAGTTCACTCCTGGCCCCCCTATACTGTTCCCTCCTGGATCCCCTGTGCTCTCCCTTGCTGACCTTCTGTACACTGCTTATCTCAATGTCCCAGAATTGAGCATCTGTGCAAAAAAAAAAATAAACAAGGACAAGTTTTAAAATTAAGGCGGTACGTTTTAATATTTATTCTATTATTTAACCACTTGAGCCCCAGAGGATTTACCCCCCTTAATGACCAGGCCTTTTTTTGCTGTTTGGCGCTGCACTAATTCAAATGATAATTGCGCGGTCATGCAATTCTGTACCCAAACAAAATTTACGTCCTTTTCTTCACACAAATGGAGCTTTCTTTTGGTGGTATTTGATCACCTGTGCGCTTTTTATTTTCGGCGCTATAAACAAAAAAAACACGAAAATCTTGAAAAAAAACCAATTTTTTCTACTTTCAGCTATAAAAAATATATCGTAAACTCAAAGTTAGTCATAAATTTAAGCCAAAATGTATTCTGCTACATGTTTTTGGTAAAAAAAATCCCAAGAAGTGTATATTGATTGCTTTGTGTGAACGTTATAGCGTCTACAAACTATGGTATAGATACTGTAATTTATGCCTTTTTTTGCTATACAGCGCTGCACTAATTCAAATGATAATTGCGCGGTCATGCAATGCTGTACCTAATCAAAATTTACGTCCTTTTTTTCACACAAATAGAGCTTTCTTTTGGTGGTATTTGATCACCTGTGCGCTTTTTATTTTTGGCGCTATAAACAAAAAAACACGAAAATCTTGAAAAAAAAAACAATTTTTTCTACTTTCAGCTATAAAAAATATATCGTAAACTCAAAGTTAGTCATAAATTTCAGCCAAAATGTATTCTGCTACATGTTTTTGGTAAAAAAAATCCCAATAAGTGTATATTGATTGCTTTGTGTGAACGTTATAGCGTCTACAAACTATGGTATAGATACTGTAATTTATGCCTTTTTTTGCTATACAGCGCTGCACTAATTCAAATGATAATTGCGCGGTCATGCAATGCTGTACCCAATCGAAATTTACGTCCTTTTTTTCACACAAATAGAGCTTTCTTTTGGTGGTATTTGATCACCTGTGCGCTTTTTATTTTTGGCGCTATAAACAAAAAAACACGAAAATCTTGAAAAAAAAACAATTTTTTCTACTTTCAGCTATAAAAAATATATCGTAAACTCAAAGTTAGTCATAAATTTCAGCCAAAATGTATTCTGCTACATGTTTTTGGTAAAAAAAATCCCAATAAGTGTATATTGATTGCTTTGTGTGAACGTTATAGCGTCTACAAACTATGGTATAGATACTGTAATTTATGCCTTTTTTTGCTATACAGCGCTGCACTAATTCAAATGATAATTGCGCGGTCATGCAATGCTGTAACCAATCGAAATTTACGTCCTTTTTTTCACACAAATAGAGCTTTCTTTTGGTGGTATTTGATCACCTGTGCGCTTTTTATTTTTGGCGCTATAAACAAAAAAACACGAAAATCTTGAAAAAAAAACAATTTTTTCTACTTTCAGCTATAAAAAATATATCGTAAACTCAAAGTTAGTCATAAATTTCAGCCAAAATGTATTCTGCTACATGTTTTTGGTAAAAAAAATCCCAATAAGTGTATATTGATTGCTTTGTGTGAACGTTATAGCGTCTACAAACTATGGTATAGATACTGTAATTTATGCCTTTTTTTGCTATACAGCGCTGCACTAATTCAAATGATAATTGCGCGGTCATGCAATGCTGTACCCAATCGAAATTTACGTCCTTTTTTTCACACAAATAGAGCTTTCTTTTGGTGGTATTTGATCACCTGTGCGCTTTTTATTTTTGGCGCTATAAACAAAAAAACACGAAAATCTTGAAAAAAAAACAATTTTTTCTACTTTCAGCTATAAAAAATATATCGTAAACTCAAAGTTAGTCATAAATTTAAGCCAAAATGTATTCTGCTACATGTTTTTGGTAAAAAAAATCCCAATAAGTGTATATTGATTGCTTTGTGTGAAAGTTATAGTGTCTACAAACTATGGTATAGATAATTTGAAATTTACACAGCTTTTACTTTCTGACCGCCCATCACATCTCTTGAGGTGCTAAAATACCAGGATAGAACAAACACCCCCAAATGACCCCTTTTTGGAAAGCAAATCTCAGGGAGGGGGAGGGGGGCCATTTTCTCCCGCTGCTTGTAAAGGCAATTCTGCAGCTAATTAACCACTAGGAATGCTTTTACATGAAAGCCCATTTCCGGCTGAAAAAAATAAAACCAGGATGATGCCTGCAGCTGCAGGCATCACCCTGGTATAACCATTCAAAGTCCAGTGATGTACCAGTACGTCACTGGTCCTTGTTGGGTGTATATGCTATGTTCTTTTTTTCTTTATGCAGCCTGTGGGCTGAATGAAAAAAAAGAGAAGAAATCTCTGCCAGAAAAAGTGTGTGGTATGCCCACCATTAGAAACCTCCCTCAATCCACCCACTTCTAATGGTGGGCACATATGAAATGTGCCAACAAATATAAAATATATATGCCGAAGCATAGGGGCCATCCACCCAGTGGCCACCCCAGGCCCCCATGCTTTGGCATATATTCTCTTTTTTTTAACTGCGGATGAAAAATCTCATCCGACAGCACTGCACACACCTACTTATGTCTATTCTGAAAGCAAGACCCTGTTGCTGTCAGAATAAACAGGTCAGTGCTGCAGTTTGACGTTCCTGCAAAAAAATCAACAATGGTTAACAATAAAACATAAACTCAATAAAACAACTTTATAAGGAAAAGTGTGTGGTGGTATGCCCACCATTAGAAACCTCCCTCAATCCACCCACTTCTAATGGTGGGCACACATGAAATGTGCCAACAAATATAAAATATATATGCCGAAGCATAGGGGCCATCCACCCACAGGCCACCCCAGGCCCCCATGCTTTGGCATATATTCTGTTTTTTATAACTGCGGATGAAAAATCTCATCCAACAGCGCTGCTCACGCTGACTTATGTCTATTCTGAGAGCAAGTTCCTGTTGCTGTCAGAATAAACAGGTCAGCGCTGCAGCTGAAAGCATTCCTGCAAACAGAAATGGTTAACAATAAAACAACAATAAACCAGTGAAAGTCGAACAATCACAAAAATTGCAACAACAAAAAAAACTATAACTATTTTTGGTTTTTACATTTTTTTATTTTTTTGGGGGGTATTTGTACTTTTATTTATTTTTTTTATTTTTTTTAACTTTTTTTTCCAAACTTCAAACATTTAAACAGCTGGTAGGGTCTCTCCAAATGCGATAGCCAGTTTCCTGACTACCGAACATCTTTTGAGACCCTGTGTAAATGTGCCCTGATCTGTGCCGTGCTGTACCCTATACTAATAGTTCACTAGTGTATGGTAGAGGCGGAAGCAGGGCTTGATGCAGAGGCCAGGTTGGCCAGGACAGGAGGGACAACAATAGCGGCTGTCACGCCTAATTCCACGTTTGCTGCAGACACGACATCTTTTTTGGGGTCTTCTTTGGGTTGGGGTACCAGGAATGGTATCGAGAAAATGTCTCTCATGCAGACGGCTAACTGCATCTGGGAGAGGGATTTGGGGCACAGCACCTTCTGGATACAAAAGGGCCCTGATGTTCTCTAACTGGAAATTTAGGTATGATCCACTATGTCCAGTTGCTTTATAGAGAACAAAAGCATTATATAGAGCCAATTGAAATAAATAAACTGACACTTTTATGTACCAGCGTTTGGATTTTCGGGAAACTAAATACGGCTGCATCATCTGGTCATTGAAGTCCACCCCTCCCATGTTAAGGTTATAATCGTGGACACAGAGGGGCTTCTCAACAACACCAGTTGCCGTGGTAATTTGGACGGTCGTATCTGCATGAATGGAAGACAGGAGGTAAACATCCCGTTTGTCCTTCCACTTCACTGCGAGCAATTCTTCATTTCTCAAGCAGGCTTTTTCCCCCTTTTTAAGACGGGTATTTACAAGCCGTTGGGGGAAGCCTCGGCGATTAGATCGCACAGTGCCACATGTGCAAATTCCCAAATTGAACAAATGTCTAAATAGTGGCACGCTTGAATAAAAATTGTCCACGTATAAGTGGTACCCCATGTGGAAATAGGATGACGCCAAGTCCCAAACTATCTTGCCACTGCTCCCCATGTAGTCTGGGCATCCGGGGGGCTCCAAGTAACTATCTTTTCCCTCGTAAATCCGAAACTTACATGTATAGCCTGTTGCCCTCTCACAGGTCTTATACATCTTGATCCCATATCTGGCACGCTTGCTGGGGAGATATTGTTTGATTACAAGGCGGCCAGAATATTGAATGAGGGACTCATCGATGCAGATGTTTTTCTGGGGAGTATACACATCTGCAAATTTTTGGTTAAAGTGATTTACGAGGGGCCGAATTTTGTGGAGCCGGTCAAATTCAGGGTCACCCCGAGGAAGACTGAGTGAGTTGTCGTAGAAGTGCATAAAACGCATTATACTCTCATATCTATGCCTGGCCATGGCAGCAGAGAACACGGGCATGTGAACAAGAGGGTCGGTGGACCAATACAACCGCAATTGATTTTTATCATTAATGCCCATGTTGAGGGTTAGGCCCAAAAAAACTTTAAATTCGGAAACCGTAATGGGTTTCCATGCGAATGGTCTAGCAAGGTTTGAATTTGGGTTGGCGGCGATAAATTGGCGTGCATATAAATTGCTTTGATCCACAATCAATGCATAAAGATCTTCTGTGAAAAACAGCTCAAAAAAATTAAGGGGAGTATTTAAATTTGCTGTTTCCACCTGAATTCCGGGTTGGGCAGTGAATGGGGGAAGTACGGGTGCTGCAGAATTTGTGGGCTGCCAATCGGGATTTGCAAGCACATCCGGAAGGACACTAGGGGCTCTACGGGCCTGTCTGCGAATTCTTGGTGGCCGCGGGACACTACTTGTGCTCGCCACCGCACCAGCTTGTACTGCACTTATGGGACTCGCCACGTCACCAAGTGATACTGCAGTGCTGGTATGCCTACGACCAGGACGTACTAGGCCGCTGGTGCTCGCCAGTTCACCAAAAGATACTGCGGCACTAGTACTGGCACTCTGCTGCATATGAGAGTCATCATGCATTTGTACCACCTCAGCAACCTGTGAATGGGATCGGGTACGCCTGACCTTAGCAGGGACCACTTCCTCGTCGCCTGAGCTAGCTGTCAGGGTGCCGCTGCTGTCTATAGGTTCGTATTCTGAGCCTGATTCTGCCAGTGAGTCTTCCCCTTCGCTCTCACTTGACATGCTCAGAATCCTATAGGCCTCTTCACTAGTGTACCTTTGCTTAGACATTTTGGCCACTAAATTTACAGGTACCTAGTGCGACTCACGGGAAAAAGAGCGCCTGGCTGTCAGGGACTGCTTGAACCGCTACAAAAAATTTACCGACAAGTGCTAACAGATATCAGGTCTGATTCTGTGAACACTGCGGTTTTGTGTGTAATATGTATCAAGTGACAGTTATCTACTGACACTGCACTTGCCGGGGGAGAAGGGGGGGGCGTAGGGGCTAAACGCAGGTGCTGGCAGGTGTTGGGGCTGATCCCGCTAACACTGCGTTTTTGGGGATACTAAAGTAATGTGAATGCTGGTATAGCGCTGATCTGATCAAAGATATTGATCCAATCAGACACTATACTAGCAATGAAGGTTTAGCGTGCAAGTAAGCGTGTTCCTGGCAATCAAGGGGTCAAATGTGATTATCTGTGTACTAGCGGGCAAACTGGTGCTATCTGGGAGGGGCGCTAACACTATTGGAAGTCGCTAGCGACACTGATACAGTGATCAGTAAAAATTGGTTCACTGAGCAGTGACACTGGTGACAGGGCAGTGAAGGGGTCAACTCAGGGGGGAGGGGGGGGCGATCAAGGGGTTAGACGGGATCACTGGTGTATTAGCGGGCAATCTGGCGCTATCTGGGAGGGGCGCTAACACTAACGGAAGTCGCCAGCGACACTGATACAGTGATCAGTAAAAATTGGTTCACTGATCAGTGACACTGGTGAGAGGGCAGTGAAGGGGTCAACTCAGGGGGGGGGGGGGGGCGATCAAGGGGTTAGACGGGACTACTGGTGTATTAGTGGGCAATCTGGCGCTATCTGGGAGGGGCGCTAACACTATCGGAAGTCGCCAGCGACACTGATACAGTGATCAGTAAAAATCGCTTCACTGATCAGTGACACTGGTGACAGGGCAGTTAAGGGGTTAACTGGGGGGGTGGGGGGGGAAATTAAGGGGTTAAATGGCTTTATTGGTGTACTGGGGGGCAAACTGGCGCTATCTGGGAGGGGCGCTAGCACTATTGGAAGTCGCCAGCGACACTGATACAGTGATCAATAAAAATCGCTTCACTGATCAGGTACACTGGTGACAGGGCAGTGAAGGGTTAACTGGGGGGGGGGCAATCAGGGGGTTAAATGTGTCCTAGAGTGTGTTCTAACTGTTAGTGTAGTGTTTTACTCACGTTTAAATGTCTCTTCTTCTCTGTCTGGAACGGAATGTGTCCAGGCAGAGAAGAATGACATCATATCCTGCCCTGTGTAAATATCAACACAGGACAGGATAGGACAGGGACCGATCATCCGATTTCAGCCAGAAATCACTGGCTGAAATCTAATGATTGATCCCTCCTGGATCGAATCGGATCACCCGCGGGTCGGCGCGCGCCCCCTGCCCGCGAAAGTGTCGGGAGCGCGGAACCCGTTTTTAAACGTGGTTTTGCGCTCCACTGCCGCCCTGCACACGTATAAACACAGTGGCAGGGCGGCAAGCGGTTAATGCTCTTTCTAAGAATAATTGTTGTTATATCTACAGCTCGCTGATCAATTATCCAGCTGTACATATGAAATTTTAGGGGTTTCCCCAGAGTTTAGACTTTTTGCCAGGGGTTCAAAAAAGGTAAAAAAGGTTGAGAAATCCTGATCTAGAGTTTAGAAACTTTTCCACAGTGCTATTTCTGCTGAGAGCAAAGCTGCAATTTGTGGTGTAATACAATGAATTTAAATTTGTAAGACTACTCCACACTGATTTTTTTTTTGTAATCTTTCCAAAAATTTTCACTTTTTCCAGAAAATGAAACGGAAAAAAATGTTTTTTTTCCTCATGGCGTCAAAATTTCCTGAATTTATAGATCTGTGGAATCACAGCACAAAGCCCTTTGTACACAGAACACTGATGTGGCTGTTTTTTCTCCCTGCAAAACAGGGGGGGAAAAAGAGCAACATCTATTTGTAAAAGCATCACAACTAACAGACATTGCACATCATTTGACACATAGTTAACCCTTTGATTGCCCCTAAATGTTAACCCCTTTCCGAGCCAGTGTCATTAGTACAGTGACAGTGTACAGTATTAGCACTGATCATTGTATTAGTGTCACTATTGATGTCAGTGTCAGTTAGTCAGTGTACCTCCCAGTCAGCGTCAGCTAGTGCCATATTGCCGCTACACTATCACAGTCTCAGTATAAGTCGCCGATCACCACCATTACCAGTATAGCGTCATACCTACATACATTCCAGTATATATACCAGAGACGTAACTATAACCTTCAGGGCCCTGGTGGAAGAAACCATGACCCTTCCCACTTTCCTCCTGTCACAGGGCCCTTTTACATGTTCTCCAGTGGGTCCCTCCCTGCAATCTTGGAGCCCTCCAAGGTGGTGGAACGCCAGGGCCTGATCTATGGGATCAGTCAGAGGCAATGGTGGTGGGGGCCCTGGGGAGGGAGAGGGGATGGGATCAGTTGAAGGCAATGGTGGTGGGGGCCCGGGGGAGGATGGGATCAGTCAGAGGCAGTGGTGGTGGGGACCATAGGGATCAGTCAGAGGTGGTGGTAGTGGGGGCCCTGGGGGGATGGGATCAGTCAGAGCCAGTGGTGGGGGCCCTGGTACGGATGGTATCAGTTAGAGGCGATGGTGGTGGGGACCCTGGGGGGATAAGATCATTTAGAGGCAGTGGGGGTGATGGGGGGGGGGAGATCAGTGGCAATGGCACTCACTTGTTCTCAGTGTGTCAAACTCTGTTGTTTCCCCCCTCCGTGCTCAGTGTATCCACCTCCCAACACGACATGTCATCTGCCCGAAGCAATAGGCAGGCAGTTCGCTGTGTCGTTATGGCAGGGACATTGAGTGCCACAATGTGCTATCTCCCGACTCCCACTTGAATGGGTGGCAGGTGGGTGGTAGGCCCCCCCACAGTAGAACTCCAAGTGGGCCCCCCCACAGTGGCAGAACTCTGGAAGGTGAAGGGATCTTCAGGGCCCGGTCACAAGTGCAACTTCTGTGACCCCGGTAGTTCTGCCACTGATATGTACCATAGTTTGTAGACGCTATAACGTTCGCACAAACCAATTAATATACACTTACTAGGATTATTTTTTTTACCAAAGAAATGTAGCAGAATACAATTGGCTTAAATTTATGAAGAAACCTGATTTTAATTTTTTTTTGTATTGGATATATTTTATAACAGAAATGAAAAAAAAAACAGCAAAGAACTGCACGCTGGATGGACTGCAAGCAAACACCTTGGGAAACATCTACAAGTCTGAGTCCCACTCCACCTACCTTTTAATATTCCCCCTCTACTCTTCCTTTTCATATTACTATCCTGTGTTCCCTAAATCACATTTCCTTACCCCTCTGCTCCACTCCAAAGATTACACATCTCACCCTCACTGCTACCATCTCCCTACTACTGCTCTCATCACCTCTTGCTGATACTTCACTCACCTGCTGACCCAAACACCAAGACTGGAAGGCATGTACACTCGTGTACATCCCGCTCCCATGTTACTTTCCTCACCCTTATTCTTCTCCTAACCTCTGGGGATATCTCCCCAAACCCTGGTCCTCCAGTATCTCACCCCCACACCAGTCACCCTCTTTCCTTCAGTAACAGCCGCAATCCCCTCAATTAAATATCAATCCCCATGCTCCCAAAAACCACCCTCCCTTTTTCCCTGAAGAGATAGGTTTTCAGAAATCGCCTAAAAGTGAGCAGAGTAGGCGATAGTCTCATAAATTGGGGTAGAGAGTTCCAGAGGATGGGGGAAGCTCTGGAGAAGTCCTGGAGAGGAGCATGGAATGCCCACTTTGTCTGTAATAAGCTCACCTCTGTCCATGACGTTTTTGTCTCCCACTCCCTTAACCTACTAGCAATTACAGAAACCTGGCTTCAAGCAGCAGATTCTTCTCCCGCACCACTTTCCTATGGAGGCCTCCTCTGGACCCACTCACCCAAACCCAGGGGTTGGAAAGGAGGTGGGGTTGGTTTGCCTCTATCCCCACTGAGCAACTTTCAAGTCCTCCCTCTCTATCCTTCTCTTCTTTCGAGACTCACTGCATTCGGCTGTTTTCTCCCATTTCTCTAAAGATTGCAGTGATCTATCGGCCTCCTGGACCGGTGTTGCGCTTTCTTGATGATTTCTCTGCCTGGCTACCCTACTTTCTCTGAACTACCCACTATCATTCTCGGAGATTTTAACATCCCCATTAATGTCAACAACCCAGCTACATCCCAACTCTTCAACCTAACCTCATCCTTTGCACTAGATGGATGAGGACACAGTCCTCCACTCACTCTGATGGGAATACATTAGACCTTGTTTTTTCAATCTATGCACTCCATACAACCTCACAAACACCCCTTTCCTCTCTCAGATCACAATCTCATCACCTTTACAGTGTCCTCATCTTCAAACACTTATGCCTCCAAGCAGCAAACAATTACCTGCAGAAACCTTCACAACTTGAACCCTGCTCCTTTCCACTCTGCAACTGACCGCCTCTATGACAGAATCTCTCTCCTGTCTTGCCCTGACCTGGCCACTACTGTCTACAACAGTTTGCTTTCATCCACACTAGACTCACTTGCTCCTCTAACAACACGAAGCATTAGGCTCCGACCGTTAAACTCAATCTTTCCAAAACTGAGCTCTTAGTATTCCCTCCAGCCCGTGCCCCCTCCCCTGACTTCTGCATGAAAATCAATAACACAACCATCAGTCCCTCCCCTCATGCCAGGGTGCTAGGTGTAATCCTAGACTCCCATCTGTCCTTTCAGCCCCAAATCCAATCGCTGTCCAAATCTTGTAGACTTCACCTCCGCAACATCTCCAAGATATGCCCGTTCTTAACCTCTGAAACCACTAAGCAACTTATTCACTCCCTTGTTATATCTCGCCTTGACTATTGTAACTCCCTCCTCATTGGACTACCTCATCGCAGTCTATCCCCTCTTCAGCCTATCATGAATGCTGCTGCTAGACTCATCCACCTTACTAACCGTTCTGTATCAGCCACCCCTCTCTGCCAATCCCTCCACTGGCTTCCCATTGCCCAATGGATAAAATTCAAAACATTAACAATAACATATAAAGCCATTTATAACTCTGCCCAAAATTACATCACCGATCTTGTCTCCAAATATCACCCAAACCATCCTCTCCGCTCCTCACAAGACCTCCAGCTCTCTAGCTCCCTTGTCTCCTCCTCCCTTGCTCGTCTCCAGGACTTCTCCAGAGCTTCCCCCATCCTCTGGAACTCTCTACCCCAATTTATCAGACTATCGCCTACTCTGCTCACTTTTAGTCGATCTCTGAAAACCTATCTCTTCAGGGAAGCCTATCCTGCCCTCAGCTAATAATGGAATCTTCTACTCTTCCTTCCAGTCCATCCCCCACAGTTACTACCACTAGCCCCTCCCTCCTAGATTGTAAACTCCAAGGAGCAGGGCCCTCCTATCCCTCTTGTATTGAACTGTATTGTTGCTGTATTGTCTCCCTTTATATTGTAAATCCTGTATAATAATAATAATATAATAATGAAAAAATATTGTTTCCTGACAGACTCCATAGCAGCATACGTATGGTTTAGTCCCGCCCTCTCCTCTCCTATAGGACCCCACTCCCATAAATCTTTGCTCCTCGCCAGAGGCTGTGTTCCTTTTTTTGTCCTCCTCCTATGGACCTAGTGCAAGTCTTACATGGTTCCTGTATACAGATGGCTCGCGAACAAGGCCTGGCGAGCCTCCCTGGGAGATCTGAGGTGACGCACCGCTTGTCAGTTCCATAGGTCCCCAGCTAAAGGCAGGGTATTGGACGCGGCAGATGGATGCGGTGCTGGGATTGATAGAGCAGGCAAGGGGTGGACTGACCATTTGGAAACTCGGGCACTGCCCGAGGGCCCAGGGTCAGTAGGGGGCCCCATGAGATGCCCCTGGTACCTTTTTCATAGGCTTTTTTGAGTTTGGGCAAGGACACAGGGGCCCCATGATCCCTTATTGCCCGGGGGCCCCATGAGTTGTCAGTCCACCCTTGGAGCAGGCGTCCCTTCATCAATTCTAGCATTCACCAGCTAATAGCGGGGTGGAAATGGGCGAGCAGGAGACAGTGCTTGGAAGAGCTCAGGTCTGCCAATGGCGGGCGAGTGGCAACTTGGGCCCGATATCCTGCTAACAGCGGGTGGCCATATAGCGCCCTGAACGGATGTCTTCAAGGCAGGTGGTCGTAGCTGGGCGGGGTCAAGCTGTGCTCTTTGCCCAGTTCGAGTCACATTTCTTCCTCTTTATTCGTTCTTTGGTGCTAGTGGGTGCCTGTAGCGCAATGCTGTGCTTCAGGCTGCCGATTCCTGGTCTGGAGCCGGCTCGCGCATTCGCAGTGTGATAAGATGGTGGTGTATGTGAGCGGGCGTCCCAGGGTACGGTGCATGCACACTACAGTGGCGGTGATGTCATAGCTTTGGCGCCAAATTTAAACAGCTGTTAAAGCTGTTTTCTTTGGGAAATCCTGCGGGCTGAATGCAGCAGTTTCCCCAAGCGCTGTGGTCCGCTGTGGTCCTGCCCCCTCTTGTGGTCTGCTTGGATTCTGTATGTCATGTTTTTTTTTACAGCTTGGTTGCCTTCACTGCCTTCACAGCTGACCCAACATGGATGTGTCACCGCCTCCTTGTGGCCAGCCCCTGGTCTGATCACCACTATATGGCACACGATGACGGAAGTGCTTCCACGTCTCGGTTCCATCACTTGTCCTCTAAATCCAGACGCCACAGGTCTCCTTCCAGCTCCAGGCATCATAGGAGAAGCTCTCGTTCCTCCTCCAAGCATCGTGTTAAGGGGCACTCCAGCCGCTCCAATAGGAAAACCTGCTTGGGGGGGGCGAATCTCAGGTTCCTGGTGACAGGTCATTATGTTACTCCTGTTTTGCATGGAGAGAAAGTGTCAACCAACAGATAGAGGCTTTGGTCAGACGGGTCGTTCAAGAGTCCCTGAAAGAAATTGGGACTAGTTGCGTCCGCAGCCCATCGGACACGGTTTGCTCCCCTCCCAAAGATCCCCAAGAGGGATTGGAGCCTTCACAACCTAGCCACCTGTCAGTCAGAGCCTCAGACAGTGAGGCGGAGAGTGAGGATCTGTGTGTGGGTTTCGACTTTGCTTTGGTCTCGGCCCTAGTCAAAGAAGTCAAAGAGGCCCTGAAGTGAGAAGAAGCTGTAAAGTCTCCCCCTAAACACGGGAAATTCTTCAAACAGTTAAGGGAGGATCTACCAAACTTTCCATTCCTGGAGGAATCTCTGGGAATTTTTCACAGAGGAGTGGAGCAATGTCGATAAGAGGGCCTCCTTGCTGAACAAAGCAGCCAAGCTTTATGCGTTCAAATCAGAGGATGTCAAACATTTAGAATTGGCCCCTCTGGTGGATGTGGCCTTGATGAGGCTAGCCAAGCACGTTACTCTCCCTGTCAAGGATTCGGTGCCCTTCAAGGACAACCTGGAAAGGAGAATCGATTCCGATCTCAAGTGAATCTACACTACAGCAGGGAAGGCTTGCAAGCTGGCGTTTGCCTTAGCAGCCTTATCTAAAGCTATGGAAGTGTGGTCATATAACGTGGATGCAGCCCTCAGACGAGTTCTGGAAGAGGTGGCCAGGAATTCAGCTATCTGGGAGCTGAGGCTGGCATCTGCCTTTCTGGGGGAGGCCTTACCCGTTTGCTGGCTCAGGTTATGCTGTCCTCAGTGACAGCCTTGTGGCTTCGGCCCTCGTTGCCCAATCCAGCCTCTAAGCAGGCATGGTGCAAGATCTCCTTTAAGGGTTCCTCCCTGTTTGGGAACAAATTGGACAGCGCTATAGCACGGGCTACAGGAGGGAGCTCTGGTTTCCTGCCCCAGGTTCAGCGTCTGCTAGGCCAGAAGAGGGCTCAGCCCAGAAGACAAGGCTCTGAACGAGCCAGGGACACTCGCCTCTACAAGCCAGGCCATGAATTCAAGAGAAGCTGAAGGAAAAGCTGGTCATCTATTCAGAAATCCTCCAAGGGCTCGACCTCTGGAGGTTGTGAGGTCACAAAATCCTTTTGAGATTGGGCCAGGTCGGGGCATGCCTTCGCCACTTTTGGCATGTATTGGCAGCTTCAATCCAGGATGCCTGGGCCATCAGCATGGTATCTTTAGGGCATGCTTGGGCTTTCAAGAGCCCTCCTCATCTCAAGTTCACCCCTACGGCCCCTCCACATTCAGGAAAATCCTGCTGTCCTATGTGGATTCTTTGATGGCGCAGGGCGCTATTGTGCCCATTCCGGAAGGTGAAGAATTTCAGGGCATGTACTCGCCCCTCTTTTTGGTCCAGAAAAGAAACGGGGCCTGGAGGCTGGTCATAGATCTCACCCATCTAAACTCTTTTATCAGGAAGTCAAAATTCAAGATGGAGGCGCTGTTCACAATTCAAAAAGTAATTCAACCAGGCGACTGGCTCCTCTCTAAAGATCTGAAGGATGCCTACTTTCATGTGCCCATTGCAAGAGATTTTCAGAGATTCCTCCGGTTTGCTGTGGACCATCGACATCTCCAGTTCATGTGTCTCCCCTTTGGGCTTTCGACGTCACCCTGTGTGTTTTCAAAAGTCTTGTTGGCAGTCGTGGCCCTTCTCAGAACCAGATGCATTCGCCTGCGCCACTACCTCCTACTATCCCAGGACAGAGAAAAGCTACTACAGCACAAGGCCCATGTCATCTTGACCCTTCATGAGTTTGGGTGGTTGCTGAATATGGAGAAGAGCCAGTTGGAGCCCACGCAGTCTCTAATATTCCTCGGGGTTCATTTTGACACAATCTCCCTGCCCATGGAGAAGATTCCGGTGATCCGGAGCTGAATACTACCTGCCCTGTCTTCCTTCGGGCCCTCCAATGCCTGAAGATCATTGGCAGCATGGTGTCCGACGATGAAGTGAGCACAGTGGAATCCAGGCAGCATGAGTCAGGTCATTTACATATCTCTGTCCATGAAAGGAAATTTGGAACCTTGGCTGTTGTTGACATTCTTCCCGGATCAAGTGGTCCTCATCCCTATGCTAGGTTCTAATCCTAAAGTGACCTCAGTCTTCCACGAGAAGCAAGAGATTGTCCTGCCAACATTTAGAGCCTCGGGAGTTGATGACGTTCACCTTCTGGATGTAGGTGAGACCTTAAAAGCTATACTTGCAGGTCACAGCATCCTTCCGCAGATCATACCGTCTTTGTTTTGTATTTGTTCTTTTTCAGGGGAAGAGTAAAGGAGACAGGGCGTCTCTCAGTGTCAAGAATGGACTCGCCAATGGTGGTGGGACTCACCTGCCTTGTGGGCTGCAGTACCAAGGCTGGCCAACGGGTGCTCTCAGCAGCCAGAATCTCACTCCTGCAATCAGGCCATCACCTGAGGCTGATTGCAGGAGGTGTATTTAAGCAGGACCAGGCCTGTGATCAGTGCCTTGGTGTATGTTTCCCATGAGCCCCTGTACCTGCATCCTGTCTGTGTAAGGGACCGCCTGACAGCACCTCTATCAGTCCCCCGGTAGAGCCTTCCCAGCGTGCGGAGTCTAAGCACCGGAGCACTTGTTCACCAGGGCCCCTGATGGTGGGGATGGACTTGGAGCGCTCCGGTACCAGGTCGCAACTACCAGGTATCTCCAACAGGGGTAGAGGAGTCTGACAGGGGCTCCAGAGAGCTAGGAGTCTGATGTAAGGGAGCCTAGTGATCCCTGCGGGGTGGATGGATGGATGAGCTAAATCAGAGTCATGCAGGCCGGGACGATAACTAGAGGATCGGTAAGGTACAAAACGGTAGGCAAAGGATAGTCGGGTCACACGCAGGGTCAATACCAGGAGGTCAGATCTAAACGGGAACATCCGGGAGCAGAGTCAGGCAAGCCAAGGGGTCAGGACGGGAGAAGGCAACAAGGTCAAAACAATCCAGATCAGAAGTACTCACACACAGGTAACAGGATACAAAGACCATTCGGCAACAAGTGTCTGTGCAGGGCTAGCTTAAATAGGCCGCCCTGCACCTGACAGGCGTAGCCTGGGTCCTAGTGCCTGTCTAGTACTGTCCAGACGACAGGTACGCCTGGGTCCTAGTGCCCTGCCACCTATACGTCTCGGCAGACACCTACGCATGTGTAGACCCATGCGTCGCGATGGTTCCTGACATTGCCCCCCCCCTATGGGTACCCTCCGGGTGCCCAATTGATCTCTCCACTGCGGGTGACCACGCACGAATTCCCGCATAAGTCTAGGAGCATGAACATTTTGAACAGGTTCCCAAGAATTTTCCTCAGGACCATAACCTTTCCACTTTATCAGGACTTGGGTCTGGCCCCCCCTTCTACGACAGTTCAGGATTGCTTCCACCTCAAACTCTTCCTGATCCCCTACTGTAATAGCCTCTGGGGGTCTGGCTTCTCGATCTGGAAATGGGTCTGTGGCTACTGGTTTCAACAAGGAGACGTGAAACACAGGATGGATCTTAAATGTTTCAGGAAGGATCAGCTCATAAGCAACCTCATTAATCATGCGTTTCACCGGGAAGGGACCTAAGAATTTTGGTCCTAATTTCTTGGATGGACACTGTAGTTTCAGGTTAGTTGTTGCCAACCAGACCTTGTCTCCGGGCTGCAAAATTAAGTCTCCCCTTCGTTTCTTATCGAATGCCTCCTTGTTGTCCTCCTGGGCTTTAGTCATAGCTTCTTCTAGCCGTTTGTTGTTGTCCGAGAAGAACTCCAACATGCTTTGAGTGGCTGGCACCGTACTTTCTGCCAACAGGTCAGGCATGAACGTGGGATGGAACCCGTAATTTGAAAAAAACGGAGACTGCCCTGTAGCCGAGTGATTCGCATTATTGAATGCGAATTCCGCCATGGGTAAGAGTGTCAGCCAGTCGTCCTGTACAAAAGATGTATAACACCTCAGGTATTGTTCCAGCGTCTGATTGGTTCTCTCTGTCTGCCCGTTCGTCTGAGCATGGAAGGCGGAGGAAAGCGAAAGCTTAATGTCCAGAGCTTTGCACAGGGCTCTCCAGAATCTTGAGGTGAATTGCACCCCACGGTCGGATACCACATCTTCAGGAACCCCATGTAGTCTAACTACTTCTTTGATGAAGATCCTGGCCGTTTCTTCTGCTGAAGGGGTCCCCCTTAGCGGTATGAAGTGGGCCATTTTTGACAATCTGTCCACGATAACAAAAATTGCCGTATGACCCTGGGATGGGGGTAGCTCCACTATAAAATCCATGGCAATTTTTTGCCAGCATCGTGTAGGAATGGGTAGTGGGCGTAGCAGCCCCCAGGCCTTGTTTCTAGTCGGTTTATTCCTCTGGCAGATCTCGCAAGATTCCACGTATCTTTTGCAATCCTGGTTCATCTTAGGCCACCAAAAGGTGCGTTTGAGTAACTCCAGAGTCTTTGCCGTTCCGAAGTGCCCTGCCATGGGGTGATCATGGCAGTGCCCTAACACCTGTGTCTGCACCTCCTTTGGAACCACAATCAGTCCTTCTTTCCGTATTAACCCTTCCTGGCGGGAGAGTGGCATGTCTGGCATTGTGGAACAAGTTTCAGATGCGTCCTGCAACCTAGCCCTTAGTTCCGTTTGCAGAGCCAAAAAATTACCAGCAGACAGGATGGTATCCGGTTTGAGTTCCTCCTCAGGGTCCTCAAACATGCGAGACAGGGCGTCAGGCTTTGTATTCTTTGAACCGGGCCTATATGTAATGTGAAAGGTGAACCGCGAGAAAAACAGGGCCCACCTGGCTTGGCGTGGTCTTAGGCGTTTAGCTGTTTTCAAGTACTCAAGGTTCTTGTGGTCTGTGAAGATCAGGATTGGGTGAGCAGCTCCTTCCTGTAAATATCTCCATTCTGCCAATGCCGTCTTGATGGCCAATAGTTCCCGGTCCCCGATGTCATAATTGCGTTCTGCCGGGGTTAGTTTTCTGGAAAAGAACGCCACTGGGTGTAGAAGTTCCTTGGGACCCTTTCTTTGGGAGACGATGGATCCAACCGCGTTTTCGGATGCGTCTACCTCTAGCACAAAAGGCAGAGCCGTATCCGGGTGGCCCAAAATGGGAGCGGTGGTGAACAGTCGCTTCAGAGTCTCAAATGCTTCTTGAGCTCCTGGTGTCCACTTGAAGCGATTTCCTGACTTGGTTAACTGCGTTATGGGGGAAACCAGACCTGAAAAATTCCTGATGAATTTACGGTAAAAATTGGCAAATCCAATGAACCTTTGGACGCCTTTCTTATCGGCTGGAATTGGCCAATCAAGAATTGCCGAGATCTTTTGGGGATCCATTGCGATCCCCGCAGTGGAGATAATCATTCCTAAAAACGCAATGCTTTGCTGCTCAAAGCTGCATTTTTCTGCCTTGGCACATAGGCCGTGCAGGCGCAGCCGTTCCAGAACCTTGATTACATGGTTTCTGTGGACATCTAGAGATGGAGAAAAGATCAGAATATCGTCTAGGTAGACGATAACGAAAATGTCCAAGAAATCACGCAACACGTCATTTATGAAGTGTTGGAACGTGGCTGGGGCATTGCAAAGTCCAAACGGCATGACCAGGTACTCGAAGTGCCCAAATCGAGTACGGAAAGCTGTTTTCCACTCATCCCCCTCCCGGATGCGGACCAGATTGTATGCCCCACGCAGATCCAGCTTCGTAAAGCAGACCGCTGTCCCCAGATTCTGGAATAACTCTGGGACCAGAGGTAGAGGGTAGCGGTTCTTGATGGTCACCCGATTTAATTCCCTATAGTCAATACAGGGTCTCAAGGTTTTATCTTTCTTCTCCACAAAGAAGATACCCGCCCCTGCCGGAGATGTGGAAGGGCGAATAAACTTTTTCTGGAGGTTCTCCTCAATATAGTCCTTCAGTACCCCTAATTCCTTTTCTGATAGCGGGAAGATACGGCCAAAAGGAATCTCAGAACCTGGCAATAAGTCAATGGGACAATCATATGGTCGATGTGGTGGTAGTGTATCAGCCCCTCGTCTACTGAACACGTCTAAATATTCATGATATACGGTTGGTACAATCTGTCTTAGGTTAGCGTCCTCTTCTGCACATAAGAGGATCTGGGGGGCCCGGGGCCCAGAGGCCTGGCAGTTTTTCTGACAATAGTCTGAAGAAAAACTAAGGGACCCAGTTTTCCAGTCGATCTGGGGGTTGTGGGCCTGCAGCCACGGAAGCCCCAGGATCACTGGAAAAAGGGGTGACGCAATGGCGTCAAAGTGTAGTAATTCCCGATGGGAGCCCATTACGGTGGTGAGTATGGGAGGGGTCTCTTGGTCCACTAAACCTGATTTTATTTGGGAACCATCAGCCAAGAACAAATTGAGCCCCCATTTCCTGGCCTGTAATGGTATCTCCTGCTGGCGGGCAAAGTCAAGGTCCAGGAAGCAACTGCAGGCCCCCGAATCAATGATTGCAGTGGTTACCACGGTTTTCTCTGGCAGCTGAAACAAAAGGGGTACCGCTAAGTAATTGGACTGACTTATATTACTCAAGGAAACAGGAACCGAAGATCGAGACTTACATGTCTTCACTGGACAGTTTCGCACTGCATGTCCAGCTCCCCCGCAATAAAAACACAGGTTCTTGGCCCGCCGTCTCTGGCGTTCTTCTGGAGTAAGGGTCTGCCGCGCCAAACCCAGCTGCATCGGTTCTGGCACATCAGTGGAGACAACTGGTGGAACAGTAGCAGGGACGGAATGACCTGTGCCTTTGGGGGGTATCCAGGTAACTCCTTGACCCTGGCCTTGACCTGTCCTCTCAGACCGGCGTTCCCTTAACCTGCGATCAATCTGAATCGCCAGGTCGATCAACTCCTTTAGAGACCCGGGGAGGCCAACCCGAGCTAACTCATCTTTTAGGCCCTCCGAGAGTCCGACCCTAAATTGGTGACGTAGGGCGGCGTAGGGCGGCGTCATTCCAGTGTGTGTCCCCCATCCATCGCCTGAACTCGGAGGCGTATTCCTCCGCAGCTCGACGACCCTGTCGTAGGGCATAAAGGGTGGTTTCAGCCGAAACTGCCCGCTGGGGGTCATCGTACAGAACTGACAAAAAATGCGTCTAAGGTCTGTAACTGAGGGTCCTGCGTTTCCCTTAGTCTAAGGGCCCAGTCCTGGGGCTCATCCTGTAGAAGAGAAATTACAAATCCCACCTTGACCGACTCTGTGGTAAACGCACGTGGTTGCAGTTCAAAAAACAAGTAACATGCGTTTTTGAACGTTCTAAAACGTGCTCGATCTCCCTGAAAACGTTCAGGCATGGGAACGCGGGGTTCGGCTGGTGGAGCTGCAGCCGCAGCCCCACTGGGAGATTCAGAAACCGCCCTAGTGTCAATAGCTGAGGCCTGACTCTGAGGGGACACTCCAGATAACGTTAGGGTGTCAAATTGATTTTCTAACCGACTACACTTGTCCTGCAGGTTAGTTACTGCCTGGGTCAGTCCGGACAAATGTTGGCACATCTCATCCCATGGAGAAGGCGACCCTCCAGACTCAGACATGGCCGAATGGTACTGTAAGGGACCGCCTGACAGCACCTCTATCAGTCCCCCGGTAGAGCCTTCCCAGCGTGCGGAGTCTAAGCACCGGAGCACTTGTTCACCAGGGCCCCTGATGGTGGGGATGGACTTGGAGCGCTCCGGTACCAGGTCGCAACTACCAGGTATCTCCAACAGGGGTAGAGGAGTCTGACAGGGGCTCCAGAGAGCTAGGAGTCTGATGTAAGGGAGCCTAGTGATCCCTGCGGGGTGGATGGATGGATGAGCTAAATCAGAGTCATGCAGGCCGGGACGATAACTAGAGGATCGGTAAGGTACAAAACGGTAGGCAAAGGATAGTCGGGTCACACGCAGGGTCAATACCAGGAGGTCAGATCTAAACGGGAACATCCGGGAGCAGAGTCAGGCAAGCCAAGGGGTCAGGACGGGAGAAGGCAACAAGGTCAAAACAATCCAGATCAGAAGTACTCACACACAGGTAACAGGATACAAAGACCATTCGGCAACAAGTGTCTGTGCAGGGCTAGCTTAAATAGGCCGCCCTGCACCTGACAGGCGTAGCCTGGGTCCTAGTGCCTGTCTAGTACTGTCCAGACGACAGGTACGCCTGGGTCCTAGTGCCCTGCCACCTATACGTCTCGGCAGACACCTACGCATGTGTAGACCCATGCGTCGCGATGGTTCCTGACAGTCTGCTTCCTGCCTGATCCTGCTTTGATCCTGACTCTGAACAAACTCTGCCTGTCCTGACCTCCGCTATTCCTGACCACTCTTCCGCTCGCTCCTGGTACCCTGTTTGCCTGTTTGCTACCGACCCGGCCTGCCCAACTACGTTTGATTTGTATATATGGTTATCTGTTGGAGGTAGGGTTGTTTGCACTGTGTTATGTTTACCTTGCACTGCGTTTGTGTTGTTTAGTCTTTTAATAAATTGTCTTGTTTACTCTATACCTAAAGCCTGCGTTTCCCTGTGTCAGTCCACACCCCTCTGGTCATACCCGGAGCCCTGACACTCAGGTCAATCGTGGCCTGGATTGTCCAGGCCATCCAATTGGTCTACAGAGCAAAGGGCTTGGCGCCGCCAGAGGTGGTGACGACACACTCAACCAGAAGTCCTGGGTGGCTTCCCGACATGTCGCCCCTGAGATGATCTGCAGAGCGGCCTCATGGTCCTCAATCAACACTTTTATGGCTTATTACTGTGTAGAGCCTACCTTCTTATCCTCTGTTAATTTTGATTTGAAAGTCCTGTCAGTTGATGGGGCAAATTAAAGTCTTTGTTTTAGTAACTGCCCACCTGTGTTATTTCCCATATGTATGCTGCCATGGAGTCTGTTAGGAAAACGGAAAATTTCCTATCAAATACTTACCGGAATTTTTCTTTCCTGATGGACTCCATGGCAGGAGTACCCTCCCAATGCCATAAGTAGGTTAGTTATGGAACACAGCTTCTGGAGAGGAGCAAAGATTCATGGGAGTAGGGTCCTATAGGAGAGGAGAAGGAGGGACTAACCCATATGTATGCTGCCATGGAGTTTTTTTCAAAACTTTCTGACTTTTTTCATCTATATAATAAAAAATAGCATCAAAAGAAAGCTCCATTTGTGTGAAAAAAATTATAAAGATTTAATTTGGGTGCAGTGTTGCATGTGCAGTGGTATTGCATAGAGTGGCCCCAATCCTCCTCTTCTCAGGTCCCTCAGTGGCGCTCCTGACTCCTCCTCTTGTGTGTACCCATAGCAAGTCATTTGCTATGGAGGCACACAGTGATAAAAGATGATGTTATCTCGAGTAACAAGATACAGTTGCAAGTAAAAGTATGTGAACCCCTTGGGATTACGTGGAGTTTTGCATGAATTGGGCATAAAATGTGCTCTGAACATCATCTAAGTCACAACAATAGAAGAACACAGTCTGCTGAACATAATACTACACAAACATTAGATGTTGCCATGGTTTAATTGCACATAACATGTAAACATTCACAGTGCAGGGAGGAAAAAGTATGTGAACCTTTGGACTTAATAACTGGTTGACCCTCCTTTGGCAGCAATAACCTCAACCAAACGTTTCCTGTAGTTGCAGATCAGACCTGCACAACGATCTGGAGTAATTTTGGACCACTCCTCTTCACAAAACTATTTCAGTGTAGCAATATTCTTGGGATGTCTGGTGTGAATCGCTCTCTTAAGGTCATGCCACAGCATTTCAATCGGGTTGAGGTCAGGACTCTGACTGGGCCACTCCAGAAGGCGTATTCTGTGCTGTTGCAGCCATTGTTTTGTTGAATTACTTGTATGTTTTGGGTCATTGTCCTGTTGCATCACCCATCCTCTGCGGAGCTTCAGTTGGCGGAGAGATGGTCGTACGTTTTCCTGCAAAATGTCTTGATAAACTCTGGAATTCATTTTCACATCAATGACAACAATCCGTCCAGGCCCTGAGGCAGCAAAGCAGCCCCAAACCATGTTGCTCCCTCCGCCATGTTTTACAGTGGGGATGAGGTTTTGATGTTGGTGTGCTGTGCCTTTTTTTCTCCACACATAGTGTTGTGTGTTCTTCCCAAACAACTCAATCTTGGTTTCATCTGTCCACAGTATATTTTGCCAGTAGTGCTGTGGAACATCCAGGTGCTCTTTTGCAAACTTCAAACATGCTGCATTATTCTTTTTGGACAGCAATGGCTTCCTCCGTGGTGTCCTCCCATGTACTCCATTCTTGTTTAATGTTTTCCTTATTGTAGATGTGTCAACAAAAATGTTAGCATGTGCCAGAGATTTCTGTAGGTCTTTAGCTGACACTGCGATTCTTCTTTACCTCATGCAGCATTCTGCGCTGTGCTCTTGCAGTCATTTTTACAGGATATCCATGCCTAGGGAGAGTAGCAACAGTGCTAAACTTTCTCCATTTGTAGACAGTCTGTCTTACCATGGACACATGAACATTAAGGCTTTTGGAGATACTTTTGTAACCCTTTCCAGCTTCATGCAAGTCAACAATTCTTGATCGTAGATCTTCTGAGAGCTCTTTTCTGCGAGGCATGGTTCACATCAGACAGTGCTTCTTGAAACCAGTAAACCCAAAACAGGTGTGTGTTTTTTAAGGGTAGGACAGCTGTCTGTCAGGAATCAAGGAATGACCAGAAAGGTGTGGACTGACACAGGGAAACGCAGGTCTCAGGTACAATACAATACAGGTTATTAGCCACCCAGATATATATATGTATAAACGCACAGTGAACAAACTAACCTTCCACTAATCTTAGGAGGTGCAGGAACACAGGCGTAGTCAGGGCTGGAGAGGTGGAATGGTCAGGTCGGCCGTAGGGTTCTGTAACGACTGCCTGGTGGTACCTCTAGCGGTCCTCAGGGCAGGATTCCCCAGGGCGCGGAGTCTAAGCCCCAGTCTGCCTTTTCACCAGAGCCCCTGATGGTGGGGATGGACTTGGCGCAGGACTGAGACCAGGTCGCGGCCCCTGAGTACACCTGCTAGTGGTAGGGGGATCCGCCAGAGGTATGTGCAGGTACGGCTGGATCCGTGCAGGATGGATGGATGGCAGAGTAGTTAGCGTGGTCAGACAAGCCGGGTCGGTAACGGTGGAGGCAGATCAGTACAGAGCAGCAGGCAAAGAGTAAACGGGTCACAAGCCAAGGTACAGCAACAGGAGGTCAAACAGCATAGGACTAGGCAGAAGAATAGTCAGGGATGAGCCAGTAGTCAGAACAGGAGACGGTCAACAGAGATCAGGATCAAGCCGGGTCAGCAACGAAGCAGGAACACAGGATACAGGTACAGAGGCTCATGGGAAACCATACACCAAGGCCCAGAGCACAGACCTGGTCATGCCTTATATACACCTTTCTGTAATCAGCCCCAGGTTTGGCTGATTGTGAGCTTCTGGCTGCTAAGAGCACCCGCTGGCCAGCTCTGGTACTGCAGCCCACACGGCAGGTGAGTTCCACCACCAGTGCTGAGAGCACCCGCTGGTCAGCTCTGGTACTGCAGCCCACACGGCAGGCGAGTCCCACCACCAGTGCTGAGTCCATTCCTGACACTGTCAGCAACACATCCAATATCATCACACTGATTGGAGTCAAGGTTGGCTCACTCCTGGCTCAAATTAGCTCTGGGAGAAGTCATTAAGCTAGGGCCTCACATACTTTTTCCTCCCTGCACTGTGAATGTTTGCATGTTATGTGCAATTAAACCATGGCAACATCTAATGTTTGTGTAGTATTATGTTCAGCAGACTGTGTTCTTCTATTGTTGTTACTTAGATGACGTTCAGAGCACATTTTATGCCCAATTCATGCAAAACTCCACGTAATCCCAAGGGGTTCACATACTTTTTCTTGCAACTGTACCTAGCATGTTACACTTTAAAATGTTCACGCTCGTGGTATAGTGAAAAACTACGGTACTTAAAAATCTCCATAGGCGACGATTTAAAAGCCTTTACAAGTTATCAGTTTAGACTTACAGAGGAGGTCGGGTGCTACAATGATTACTGATGCTATAGTGTACGCGGTGATACCTCTCACATGTGTGGTGCAAACACCGTTTACATATGTGTGCACAACCTATGTATAATTTTGTCTTTGTGCACAAGCATGGGGGGACAGGAGCACATTAAATGTTTGTAAAATATTTTATTATTGTTGTAACAGAACCGGACCCTAACTGTGCTAGGGTATTTCCGTTAGACTCCAGCTTCCCTGTCCAAAAACAGATCCTCGTACACCACCGCTGACCAAACAGGACGAGACAGCACCAGGCTTGTACGAAAGACAAGAAATGGACTGCTTTATTTTAACATAGATACAAGATATATACACAGGGAGGGGAAATACACACCCAGACAGGAAACACATCAGCAGGCTGTCCCATCAGGGGGAAGGGCTGCCAGAAACATTACATCCCATAATAGTTTGCTAGAACAATGGGATGCAGCGGCATGGCAGTGAACAATGGGATACACCAGGTGGCAGTAGACAATACATAAACCCATACATCCAATAATAATTTGCTCTCAAACAAGACACATAATAGAACAATGGGACAACCAAGTGGCATTAAACAATGAACAACCCCCACACTCCACCTATACATGCCTACACAATAGCAGGACAGATCACCCTGTACCCCTAACAGGCACAGGGTGATTTACACATAATAGGGATTTGGGGGGCTGAGACAGGGGTCTCCCCACCCCCCAAAGTCACTCCCGCCACATATCTCCCCTTTTGGCAGGAGACTAACGCAAGAGTAAATCCCAGACGGATGGACCCCGAAGTTAGTCTGTATTTCCAGTCCCCCAATGCCAGCACCCACACAGTACCCCAAATTGTCCCACACAAAGCATTACTCACACAGCCAACCTCTGCCTCTCTTGTAGAACATACCCACCGCTGGGGAGAAGTACGGACTGGTCCTTCTCCCTGAAGTCCTCTCGGCCGCTGGAGAGAAGACAGGGTGGCTGGGCCAACTCCATCACGTTGTGGGGGATCTGGGCCAGCTGCCCAGCATCTCTGGGGTATCCATCCGGCGACTGTAGTCTCATCCACTTTGACTTGATGGACATCCCCCAGTGTTTGCAAAGTAAGGCTGACATCCTCTTGTCCCAATGCCAGACCCTTTTCTGGGGTTGTGTCAGTGGAGACCGAAGTCCCATCTATGGACATCAGCTCAAGCTGCCGTTGTGAGGTGCCGAGTGCATCCTCTTCCTGTAACTCCTGCGGTGCTGATTGTTGTGGGCAGAGGTCAACCACGCCATGCCCCGATGCCAGCTCTTTTCCTGGAGACGTTCCGGCTGGTTCATCCTCAGCAGAAAAGTCAATCAAATCCCCAGTCTCTGGAACTGGTGTCTGGGGATAGGGATTCACCATCTCCTGTCCGTGGAACTCAGAAGATGTTACCAGTGCTGGGCAGAGTTCACTAATGTTTGGCCCTGTTGCCAGCTCTTCTGCTAGAGGCTTCCCAGGTTGTTTTTCCTCAGCAGAGAAGTCTATCAAATCCCCAGTCTCTGGAGTTTCCACTGCCGATTCTTGGGCATGCTGCCAAACGTGTTTTAGCAGTTGCCTGTATGCCCTTCCCAAATGCAGTTCTTTCTTCAGCAGGTATTCTAGATCTGGTTCAAGCTCTGAGACCCCTGTGAGATCAAACATAGCCTCTCTGTCTTCTCGCAACTCCTCCAGGGTAGGTTCTCCTTCATCGCCAAACACAAAATGATCTGTAGGGCTCTCCCACAGTAATCCAGGGCCACCAAAGTCATATCCCTCCGGAGAGCATTCTGTTGTCACCCCTAAATATTCCTGCTCTGTGTACCATTGCAGAGCCCGATATCGGTTGTTCAGCTCTATCTTCTGCTGGACCAGCCTGTCCAACTCAGTCACCCATTGCTCCTGGGGTCGCTCTCCCAGGAATGGCATCCGTAATTTCCGATGGTCCCTGGCCCGTTCGCCTGGGGTTGGATAGCACTTGCCCTTGTCCATACCAGCAACCTGGAGGGCTCCTCTCCAAAGCACCTCCCAAATCCGCTGCCTGAGCTCCAGGTACTGATCTGTAGACACAGTCCTGGGGTATGTTGCAAGAACAGTCTGCAGCAGCCCTGGGAACTCTGATGCCAGGTCCATATCTCCACTGGGGTGACCAATGTCTCCTTTCCTGATCTTGAATCCCGATGGTGGTTTGGACGTGTTCACAGCTTGGAAGCACAATCCCATCGCTTGCCACCAATGTAACGGAACCGGACCCCGACTGTGCTAGGGTATTTCCGTTAGACTCCAGCTTCCCTGTCCGAACACAGATCCGCGGACACCACTGCTGACGAGACAGCACCGGGCTTGTACAAAAGACAGGAAATAGACTGCTTTATTTTAACATAGATACTAGATATATACACATATACACAGGGCAGAAAATACACACCCAGACAGGAAACACATCAGCAGGCTGTCCCATCAGGGGGAAGGGCTGCCAGAAACATTACATCCCATAATAGTTTGCTAGAACAATGGGATGCAGCGGCATGGCAGTGAACAATGGGATACACCATGTGGCAGTAGACAATACACAAACCCATACATCCCATAATAGTTTGCTCTCAAGCAAGACACATAATAGAACAATCGGACAACCAAGTGGCATTAAACAATGAACAACCCCCACACCCCACCCATACTGTACATGCCTACACAATAGCAGGCCAGATCACCCTGTACCGCTAACAGGCACAGGGTGACTTACACATAATAGGGATTTGGGGGGTTGAGACAGGGTCTCCCCACCCCCCAACATCACTCCTGTCACAATTGTTTTTAATTTTTACACTGTCCTTTTTTAATAACTTTTATTGCTATCACAAGGGATAAATATCATCCCTTAGCATGGGCAGTGAAAGGTACTCTTTACTGAGAAATCCGGGGTCTATTAGACAACAGGTCTCTCCTTTGTCCTTAAAGTGTTACTAAACCCAGGACCCTGCATTCACTATATCTGCTCTCCCACAGTACACACAACATGGAAATGCAATTATTTTAGAAAATATAAACTGCTAAATACCTTTTCTCATCAGCAGTTAGATCAGTTGTGTGACTTTTATCAGTATCTAGCGGAGCACTGGTTACAGCTTGCAGGAGGAGTTTTCATTCTCCGGTAGGAGGATGCAGGACCCTTGACCTCTCTCTGGAGAGTGCTGATTGGCTCTGTGCTGATTGCATGCACTCTCCCAAGAAAAAAAAACCTCTGTAGCAATACACACCAAACTGAGCATGTGCAGCTTGGCCCTGAGCCTCTGTTCTATCAGGAAATATTTAGGACACACACGGGAAGAAGGGGAGGATCAGAGAAGAGAGTGTAAAACATCCTTTTTACACAATGTGGAGGATTAACCCCTTAGCTTCCACAGTGAGTATAACAAGCTTTTTGCTCTAGGAGGATGCAGAACCCCTTCCCCTGTCTGGACAGTACTGATTGGCCCTGTGCTGATCACATGTATTCTCCCAAGAAAAAAAAACCCTCTCTAGCAAAACACACCAAACTGACCATGTGCAGAGTGTCTTAACACACTATGCCTTATCAGGAGATAAGAGGGGGGCACTGGAAGAAGAAGAGGATCAGAGAAGTCAGGATCAAACAGTCTTTTTACACAATGCAGAGGATTAACCCCTTAGGTTCCACAGTGATTATAACAAGCATGCTTTACTGCATGTACAGACTGATTTTACTGCTGTGGGTTTACAGTTGCAAGAAAAAGTATGTAAACCCCTTGGGATTACGTGGAGTTTTGCATGAATTGGGCATAAAATGTGCTCTGAACGTCATCTAAGTCACAGCAATAGAAGAACACAGTCTGCTGAACATAATACTACACAAACATTAGATGTTGCCATGGTTTAATTGCACATAACATGTAAACATTCACAGTGTAGGGAGGAAAAAGTATGTGAGGCCCTAGCTTAATGACTTCTCCCAGAGCTAATTGGAGCCAGGAGTGAGTCAACCTTGACTCCAATCAGTGTGATGATATTGGATGTGTTGCTGACAGCTGTCCTGCCCTTAAAAAACACACACCTGTTTTGGGTTTACTGGTTTCAAGAAGCACTGTCTGATGTGAACCATGCCTCGCAGAAAAGAGCTCTCAGAAGACCTACGATGAAGAATTGTTGACTTGCATGAAGCTGGAAAGGGTTACAAAAGTATCTCCAAAAGTCTTGATGTTCATGTGTCCACGGTAAGACAGATTGTCTACAAATGGAGAAAGTTTAGCACTGTTGCTACTCTCCCTAGGCATGGTCGTCCTGTAAAAATGACTGCAAGAGCACAGCGCAGAATGCTGCATGAGGTAAAGAAGAATCCCAGAGTGTCAGCTAAAGACCTACAGAAATCTCTGGCACATGCTAACATTTTTGTTGACACATCTACAATAAGGAAAACATTAAACAAGAATGGAGTACATGGGAGGACACAACGGAGGAAGCCATTGCTGTCCAAAAAGAATATTGCAGCACATTTGAAGTTTGCAAAAGAGCACCTGGATGTTCCACAGCACTAGTGGCAAAATATACTGTGGACAGATGAAACCAAGATTGAGTTGTTTGGGAAGAACACACAACACTATGTGTGGAGAAAAAAAGGCACAACACACCAACATCAAAACCTCATCCCCACTGTAAAACATGGCGGAGGGAGCATCATGGTTTGGGGCTGCTTTGCTGCCTCAGGGCCTGGACGGATTGTTGACATTGATGGAAAAATGAATTCCAGAGTTTATCAAGACATTTTGCAGGAAAAAGTACGACCATCTGTCCACCAACTGAAGCTCCGCAGAGGATGGGTGATGCAACAGGACAATGACCCAAAACATACAAGTAATTCAACAAAACAATGGCTGCAACAGCACAGAATACGCCTTCTGGAGTGGCCCAGTCAGAGTCCTGACCTCAACCCGATTGAAATGCTGTGGCATGACCTTAAGAGAGCAATTCACACCAGACATCCCAAGAATATTGCTACACTGAAACAGTTTTGTGAAGAGGAGTGGTCCAAAATTACTCCAAATTGTTGTGCAGGTCTGATCTGCAACTACAGGAAACGTTTGGTTGAGGTTATTGCTGCCAAAGGAGGGTCAACCAGTTATTAAGTCCAAAGGTTCACATACTTTTTCCTCCCTGCACTGTGAATGTTTACATGTTATGTGCAATTAAACCATGGCAACATCTAATGTTTGTGTAGTATTATGTTCAGCAGACTGTGTTCTTCTATTGTTGTGACTTAGATGACGTTCAGAGCACATTTTATGCCCAATTCATGCAAAACTCCACGTAATCCCAAGGGGTTCACATACTTTTTCTTGCAACTGTAGTAACACTTTAAAAGCATCTGATCAAACCAAGATTGGTTTGACCACATGCTTTCCCAAACCAAAAATGGTTTGTTTACATTCCAGAGAAACTGGAAGTGACAATATACTTGTCGCTTAGGGTTTCCCATACCATAGAGTCGATTAGGGAAGATCTTGTCCCCGTTCTGCCCTATGGTATGCCAGTGGAACAGTAGGACCCTGTAATGGCCACAACAAACGTGTAGACCCAGGAACTCATCACAGAGAGTTCAATTATAGGGTATCTGAGAGATACTAAAAGCTGCCATGTGACCTAAAGCATACCTGAACTCAAGAAACAAAATGTAATATACTGCAGTTTACCAGTCCTACTGCCCATACAGCCAGCTGAACAAAAATAAACTGAACCAGAATCCAGCCCACTGTGTCACTGTATTCTATGTATTCTAACAGAGGGACTCTCCCACCATCAGAATATACTGATCAGTGCTGATTGACACAAAACATTCCAAGAAGCATATTCATAAAAAGTCAATCAATAGATTGACTTCTTATGAATAGGAACGACCATACATACATTGAAGTTCGGTCAGTTCCTGCTGAACATTATTTTCACATGATCCTACCAGTTAATCTGGCCATAGATTGTTAGTTTTTTTTCTGGTACCAACATTTTTTTTATTGTTGCATGCAAGAATGGCTCAGCATATACAGCATAAGGTACAACACATCAAACAAAAGGTATATGCGCACATAACACTGTTAGTTTTTTTTTTTCATTCAGCCAGCAAGGTGGATAGAGGAATCACCGCCCAAACTGCGCTCCCCCTCCCCCTCCCATCGCCATGAAATTTTGCAGATCCCTGCTTAAACGGCCAAATTTTGATCAGTGCATGGTGATCTTAAAGCAATTCTAAAGGTTCATTTTTTTTTTTTTTGTAAAATAACAAACATGTCTATACATACCTACTGTCTATACATACATACCTGTCTGTTGGGTGCCCCTACAGCTAGCAGCCTGCTATGGAGGCACCCTCTGCTCCATGTGTCCATTTCACACACGGAGCTGCAGCTTAGCCCTGCCCTCTCTCTCTCTCCTCATTGGCTGACTGGCTGTGATTGACAGCAATGGGAGCCAAAGATAAGGGTCTGGTATGTATTTTTAGGGAAGCCCCTTACTGTTTTTTGTTTTTATGTGGGGCTCCTCCATTAACATCTACACCAGACCCTCATCTTGGATATGGATGAAGGAATCCCTGGCTACTTTGTTTACAACAGAATTAATGATGGCTATACACATATAGATTTCAGTTAGTAAAATTTTCGTTTTTAAGAATGTTCATGGGTTTCATCGTTTTTGACCACAGTGAAGGGAAAATTTGAAGGAACAGAAATTAAATTTTTTCACAATCGAGAAAATTTTAGGACAGTGTGTGTGGTTTTCATTCTGAATTTAAATTCATTTTAAAAATGATGTTAAGTGCAAGTGAAAATTTGAAACACCTTTTTATCCATTCATTGAATGTACAAAGAACTTTCATACGAATTTTCTCGTCCAAAAAATCTGTATGTGTATGGGTAGCATAAATGGCCGGGAGCTGTAATTTGCCTGCAATTCAAATAGTGTTGTTTGTAAACGTCAGTTTTACTGCAGTATGATGTAGACAGGGACGGACTGACAACTCATGGGGCCCCCGGGCAATAGGGGATCATGGGGCCCCTGTGGCCTTGCCCAAACTCAAAAAAGCCTATGAAAAAGGTACCAGGGGCATCACATGGGGCCCCCTACTGACCCTGGGCCTGAGTTTCCAAATGGTCAGTCCGCCCCTGCTTCATAGGCAAGTTAAGAGCATCCTCCGGACATGGTATTTAAAGGAATTTTGCATGTTTAATGTTGCCTGTAAAATTGATGGTCCCCTCCAAATAGAATTTGTTAAAAATGTTTTTTGGTTTGGTAACTGTGGAAGTATAAAGCCCTCCATGCCATTTGTTTGACAATTCCTGGCCATTATTGTTTTTTAACATTTGACTTCAGTGGGGTTCAGCACCAAATCTTTATTAACGCTCCTTGAACCAAAGCTAGGTATGTTTGTGTTCTCCCTAGTGGCCATGCACACTTCGATTTTATTAAATGATAGATGTGTGATTCGATCAAAGTAATTCAATCTGCAAACAATGAGCCATAACTTCCCTTCCAATACATTTTGGTTGAATTTGACCAAAGTCAATTTGACATGGTGGACCAAGATGCTTTGTTTGTGAATATCACCGATCGGAATACGAGATGGTGAAAATACAGATGAGATCAATAACTTAAAATCGTATCTTCCAACTATCGATCAAATTTGACTTTCCAGAATAAAGACCAATTATTCTTATGGGAAGAGATCAGAAAGGAAAACGATCATTTATCAAGGCGTGTATGGCCACTATTAGGGCAGCCCTGTACCACATCACCTCTTCTAAAGTGACTTCAGGGATGACTAGTACAGCATCAATACCCCAGTATGAGGATACTACTCCCCCAAGGCTTGGCTGTCATCAGACGTGGCTCATGGGGGATCATGAATGGGATCGGGTGGATGGGATGTGTAGACAGAGGAGGGTGGCTGCACCCAGCTGGGACAGGGACGAGGTTTACCAAGTGGCACGGAGGGGCGTGGCCCAGCCCAGCCTGCTGCTAACTTGATGGGTTCAGCCATGCATGCTCACAGAATGTGACAGCAGAGATGGATGAAGAGGAGACCCTGGACTCTATGGAATCCCATGCTCATCATTAAGACACGTCTGCCATCTAGAAGCACTTCTCTGCCACGTCTTTCCCCCCATCTTGGCTGCTGCCAAATGCTCAGAGGAGGAGATCTATGAGTAGAGTTGGCTGGCTGCGGTCAGGACTGTTTGGTAAGCTGCCGGGCAGAGGAGCGAGTGGGAGGGCTGTGTGCTTAATCATCTACCTGAGATCAGACCTCCGAGGAGCGGAAATCTCCGGCATCCAGCTCCAGGGGCAATGCCTGTGCTAGGCAGACACGAGGGAACAGCCATCCAGTGCTGCCAGGACTCGTCCCATCCACTTTGCACAGCTTGCTGGGCTGACATGGGGCTGCAGGCGGGGGAAGCCAGTGTGCAGACTGTGTCTAGTGCTCGATTTCCAGCCACTTCCATAGACATGTGAGCCTCGCTGAACAGGGACAGGTGGGGGCACATTGGAACCCTAGGCACTTACTACACCTCATAGGAATTCATTGGATGCCTTGATTCTTAGATCAATTAGTATTTACACACACAATGCACACGTGTATATTACATATAACACACACACATACAAAAACAGACAACACACACACACAACATACCCATAGCTATACATTCAAAAAGAAATGGCATATGCAAACAAAAATATGCAGAAAAAAGGACATGTATATATGCAAAAGGAGAAAAAGAAAGAAAGAAAGAGAAAAAGAAAGAAAGAGAGAAAGAAAGAAAGAAAGAAAGAAAGAAAGAAAGAAAGAAAGAGAAAAAGAAAGAAAGAGAGAATACATAGATTGACTGATTGATTGTTTGATTTAGATTGATTTAGATGAAAGAAAGAAAGAAAATAGATAGCAGTTTGACAGATAGATAGATAGATAGATAGATAGATAGATAGAAAGAGAGAGAGAGAGAGAGAGAGAGAGAGAGAAGATTGACAGACAGACACACAAACAGAACATACCCATAGCTATACATACAAACAGACATGGCTTATACAAACAAAAATATCCAGAAATAGGACATGAATATGTGCAAAAGGAGATAGATAGATGGATAAATGGATAGATAGATAGAAGATTGACAGATAAATAGATAGATGGATGGATACATAGATATTGATTGATAGATAAATAGATAGATAGATTGATAGATAGATAGATAGATAGATAGATAGATAGATGATAGATAGATAGATAGATAGATAGATAGATAGATAGATAGATAGACAGATAGATAGATAGATAGATAGACGATTGACAGATAAATAAAAAAAACAACATTTTAGTTATTAGGTATAATATATCACACACACACACACGTGTATTTACATTATAAATAGAATACAATTATTATGGACTGTTGATCAGACCTGTTGCATCACATTTGCCCCTGAATATATGTCAATGAAAGCAGCCACTAGTGTGAAGGTTGTGCGCCATACTCCCTGTGGACAGGCACCTATAGATAGCACGGTACTATGTCTCTGGCCTGTCCTCCATACTCCCTATGGACAGGCACCTATAAATAGCCTGGTATTGTGCTGTGGCCTGCGTTTCATACTCCTTGTGGACAGTTACCTATAGACAGCCCAGTATTGTGTCTCTGGCCTGTCCTCCATACTCCCTGTGGACAGGCACCTATAGATAGCCCGGTATTGTGTTTCCGCTCTGTACTCCCTGTGGACAAGCACCTATAGATAGCATGGTATTGTGTCTGTGGCCTGTGCATGGTACTCCCTGTGGACAGGCACCTATAGATAGCACGGTATTGTGTCTCTAGCCTGTGCTCCATACTCCCTATGGACAGGCGCCTATAGATAGCATGGTATTGTGTCTGTGGCCTGTGCATGGTACTCCCTGTGGACAGGCACCTATAGATAGCACGGTATTGTGTCTCTAGCCTGTGCTCCATACTCCCTATGGACAGGCGCCTATAGACAGCCTGGTATTATGTCTCTGGCCTGTGCTCCATAGTCCCTGCTGACAGGCATATATAGACAGCACTGTATTGTGTCTCTGGCCTGTGCTCCATACTCCCTGTGGACAGGCACCTATAGACAGCACGGTATTGTGTCTCTGGCCTGTGCTCCATACTCCCTATGGACAGGCACCTATAGACAACCTGGTATTGTGTCCCTGGCCTGTGCTCCATAGTCCCTGCTGACAGGCATATATAGACAGCACTGTATTGTGTCTTTGGCCTGTGCTCCATACTCCCTGTGGACAGGCACCTATAGATAGCACGGTATTGTGTCTCTGGCCTGTGCTGCATACTTCCTGCAGACAGGTACCTATAAGTAGAACGGTATTGTGTCTGTGGACTGTGCTCCATACTCCCTGCAGACAGGCACCTATAGATATCCTGGTGTTGTGTCTGTGGCTTGTGCTCCGTACTCCCTGCAAACAGGCATCTATAGATAGCCCAGTATTGTGTCTTTGGCCTGTGCTCCATACACCCTGTGGACAGGCACCTATGGACAGTATGGTATTGTGTCTCTGGCCTGTGCTCCATACTCTCTGTGGACAGGTTCCCATAGACAGCACAGCATTGTGCCTCTGGCCTGTGCTTCATACTCCCTGTGGACAGACACCTACAGACAGCACGGTATTCTGTCTGTAGCCTGTGCTGCATACTCCCTGCAGACAGGTACCTATAGATAGCCCGGTATTGTGTCTGTGGCCTGTGCTCCGTACTCCCTGTGAACAGGCACCTATAGATATCCTGGTATTGTGTCTGTGGGTTGTGCTCCATACTCCCTGCAGACAGTCACCTATAGATAGCCCAGCCCAGTATTGTGTCTGTGGCCTGTGCTCCGTAGTCCTTGCAGACGAGCACCTATAGACAGCACGGTATTGTGTCTCTGGTCTGTGATCCGTACTCTCTGCGGACAGGCACTAATAGATATCCCAGTATTGTGTCTCTGGCCTGTGCTCTGTACTCCCTGTGGACAGGCACCTATAGATAGCATGGTATTGTGTCTCTGGCCTGTGCTCCATACTCCCTGTGGACAGGCACCTATAGACAGCACGGTATTGTGTCTCTGGCCTGTGCTCCGTACTCCCTGTGGACAGGCACCTATAGATAGCATGGTATTGTGTCTCTGGCCTGTGCTCCGTACTCCCTTTGTACAGGCACCTATACATATCCCAGTATTGTGTCTGTGGCCTGTGCTCTATACTCCCTGCAGACAGGCACCTATAGATATCCCAGTATTGTGTCTGTGACCTATGCTCCATACTCCCTGTGGACAGGCACCTATAGATAGCTTGATATCGTGTCTGTGGCCTGTGCTCCATACTCCCTGTGGACAGGCATCCATAGACAGCGCAGTGTGTCTGTGGCCTGTGCCTGTACTCCCTGTGGACAGGCACCTATAGATATCCCGGTATTGTGTCTTTGGCCTGTGCTCCATGCTCCCTGCGGTCAGGCACCTATAGACAGCCCAGCATTGTGTTTGTGGCCTGTGCTCAGTACTCCCCATGGACAGGCACCTATAGACAGCCTGGCATTTTGTCTGTGGCCTGTGCCCCGTACTCCCCGTGGACAGGCCCTTGTAGATATCACGGCACTGTGTCTGTGGCCTGTGCCCCTTACTGCCCGCGGACAGGCACCTATAGATAGCCCGGCATTGTGTCTGTGGCCTGTGCTCCATACTCCCTGTGAATAGGAACCTATAGGTGGCCCGGCATTGTGTCTGTGGTCTGTGCCCCATACCCCCCGTGGACAGGCACCTATAGATAGCCCGGCATTGTGTTTTTGGCCTGTGCCCCGTACTCCCCATGGACAGGCTCCTATAGACGGCCCGGCATTGTGTCTGTGGCCTGTGCCCCTTACTCCCCACGGACAGGCGCCTATAGATGGCCTGGCAATGTGTTTGCAGCCTGTGCTCCGTACTCCTCGCGGACAGGTGTCTATAGACAGCCCGGCATTGTGTCTGCGGCCTTCGCCCCTTACTGCCCGTGGACAGGCACCTATAGACGGCCTGGCATTGTGTCTTTGGCCTGTGCCCCATACTCCCCACGGACAGGCGCCTATAGACGGCCCGGCGTTGTGTTTGCGGCCTGTGCCCCTTACTGCCCGTGGACAGGCGCCTATAGATGGCTCGGCATTGTGTCTGCGGCCTGTGCCCCGTACTGTCCGCAGACAGGCGCCTATAGACAGCCCAGCATTGTGTCTGCAGCCTGTGCCCCATACTCCCCATGGACAGGCACCTATAGATAGCCCAGAATTGTGTCTGCGGCCTGTGCCCCGTAGCCCCCCGCGGACAGGCGCCTATAGATAGCCCAGCATTGTGTCTGCGGCCTGTGCCCCGTACCCCCCCCGCGGACAGGCGCCTATAGACGGCCCAGCATTGTGTCTGCGGCTGTGCCCCGTACTCCCCGCGGACAGGCACCTATAGACAGCCCAGCATTGTGTCTGCGGCCTGTGCCCCGTACTCCCCGCGGACAGGCACCTATAGACAGCCCAGCATTGTGTCTCCAGCAGGAATCATTAAAGCCAGTAAGAGGAGGACAAATGAGTAATTGTGCTCCGATGTGTGGTCCCCCCAGCTCTGCAGGCATCCGTTGACCTGGCACTATTTCCCCTGGTTCAGCACTTCTAGACTTGCTGAGATAAGCATGTCCCAGAGGTGGCACACAGACATGTAAAGCAGGGGATTTGCTACATACATTTGTTGTTGATGTAACCGCATTCGTATATTTCATGGGCTGCTGCTAGCCTGCGAGCACCCACATATTCCCTATATCCCCCAATCATGAGTCTGGGGGTGCTCCGTACCCCTCTCTCTGTAGGATAGACCCTGTATTAGTGGGGCCATTCTGAATGATGTGTAAAGTAGGTGATGTGAACAATCTTCTCAGAATATAGGACAAGCTGAAATCCAATGATCATGTACACATTGATATAGAAAGTCTCCGAAACACAAGGGTGTGCTCCATGTTCTGGGAACATTGGGGTTTGTGAGACGTCCTGGCTGGGACTTCACTGCTCTTCAAGCTGTTCTGAGCTCATCAACTGCTGACTCAGCATTCGGACATATGAAACAAGAACAATATATATGTTATGGTATACTTTTAGATACCATAAGTATCAGATGAAAGCTATGGATCTATAGGCGCTCATGTTATTCTTGCAGTCTGCAATGTTCTCCATTAGAAGCAATGGAGGTTCATGTAGACACATAAAAGGGAGACATTCACTCGCTAGTCTAGGCGATATGGGGACCCTTCAAACACCTCATTAGATTCATTTGAATTAGAAAAAGAATGTTTTCCTGAAATGAACACAGGCTAGCTTGATAGATCATTAGAAAATGACCCTTTATATTTGTATATGTGCATTGCACAGCAGTCGGGTCCGACCTGATGGCTGACTAAGAGGTACTGGACTCCAATGATTTCTATGATGGTATTATTTGTTTGCACACGTCACACTTCTCCACCGGATTCAAAAGCCTTCCATCTGTGCTTCCCATAACACAGTCCTGATAACGATCGGTATATCCTAAAATTATACAACTGATTTTACTACTCTAGTGTGTCAGGGGAAATCATTCTGCCTTTATTGCTTCTATTTTGTGCTTTCTCTGTTTATATTATTATTATAATACAGGATTTATATAGCGCCAACAGTTTGCTCAGAGCTTTACAATATAACGGGAGTCAATACAGCAACAATACAGTTCAATACAAGAGGGATAGGAGGGCCCTGCTCCTTGGAGCTTACACTCTAACATATGGAGACTTTAGAACTATATTCAAAAACTCCTAATCCCCAAGAAATGGGTCTGGACAGCTTGCATCTCTAATCGTTCAATTCACTGATGAAGGGAGTCAGTGCTCAAAACTTTCTACTTCTGTAAACTTCTTCAAACATTCTGATCACTGCCATAACACAGGTGGAGAGCCCCTTATGAAAACAGTACTGGTCTGTGCTGCTGTGTCTGTGCTGTGTCTGTGCTGCTGTGTCTCTGCTGCTCTGTCTGTGCTGTGTCTGTGCGGTGTCTGTGCTGCTGTGTCTCTGCTGCTCTGTCTGTGCTGTGTCTGTGCGGTGTCTGTGCTGCTGTGCCTGTGCTGCTGTGTCTGTGCGGTGCCTGTGCTGCTGTGTCTCTGCTGCTCTGTCTGTGCTGTGTCTGTGCGGTGTCTGTGCTGCTGTGCCTGTGCTGCTGTGTCTGTGCTGTGTCTGTGCTGCTGTGTCTCTGCTGCTCTGTCTGTGCTGTGTCTGTGCGGTGTCTGTGCTGCTGTGCCTGTGCTGCTGTGTCTGTGCGGTGCCTGTGCTGCTGTGTCTGTGCGGTGTCTGTGCAGTGTCTGTGCTGCTGTGCCTGTGCTGCTGTGTCTGTGCAGTGTCTGTGCTGCTGTGCCTGTGCTGCGGTGTCTGTGCTGCTCTGTCTGTGCTGCTGTGTCTTTACTGCGGTGTCTGTGCGGTGTCTGTGCTGCTGTGTCTGTGCGGTGTCTGTGCTGTGTCTGTGCTGCTGTGTCTGTGCGGTGTCTGTGTTGCTGTGTCTGTGCTGCTCTGTCTGTGCGGTGTCTGCTGCTATGTGGCCATCGGACAGCCTGCTGTATGAACGCTCCATCCTCCCCACAGCAGCCCCGCACTCCTGCATTGTGCCATAGGTAAGTGTCAGCCTTCAGGACTCACTCCTAGCACTGACCTGTCATCACATAAAGGAATAAAGTCCGTCACATATTCCCAAATGACACAGTCACTTTATTATTATACCAATCATACATTGAGGAGCAGGGAGATAATAGTCTGTAAGGGATCAGCAGGTCTTCTATCACTTACAAACGAATTGTCAGATGAGACATTCCAGTGATCAGAATGATACATAATAACTAGATTTATAAATAAGCAGGAGGGGTTTATAACATTTACATTGTTTCTATATATAAAAAAACATTAACTGTCTCTAGTTTATTATGTTCGCATGAGATTCACTATTAACGAAAAAGGATAAAAAAAACCTTATTCTATTTTTGTAATAATAACGATTGGATGTAATATAAGCTGCTGTGATTGGCTGCAAAATATTTGAGTCTTGTATATTTATATAGGCAGTCCTAGGATTCGTTATTGTTTCATGTCTGGGTCTATTGTTATTATTATTATTACCTCCTTATAATTATAATACTGCTAATAATAATAAAAACAATAGTAATAATAATAATTTCCTCCTTATAATTATAATACTGCTAATAATAACAACAATTGCCTCCTTATAATTATAATACTGCTAAATAATAATAATAGTAACAATTGCCTCCTTGTAATTATAATACTGCTAAATAATAATAATAGTAACAATTGCCTCCTTATAATTATAATACTGCTAAATAATAATAATAGTAATAATAATAATTGCCTACTTATAATTATAATACTGCTAAATAATAATAATAACAAATGCCTCCTTATAATTATAATATTGCTAAATAATAATAATAATCATAACAATTGCCTTCTTATAATTATAATACTGCTAAATAATAATAATAATAATCATCATCATAACAATTGCCTCCTTATAATTATAATACTGCTAATAATAATAATAATAATTGTTATTATTATTATTATTATTATTAGTAGTAGTAGTAGTAATAATAATAATAGTAATAAACATGTTCACCTGTTACATCAATTAAAAAAAAAACCGTTTAATCCAGTGGGAATGAATAAAAGTCTAAGTTCCAAATTATAGAACCCAAACTGTCAGGTCTTCAGAGCTATTCCTAACATGTATCTACTGCTGCCCACTGTCCCTCCTTCTTACTCCAATCCCCCTGTCCTTGTTCTCTAGTCTGTCTGTTTTGTAGGTCTGATAGAAACTCTTGTATCCATAGATATACTGCACAGCTACCAACAAGTTTTAAATCGTGGTGGTAATATTAGACTCAAGTCCTGCAAGTGATTCCATTGCTGGGACTAATACAAAGTGAGGCTGTCCATAGCAATGATCCAGTCTCTTTCTGTAACATTTATTAGTTATTATTAGAAGCACTGCTTTTTTAGATAGGTAGATGGTTGTGTCAATCTTATTTTTTATTGTGTCACTGTTCTCCATTGCTGGTGCCTGTAGGAGCAAAAATACATCTTTTGCTCACAAATTTACAATTTTTTTCTTTTTATATCTGAAATGATTGGACATAGCAGGAGGTATGAGTTTTGTCTGGAATATTTGGGTTTGTCCCTCTTGTCAATCACAGAAAATAGTGGAGTACGCAGTAGTGATTTCTCTGTCTTTCCCAGTTTTGAGGCAGATAGAAAATCGTAGTTTGAATGTGAGAATTTTTTTAAGGAAGAAATAATACTTGATTTGATGAAGAAGATTTGATTACAGATTGAGTTGTGTTCTCACCTAATTCACAGAATCTCTTTTATTTAAGATATGTAAATGTCAGGAAACAGGAAAAACGTTAGTTCAACTTTAATGCAATAAAATCACAATGCTAAATACAACTGCTAAGAAAGAATATATCAGGTACATTATCAATTACCTAAATGGAGCTCATTTACTGCAGGTGAGAATTTACACTTTGAAAAACGAATGTTCACCTAGTTTAGCAAGTGGAGCATTGCTCAAACATCAATTCACATTCAAGCAAACCTTTTTTTTTCTTCATTTTTCTTGCATGTTTGGGTATTGGATATGAACACAGCTTCACCTTATTTACTAAGCTCTACTCCTTTAGTGATTCAACCCCACTGCATCAGCTATACAAGAGGTTTGTCAATTAGCTCTTGCAAGTGTGAGTTTTAATGGCAACATGAGTCAACTATCAAAATTCCAATAATGCCAAATAGAAAGCAAATGCAAATTGCCCCCCCCCCCCAAAAAAAAAAAATGAAGAGGTAAAAAGGAGAATTGATTTGAAGTTAAAGTTTACCTTTAGGATTGGACAGATAGATTGGATAGCTCCCTCAGACATGATCACATTATTACACTATAGTAACATGGGGTAAATCATGTTTTATAGGGGGTTACTGTGCACTAGCACACACAGCAAAGCATGATATACAGGACAGTATAGTGCCTTGCTGTGTCATTTGTCAACACAGCCAGGCAGAGGGTCACAGTGCACTTGCATTTAACTTACCACAAAGAACAAAATAATTTAGCCGCCACTTCTGAGAGCTGGGGAGCTGCAATATACTGTGGTTTTTTTTTTTTTTTGCTTTTTGGTTTAGATATGATTTAACCCTTTCACTGCCAGATCCAATTTTTTTTTCATACAATGGTTGAACTGGATGAACCTTTTTCAACCAGATTAACTATGAAACTATTTAACCATTTCAATACCGGGTAATTTTACACCTTCCTGCCCAGGCCATTTTTCACGTTTCAGCGCTCTCACATTTTGAATGACAATTGCGCGGTCATACAACATTGTACCCAAACTAAAATTTTATCATTTTCTTCACACAACTAGAGCTTTCTTTTGGTGGTATTTAATCACCGCTGGGGTTTTTATTTTTTGCTAAATTAACAAAAAAAGACCAAAAAGTTTGAAAAAAAACACATTTTTCTTTGTTTCTGTTCTAAAAGTTTACAAATAAATAATTGTTCTTCATAAATTTAGGCCAAGATGTATTCTGCTACATGTCTTTGGTGAAAATAACCCAAATTAGGATGTATTATTTAGTTTGTAGGAAAGTTATAGAGTTCACAAACTATGGTATAGATCTGAAAATTGATCAATCTTGAAGTACTGACAGCCAATCTAATTTCTTGAGGTCCAAGAATGTCAGAATAGTACAGATATCCCCCAAATGACCCCTTTTTGCAGAGTAGACAGTCTAACGTACTTCATAAGAGGAATGGCGAGTTTTTTGAAGTTGTATTTTTTTGTCATAATTTTTCGGAATATGAAAAAATTAAAAAAATTATTTTCACTATTTTTTTTTACATACTGTCACCAGTGCAGTACAGCATCATCATATAACTGGCATGGCAGTGAACAGGGACACTGACTGGTGACAGTATGAAAAAAAATTATATATATATATATATATATATATATTTTTTTTTTTTATTATTTTTAATTTTGTATTACATTTTTTTAAAAATTTTTTCAGATTTTTTTTCATATTTTACTATGACCAAAGTGGTACAATGTTACCATAGTAACATTGTACTACTTTGGGGAAGTGATCAGTATTTTATTTATTTATTTATTTTTTACACAATTTGCTTATAGCAATGAATTACTTTGCTATAAGCAAGCATTTACCTGAATGAAATCGATTCATTCAGGTTTTTTTTTTTTTGTGCTTAGCTGTGATTTTGCCACAGCTAATCACATGACATGTGCATGTGACCTGCTGTGACCATTCACAGCTAGGCACTAGTATACAATGCATGGCATGAATGAAGCCATCCATTGTATACAACTGTCATGTGACCTGCTGTGATTGGTCACAGCAGGTCACATGGTACCGGCACCGGGGGCCAGTGCTCAGATCTGTCATCGGCTGTGTCCGAGGTACACGGCCGGTGACCGATCGCGCCGCTGCGCGGCACTTCAACCGCGCAAACTGCGCATGTGCGGGAGGATGCCAAATGGCGTGCACCCAGAAAGCTAAAGCATTTTTGCGGCCGCCAAAAGGCTATAGGCCGGGCGGCTAATGGTTAATATTAGCACAAAAGTTCATCAAGTGCAACATTTCAGTAATAAGTACAATAAGTTAATTTTCAGGCATGCAGATGCAATATATTACCCTATTTTGGTAAAAGTTTAAAGATGAGGTAGCGCAGAATAAATAGATACCCAACATGCCAAGCATTGAAATGCATCCGCAAAACTGAAACAAACTTTGGTACTCTAATGGATTGTTAAAAGTCCCTAGAGGTCATCAGTTTAGAGTTAACAATGAATAATGAGCCTAGAACAATTGACCTTACTCCAGTGTGCACAGAAATGTGTAACTGGCAATGCACTTTGCATTTTCATGCATAGGTGCCTTGATGTGCCTGTTTACTTTCGCATGTGTGTGTATGTGGCAGTGGGGGGCTCAGTATTCTTTGTGGGGGGTTTTAGGTGTTTGGGTGTAACTTAATTTTTTATCATATATCATATATAAAATATATATCATATTTTTATCATCAGTCCCACCCCTCACGCCAGGGTACTAGGTGTAATCCTAGACTTCAATCTGTCCTTTCAGCCCCAGGTCCAATCGCTGACAAACTTATGTACACTTCACCTCCGCAACATCTCCAAGATACGACCGTTCCTAACCTCGGAAACCACTAAGCAACTCATTCACTCCCTTATTATATCATGCCTTGACTATTGTAACTCCCTCCTCACTGGCCTACCTCACCGCAGGCTATCCCCACTCCAGTCTATCATGAATGCTGCTGCCAGAATCATTCACCTTACTAACCGCTCTGTATCTGCCACCCCTCTCTGCCAATCCCTCCACTGGCTTCCAATTGCCCAACGGATAAAATTCAAAACACTAACACTGACGTATAAAGCCGTTCATAACACTGCCCCAAATTACATCACCGATCTTGTCTCTAAATACCACCCAAACCGTACTCTCCGCTCCTCGCAAGACCTCCTGCTCTCTGGCTCCCTTGTCTCCTGCTCCCATGCTCGTCTCCAGGATTTCTCAAGGGCTTCACCCATCCTCTGGAACTCCCTACCCCCAATCTATCAGACTATTGCCTACTCTGCTCACCTTTAGGCACACTCTGAAAACCCATCTCTTCAGGGAAGCCTACTCCGACCCCAGCTAAATACTGGAATCCTCTACTCTTCCTACCACTCCATCCCCCACAGCTAATTACCTCTTGTACCACTATCCCCTCCCTCCTAGATTGTAAGCTCCAAGGAGCAGGGCCCTCTAATCCCTCTTGTATTGAACTGTATTGTTACTGTACTGTCTCCATCCATAATGTAAAGCGCTGAGCAAACTGTCGGCGCTATATAAGTCCTGTATTATAATAATAATAATAATCATAAAGGAGACAAAAAGTTCACTATGTTATACTTTTTTGTAATGAGATATCAGGGGTCAAGACCCCTTATGTTTTACCTGCCCTTCATTGAAGCTAGTGGAGTGCAGATCTCACTGCTTAGTTTATTCCTTGGCCACAGCAGCCAGGGAAAGCGATAGCTGGACCCAAAAGTGGCGTGTTACACATTCACAGGTCTCCCTGCACTCTACACGGTAGCACCTGTCATGCCAGTCCTGGGTCTGCCAAAGCACGGAGACCACAAAACATGGCATGGGTGCTGGGAAGCACAGAGAGGGCCAATGTACTGGGGATGCTAAGAAGACACCTGATCCATTCCATTTAACAGCCAGCTGTTGGCTTTTCAGCTACAGTAACTAGGAGTGTATGTGTAAATATGTGAGTATGACATACACCATTGGCAGAGAAACTATTAAGGCAAACCTTTTTTTTTAAATCGTTTTGGATAGAATGTGGAAGGGTTAGATCTTCTGTTTTTAATGCAGTTTATTGCCACCCTCAGTAGAATTGCCCTTTCATTTGTCCTATTGGCAACTATCACCTGATCAGAAAGTATGGGGAAATCCTAAATTTCAGAGTTGTCATGAGAGCAAGAAGTGAGGGGAAATCATCCAATAGGGACAAATATTTGGGAGAAAGCTATTTAAGATTTTCAGATATTTATTTGCACTTCCCGATGCATTTCCAAGACAGGAAGTGAAGGGAAATCTCCCAGTAGGACGCAGACAGCAAAAAATAACTTAATGGGGATTTCAATCCTTTTCTTCTCTATCCGAAGCTGTTGTGATTGTGCTGTCCTTGCAGTTATATGAACTGAAAATGCACAATAATTGGGTCTGAATAAGGTCTGCAGTACCATTGCGACTTGAGTATAAGGGTGCCAATTGATGAGATATCTCTTTCAGAATGTTGGGCTGTAACACATCTGCCCATACTCATGTGGGTTTTAAACATCCCAGAGATGGTACAATTATTTTTCAGACATTGCCTATCACTAGTATATACCACAATTCTTCGGGTTTTCAACATGTTGGAAAATATTTTGTAATAACAATTGTATACACTTGTTATGTACCTCTATATGGTTAGTTTGTTGCAAATTTTGCTTAATTCTGTGTCATTGCATATATACTTTTTGTATATATGCAATACTTAGTATCAAGAATTTAGATGTGCAAATGGAAAAAGGAGAGCATGCTCACCTCTTTCTGTTTCTAGATAAACCTGATGCAGGGTATAGGGTTGATCCACACTGATACTGCAGCCTGCATTCTTTGAATGTGTAGGAATAAAAATATCTGCATTACATTTGCTGCAATTTGAGGGAGCACATCCAGAGCATGCAGCATTTTGAGTGGGTTTTTTTTTATAATGTAGATTGATGGGAGTCCTATTAAAGCAAGTCATTCATCAAACTCAAATTGTAGTTTGAAAAGCTCTTTTTACAAGTCCATGCAGTTCAACCACCAAAAATAATCTTACACCCACAGTTGATCCAGAGGAAGGCAAAAAAACCAGCAAAGAATGATCCAATTTACTCCTGCAGGGGAAAAAGATCCTTCTTGATCCCCTGAGAGGCAATCGGATATTCCCTGGATCAACTTTACCTATAAATGTTAGTAACCAGTTATATTCTGTGTATCCAAGAAAGAATCCAGACCTTTTTTAAAGCAATCCACTGAGCTGGCCAGAACCAACTGTTGAGGGAGTCTATTCCACATTTTCACAGCTCTCACTGTGAAGAAATCTTTCCGTGTTTGTAGATTAAATTTCTTTTCCTCCAGACGTAAAGAGTGCCCCCTTGTCCTCTGTGATGACCTCAGGATGAATAACTACACTGAGTTCACTATATGAACCACTGATGTATTTATACATGTTGATCATATCCCCCTTAATCTCCTCTTCTCAAGAGAGAATAAATTCAGTTCCTCTAATCTTTCCTCATAGCTGAGCTCCTCCATGCCTATTATCAGTTTGGTTGCCCTTCTCTGTACTTTCTCCAGTTCCCCAATGTTCTTTTTGTTAATTGGTGCCCAAAATTGAACTGCATATTCCAGATGAGGTATTACTAATGATTTGTACAGGGGTAATATGATATCTCTCTCTCTCTGGAGTCTATACCTCTTTTAATACAAGAGAGGATTTTGCTCGCTTTAGAAACCGCAGCTTGGCATTGCATGCCATTATTAAGCTTGATCTACCAGAACTCCCAGATCCTTCTCCACCTTTGATTCCCCCAGTTGTGCTCCCCCTATGGCCTGCAGTTTTCAGTAGAGTTGTCTGTTTCAAAAGAAATGTTACAGTAATGTCTATGATGCAAGCAACCAAACAATAACTGGTGTTTGTTCTGTGGCAGTTACCCACTTAACCAAAGTAAATTTTAATTATAAGTCTAAATTCCAAAATTTTCATGTAAATTAATGTCACTGTTGATATGTATGTAATCAAAAATGTCAACATTATCCTATATACACAAAAGTATTGGGACACCTGCCTTTACACACACATGAACTTGCATCCCAGTCTTAGTCCATAGGGTTCAATATTGAGTTGGCCCACCCTTTGCAGCTATAACAGCTTCAACTCTTCTGGGAAGGCTGTCCAAAAGGTTTTAGGACTGTGTCTATGGGAATGTTTGACCATTCTTCCAGAAGCGCATTTGTGAGGTCAGGCACTGATGTTGGACGAGAAGGCCTGGCTCGCAGTCTCCGCTCTAATTCATCCCAAAGGTGTTCAGTCGGGTTGAGATCAGGACTCTGTGTAGGCCAGTCAAGTTCCTTCACCACAAACTTGCTCATCTGTGTCTTTATGGACCTTGCTTTGTGTACTGGTGCGCAGTCATGTTGGAACAGGAAGGGGCCATCCCCAAACTGTTCCCACAAAGTTGGGAGTATGAAAGTGTCCATAATGTCTTGGTATGCTGACACACTAAGAGTTTCCTTCACTGGAGCTAAATGGCCAGGCCCAACCCATGAGAAGCAACCCCACACCATAATCCCCCCTCCACCAAAGTTTACACTTGGCACAATGCAGTCAGGCAAGTACTGTCAAACTCAGACAAGTCCATTGGATTGCCAGACAGAGAAGTGTGATTTGTCACTCCAGAGAACTTCTCCACTGCTCTAGAATCCAGTAGTGGCACGCTTTACACCTCTGCATCCGACACTTTGCATTGCACTTGGTGATGTAAGGCTTGGATGCAGTTGCTTGGCCATGGAAACCCATTCCATGAAGCTCTCTTTGCACTGTTGTTGTGCTAATCTGAAGGCCACATGAAGTTTGGAGGTCTTAAGCTATTGACTCTGCAGACAGTTGGCGACTTCTGCACACTGTGCGCTTCAGCATGCTCTGACCCCGCTCTGTCATTTTATATGGCCTACCACTTCATAGCTGAGTTGCTGTTGTTCCCAGTTGCTTCCAATTTGTTATAATACCACTAACAGTTGACTGTGGAATATTTAGTAGCAAGGAAATTTCATGCACAAAGTTGGGAGCATGGAATTGTCCAAAATGTCTTGGTATGCAGACACCTTAAGAATTCCTTTCTCTGGAACTAAGGGGCCAAGCCCAACCCCTGAAAAACAACGCCACACCATAATCCCCCTTCCAGCAAACTTTACACTTGGCACAATGCAGTCAGGCAAGTACCATCAAACCCAGACACATCCATCGGATTGCCAGACAGAGAAGCATGATTGGTCACTCCAGAGAACACATCTCCACTGCTCTAGAGTCCAGTGGTGGCATGCTTTACACTACTGCGTCTGACGCTTTGCATTATACTTGGTGATGCAGCTGCTTGGCCATGGAAACCCATTCCATGAAGCTCTCTCTACACACTGTTGTTGTGCTAATCTGAGGACCATATGAAGTTTGGAGGTCTTTAGCTATTGACTTTGCAGACAATTGGCGACTTCTGCACACTGTGCGCTTCAGCATGCTCTGACTCAGCTCTGTCATTTTAAATGGCCTACCACTTTGTGGCTGAGTTGCTGTTGTTCCCAGTTGCTTCCACTTTGTTATAATATCACTAACAGTTGACCGTGGAATATTTAGTAGCAAGGAAGTTTCATGGGTGGACTTATTGAACAGGTGGCAACCTATCACAGTACCTATTCACTGAGCTCCTGAGAGCAACCTATTCTTTCACAAATGTTTGTAGAAGCAGTCTGCATGCTTAGGTGCTTGATTTTATAAACTTGTGGCCATGGAGGTGATTGAAACACCTGAATCCAATAATTTGGAGGGGTGTCCCAATACGTTGGGTAATATAGTGTATAATAATACTACTAACAGACAAACACAATTTGCACCTTCAATATTAAATCTGGTAACAAGCATTTAACTGAAGCCTCCTTTACATCGCATACACCAGATTCCAGTGGAAAGAATCAGCAGATTCTTGTGCCTGGAAGTCAGGTGTAATAGTGGCAGCTATTCAGCCTGTACAAAGTAATGACAAACTGACAGCAGCTGTCACTGTTCACATGTAGCTGCACCCAGCGGTTACCTGTGGTTAGGGATGGATGGCCAAGCCTGCATGCAGCCATTTTTTACATGGATACAACAAAGGTCAAGGACCACTAGGACACTGGAATTAACACATTTTAGTTTTAAAAATATCTAGCAACAATGTTTTTAGTTTTGAATAGAATAGGTGATGGATAAAACATCTTTTCATTTTTTTTCTGCCTGTTTTGCATTTGGGAGATTTTCTTCACTTCTTGTCCCTGTCTCAGAGACACAGTGCATCCTGGGGTACTGAAAACAGGCCTTCATGTTGGTCCTGAGGATGACTTATGGCTTTCTCAAAATAGATTTTGAGTGCTTCTCTGTTGGTGCTTCAGATGATTGGTGCTTCCTTTAGATTGTAAGCTCTACGAGCAGGGCCCTCCTTCTGTATTGAAATGTATTGTAATTGCAATGTCTCCCTTATATTGTGTGTGTAGAGAAGGAAGTTCTAGCTTTCTGAGCCAGCATCAAAAATTATTCTCTAAGTAAATGCCTCCCATTACATCTAACAAAACTAACTGAGTAGGGATGAGATTCAGGTTGCCACTACCATGGGTTCAAAGAGAATCCTGGGGCTTCAATATTGGCAGTCCTGGCATATTTATGTACAGATTTGTCTGTGAAAATGTTTTTGAACCACAATGCACTACACAACTTTTGAATTATTGCCATTAGGCTACGAAGGGCCAATAATGGGGCTGTTGGTTAAGCCAACCCCCTCAAGATAAAAGGGATGGCACAGAGCAACCATAATGCCAATGTATTGAAAGCCACTATAGGGAAAGATAGGAGAAAATTAAAAACTATGTATAATATAATAATACTAACAAACAAAATCTGCACCTTAAACAAACAAACATTTACCCAACTCTTCAAATTGACACCACAAAGGTAAAAGGCCACTTATCCACTGGAAATAACACATTTCAGTTTGATAATTATATGGAGACTTTTCTTTTAGTTTTAGATATAGAATAGGTGATGGTTAAAATTACTTTTTTTTTTTTTCCTGTGTGTGTCGCTATGGTGAGATTTTCTTCAGTTCTTGTCTCTGTTTCAGAGACACAGAAAGAAGTGAGAGGAAATCACCAAAAATGTAGAAAATCCTTTTTTATAAAGCTGTCAATGGAAAAGGTGCTCCTTCCATTTCTGTTTCAGTGACAGCTTTGGATTTTCTTACATCTTCAGTTTCTTACTAAAACTGGTGCACTCAGATCTGGTGCGAGTGTGCGCAGTAGCCAATCAGTTTTTAAATTCAGCTTGTTCAATTAAGTTTTACAATAAAACCTGGAAGCTGATTGGTTTCTATGCAGAGTTGCCCCATTATTGCACTCTACAGTTTTAGTAAACAACCCCCTTGGTGTCACTATTTTTAAAATAGTGTATAATTAGCTATGTGCTTTTTTTCCAAGCTGGCTGCTGGTTGTGAAAATATTGACAGACTATGGAAACACCTTTACCCAACATTTTTTAAAAATTTATTTTATTTATTTCAGGTACATTTATAGCACCATCAATTTACGCAGCGCTTTACATGTATAATCCTCAAGGGGCGTACAATATAAGGTCCCTAATTTACATTCATACATACACTTACTAGGGCCAACTTAAACAGGATCCAATTAACCTACCAGCATGTCTTTGGAGTTTTCTATATTTTCATGGATAAAGTAGAGAATGGGAAATCTTGCTATCTTCTGGGGCAATCAACCCATTTGCTTTCTTTTTTTGTTCTTGTTATTGGGGGCATTTTCATCTTTCATTTTATTTTAGGTTGATTTAAGGTTAGTGGTCACTGTTAGCATCTGTCTAGTCCAGGGCTTAAAATTTAGAGTCTAGACCTACTAGCCAGGCACAAACGTTACTCTCCACCAGTTGCCCCACCCAACCTTGCCCAGGTCTGCCTCCAACCCCACTCGGCCCACCCCCAACAGCGCCCCCAGCCCTGCCCTTAACCACGCCCCCTTAAAGCTTATGAAATTACATTTTTCTTTAGAATAAAGAGTCCAAAATATAAAACTGTATACAATAATGTACAGTGGGGCAAAAAAGTATTTAGTCAGCCACCAATTGTGCAAGTTCTCCCACTTAAAAAGATGAGAGAGGCCTGTAATTGGCATCATAGGCAGACCTCAACTATGAGAGACAAAATGAGAAAAAAAATCCAGACAATCACATTGGCTGATTTGGAAAGAATTTATTTGCAAATTATGCTGGAAAATAAGTATTTGGTCAATATCAAAAGTTCATCTCAGTACTTTGTTATATATCCTTTGTTGGCAATGACAGAGGTCAAACGTTTCCTGTAAGTCTTCACAAGGTTGGCACACACTGTTGCTGGTATGTTGGCCCATTCCTCCATGCAGATCGCCTCTAGAGCAGTGATGTTTTATGGCTGTCACTGGGCAACACGGACTTTCAACTCCCTCCAAAGGTTTTCTATGAGGTTGAGATCTTGAGACTGGCTAGACCACTCCAGGACCTTGAAATGCTTCTTACAAAGCCACTCCTTCATTGCCCGGGCGGTATGTTTGGGATCATTGTCATGTTGGAAGAACCAGCCACGTTTCATCTTCAATGCCCTTGCTGATGGAAGGAGGTTAGCACTCAAAATCTCACGATACATGGCCCCATTCATTCTGTCCTGTACATGGATTAGTCGTCCTGGTCCCTTTGTGAAGAAACAGCCCCAAAAACATGATGTTGCCACCACCATGCTTCACAGTAGGTCTGGTGTTCTTTGGCTGCAACTCAGCATTCTCTTTCCTCCAAACACGACGAGTTGTGTTTCTACCAAACAGTTCTATTTTGGTTTCATCTGACCATATGACATTCTCCCAATCCTCTTCTGGATCATCCAAATGCTCTCTAGCAAACTTCAGACGGGTCCGGACATGTACTGGCTTAAGCAGGGGGACACGTCTGGCACTGCAGGATCTGAGTTCCTGGCGGCGTAGTGTGTTACTGATGGTAGGCTTTGTTACGTTGGTCCCAGCTCTCTGCAGGTCATTCACTAGGTCCCCCTGTGTGGTCCTGGGATTTTTGCTCACCGTTCTTGTGATCATTTTGACCCCACGGGGTGAGATCTTGTGTGGGGCCCCAGATCGCGGGAGATTATCAGTGGTCTTGTATGTCTTCCATTTTCTAATTATTGCTCCCACAGTTGATTTGTTCACACCAAGCTGCTTGCCTATTGCAGATTCAGTCTTCCCAGCCTGGTGCAGGTCTACAATTTTGTTTCTGGTGTCCTTTGACAGCTCTTAGGTCTTCACCATAGTGGAGTTTGGATTTTAACTGTTTGAGGTTGTGGACAGGTGTCTTTTATACTGATAACAAGTTCAAACAGGTGCCATTGATACAGGTAATGAGTGCAGGACAGAGGAGCCTCTTAAAGAAGAAGGTACAGGTCTGTGAGAGCCAGAAATCTTGCTTGTTTGTAGGTGACCAAATACTTATTTTCCAGCATAATTTGCAAATAAATTCTTTCCAAATCAGCCAATGTGATTGTCTGGATTTTTTTTCTCATTTTGTCTCTCATAGTTGAGGTCTACCTATGATGCCAATTACAGGCCTCTCTCATCTTTTTAAGTGGGAGAACTTGCACAATTGGTGGCTGACTAAATACTTTTTGCCCCACTGTATATCCCAGCTCCCCTGTACTCCATTATAGTGATATGACATGTATACAGTACTTACTCCTTGAGTCCCCCGCGGCGGTGGAGAGGGTATCTACTCTCAGCGGAGGAGAGCGAACCTTTCCTGCACCTGTCCCGAAGAAGCCGGAACTCGGAAAACGGAACTCAGCTTCACAATGAGGCTTGGAGCGCAGCCGCTCCATCATCTGTGCTCGCCGCTCACCGCTAGAGAAGTTCTCACAACTCCAGACCATTTAGAACATATGTCTTTATTCATCACCCTCTGGACATACTCCTGTAATCAGTTTTCTATCAGGTACACACAATATCATGAAAACCAAAACTGTATCAAATGCCTTAGAAAAAATTCAGATACACTATGCCCACCGGCCTTTCTCTATCCAAATTACAACTTCTCTCCTCATAGAATGTTAAAAAATTAGTATGATAAGAATGGTTCTTCATAAATCTATGTTGGTTACTACTAATGATGCTGATTTTCTTCAACAAATTCTTGGACATGGTCCCTTGTCAGTCCTTCCAATAGTGTACATATGTTAGGCCGACTGTTTCCTAATTCCTAGGAATATATTTCAGCCCTTTTTTTGAATATTGGTCCCTTGTTGGCTTTTCACCAATCAACTGGTACCATTTCAGTCAGTAAGTGTGCCTTAAAAGTTAGGAATTATAGTCTGTCTATAGCATGGCTAGGTTCATTGAGGGAACTCGGGCGTATGCCATCCTGTAGGTTCATTGAGGGCACTCGGGTGTATGCCATCATATCCTGGTGACTTGTTCATAAAAAAAATGTTTCTAGTCTTTTTTAAACACTGGTCTTTGTCAGCAACAATAGTACATTCAATATACTGTTAATATTACTTTTCTACTATTAATATGTTTGAAAGACCTTTTTGGCTTTTGTTTCAGGGATATGTTTGAAACATGTTTTGGTTTTTGTTTCAAGTAGTGATATTTTGAGATTTTCATTTATTTTGGGGTGTATTTTGGTTTTTATTTTATGTTGATAAAGCATTTCTTAGGGTTTTTTGGCAAGGTTTACTTCTGAAAAAAGCTGACTGTTTTCAGTGCTGGTATTTTGAATGGTTTATTATTTTGTGGGTTTTTTATTTATGATTTATGTTGATATGGCCTTATTTAAAAGTGAAACTAAAGTATGCAGAATCCCCACCTCTGTTCCACTAATGGAGACCTTGCCAGCCTCTGATAATTTTGCCTTGGTTTCTTTGCATGCTGAATTTTTTGGCCTTTTGATTGACTGGTGTGGATGAGGTGACCCTCGCATATGTGCACAGGAATAATTAATCCCTGCACATTGAAACCATGACGGAAATATATGCTTAGCTGTGCAATCATTTGGGGGGGGCAGGAGGGGAGTGTAAAGAAGAAAGAAAGGAAGGTGGTCTCTGGTATACACTAAGGGCTTGCTCACACTTGATTTATTGCTAACTCTTGCCCCTATAGGGTTTAGCAGGCGGTAGACAGGCGTTTGGGAAGTGTTTTTTATGCTCCTCAAACACTCCCCAAATGCTCCTCATTCGCAGTTTTGAGGCGTTTGATAGGCGTTTGCCAAGCATTAAAACCGCACCACAAACGCCTATAATGAAGTTAATGGTATTAACGCTCTGCAAACTGTGTGCTGCCATGTGCAGAATTTTCATAGGCGTTTGAGAAGCGTTAAAAACGCTTCCCAAACGCCTCTCTGACGCCTGCTGACAAAGCTAGTGTGAACATAGCCTAAGAAAAGAGCTTACAGTATGTTAGTGGAGTTTGTGGCTCTAGAAATTGATGGGGGAGGGGGGGGGGCAGGAGAGTTGGGTACAGAGAGAGAGGTCACATCAGAAAAACCTCCACCCAGGTGTGCCTCCATCCATTCCACCCAGATCTTCTCCAATTTAAGTTGGCAATTCTGACAGGTGTAGATGAGCATATAAAAAGGGGGGTGGGTGCGGGGGCTTGTTGATAGCAGTTTGTTATATTGATAACAGTTTGCTATGTTTATATAGTGGGAAGGTCAGATTTTTATCTGGTAAAAAATTCTCATAAGACAGAGTACAACTTCCCATGATGATGTAATGTAATGCATTGTATTGTAATGTGTTCCTGGTCAATTGATTTTTAATGGAAGAATACTGTAATGATTAAACAAAAATCTTTAATTCTGTTATTGTACAAAAACATTTTTTGGATAATTTAGCATGAACTGTCGTGATCAGCTCTTGAAAGTTGTGTACTAATGATCAGATTATTGGACAATCACTCAGAAAGCGGTGTTTTTTGTCCGATTTTCTCATTGTGCATACTAGCGATTAGCCATAATTCCTAAAAGCATAACTAAAAGGTCCATTCTCAACCTCAGACCCCCTGCTTCATTGATAGTATTTGTTACCCCTTGCCAAAAGGTTTGGAGGTGAACATATACTATCTTTGCAAAAGTATTGGAAATCCTGCCTTTACACGCACACAAACTTTAATGGCATCCCAGTATTAGTCCATAGTATTCAATAGTTGGCCCACCCTTTGCAGCTATAACAGCTTCAACTCATCTGGGAAGGCTGTCCACAAGGTTTAGGAGTGTGTCTATGGAAATGTTTGACCATTCTTCCAGAAGGGCATTTGTGAGGTCAGACACTGATATCGAGCGAGAAGGCCTGGCTCCCAGTCTCTGCTCTAATTCTTCCCAAAGGTGTTCAGTCGGATTGAGGTCAGGACTCTGTGCAGGACAGTCAAGTTCCTCCACCCCAAACTCGCTCATCCATGTCTTTATGGACCTTGCTTTGTGCACTGGTGTGCAGTCATGTTGTAACAGGCAGGGGCCATCCCCAAACTGTTCCCACAAAGTTGAGAACATTAAATTGTCCAAAATGTGTTGGTATGCTGACACACTAAGAGTTCCCTTCATTGGAACTAAGGGGCCAGGCCCAAGCCCTGGAAAACAACCCCACACCATAATCAGCCCTCCACTAAACTTTACACTTGGCAAATGCAGTCAGGCAAGAACTGTGGAACCCAGACACGCCCATTAAATGGCCAGACAGAGAAGCGGGATTTGACACTCCAGAGAACATGTCTCCACTGCTCTAGAATCCAGCTTTACACCTCTGCATCCGACACTTTGCAATGCACTTGGTGATGTAAGGCTTGGATGCAGCTGCTTGGCCATGGAAACCCATTCCATGAAGCTCTTTTTGCACTGTTGTGCTAATCTAAAGGCCACATGAAGTTTGGAGGTCTTAAGCTATTGACTCTGCAGACAGTTGGCGACTTCTGCTCACTGTGCTCTTCAGCATGCTCTGTCATTATATATGGCCTACCACTTTGTGGCTGAGTTGCTGTTGTTCCCAGTTGCTTCCACTTTGTTGTAATACCACTAACAGTTGACCGGGGAATATTTAGTAGCAAGGAAATTTCACAGATGGACTTATTGCACAGGTGGCAACCTGCCATGATACTACGTTTGAATTTACGGAGCTCCTCAGAGCAGCCCATTCATTCACAAATGAAGCAGTCTGCATGCCTAGGTGCTTGATTTTATACACCTGTGGCCATGGAGGTGATTGAAACACCCAAATCAAATGATTTGGAGGGGTGTCTCAATAATTTTGGCAATATACTGTAGGTCCACACCAGATGAATAATAGATGCGGATCTCATTTGACATCTATAACACTCAGCTCTAGTATTTGTATAAATAAAAATAGTCCTTGGTGGGGTACAATAGACTCTATGTAGAAACCTTAGTTGTATGAACCTGTCTTTAGCAGATTTCACAAGTGGAAGATACTGGTCATGACATTCAGGCCAGACTTTTTTGTTTCAGGAATTTTAGCTTTCATTTCTGGTAGAGATGAGTCAGTTTTGCAGTGTTCTTACAAGAGATACAGATACAGAAAAGAAAGTGGTTTCTTGACTTTTTCAAGAGGGTTTCAGTACTGTTAAAGGCTACCTAAAGAACATCATGTTGGATAACTGAAGGTGACACTTGAGCCTGTCAAAATCTAAAAATGCATCTGGTGGCTGGCATAACATGGTCTCTTGTCTTAATTCTAAATTGTGCCCAAACCTGGGGGCTTGGTATAATGCATAGGAGGCAGGGAAGGGTTAACCCACAGGAGAGTATGTTGGGAGTGGGTTAAGTACAAGGCTCTTGCTTGTTTACATACTTTGAGAGTGCCTTTCATTGGGACAGCGATATCTGGGTTGCTAATTTCCATCCATGTAGAATCCCAGAATAGCTGCCTTGAGTGTTACAGCCAGGTTGTTCACTAATTGAGCAGATCCCCAACAAGCTGTGACTAGTACCCCAGCCTAGTAGTATGAAGACAGGGGTGCCAGGCCCCCTCTATTCAAGGCAGCTCTAAGGTGTCTTCGGCTGTAGCTGTCTTTAGTCAGTCTGAGGGTTCTTCCCACCCAGATAAATGATAACACCCTGTCTTTTTTACTGGAAAATGTTTTGGGGATAGGGATGGGGGTGTTCCAGAAGAAATAAAGGAGTTTGGGTGAAAATAGCAAATTCACTCCCCCACCAGTGTCAGCAGGAGGTATTTCCATGCTTTGCATTTTTGGATTAGATAGTGAAGCAAGGCTTGGAAATTGTCACTAATGTGCTGGGAAATGTTACCATGCATCTTTATTCCATCCTCAAGGAGCCTTACAGGAAGATCAGGGATTTTCCCCAATTAATTCTAATGTCTGAGAAGGCACCAACACCAACTATTTTACATAATATTGATTACACTCTGCAGTTTTTTCATTCTTAATGAGAGATTTAAAGAAATTTGGCTAACGGTGGGACAGTTGTGCATCAGCTAGTACAGAGACAACCACAGCAAACTAATTACTAATTTCTATCTGCCAGTCAAAGCAGGTCTATTACATTACATTATATTATAAAAAGATTGTGTTGCTGCAAATAAAAAGGCTATGTTGTGTGTAAGCAAAGCTTATTGCTGTATGTAAGCTAAGCTAATTGTAAAAGGAAATAATCAATTCCATAGCCAAATTTGTGCTGCAAGAGTTCCCTGTTGCTGAGACAGTTCATGAATATTGTACTGTTTTGTAACTTCACATGCAGCTTTAGGGCACCTTCCCAATGCTATATAAAGCATTTGCATATTTTCAATATTGCCCTCAAAGCTGCACGAAAAGACCCTCTCCCATTGTACAGTATTTTTTTTTTTGCTTTGGTACTGTTTCCTATGGCTGTGCCCAGCATCCCATGCCTTTTTTGTCAGTGATTTGCTTGTTAGCCTTAAAAATGGATAGACCTAAATTGCAAGATTAGCTCCTTATATACTTTAATTTGCCTCTAAGTTTGGGTTTGCACATTTGAAATTTGAAAATTTGCTAAAGCCTTGCCGAACCGTACCCTAGACAGCCCATTTCTAGTTCTGAGAGCTGCTAGAAAAGCATTACTGCAAAAATGTAATAATAATAGTAGTAATAATATTGTACAGGATTTTTACAGAACCAACAGCTTGCATGTTCACAGTTACATAACAATTCAATACAGGAGGGTTAGAAGGGCTCTACTCGTGAGAGTTTACAATCTAAAGCCATTACAGGTGATAAAAATGGCATTAACTGTGAGGGTTGCATTAATGGAGAAAGTAAAACATGAAGGTTTCCTAAAGATCTCCTAAAGTTGAAAAGAGTAGAAGACAGCTGGACAGATTGGGGTAGGAAGTTTCAAAGTTAGGCAAAGGCTCTGGAGAAGTCCAAAATGTGAACATCGGTGAAGGTGAGAAGGAAACTAGAGATCAAGAGAGCATGGAAGGAGTGGAGAGTATCGTTTGGGTAATATTTTAGATGAGGTTGGTGAAGTAGCTTGGGTACAGAGTTGTGAATGGCGTTGCATGTTGCTGTTAGTTCTTTGAATTCTGTTCATTGGGTGATTAGATGTGAGTTGAGGAACTGCCAGGGAAAGTTGGTGTCTACCAAGCAGTTGGCAAGGTGAATAGGTCTGACAGCAGCATTCATGACAACCTGAATAATTCTAAATACAGTATGGGATACAGTGTATACTTGTATGCATTTTTAAGTTTGTTAATATAACAGAATACCTCTTGGCTCTGTTCTTTTGGATGGACATTACACTGTTCAACAGGTAAAAAGTTTTGGGCATAAAATTAGCTAATCTTACATAATTTTGGGGTGCTGAAAACGAAAATGACCCTAAAAAATGTTGATTGGCTCTAGTTTCTATGATATATTCACCCATCTAATGACGTAAGCCATTCAAAATTATGATGCAACTTCAGCTGCATATTGCACAATTGATACTGGTGACCAATAGAAAATTGCATGTATACTGAGATGATGCAATAGTAGCCTTTAATTGCATCACTTCACTGCATAAAAGCTGCAGTATCTGTAGCTGATTGTAGTTCGACAGCGTCTTTACATTTCGTTTTATGCTTATATAGGCTACTCAGTAATGCCTCGAACTTGTGTGAATAAAGCAGATAATTTCTGCTATATCTGCGGTGAAATAACTTTTATCTCACAAAAAAGGAGGATAACAGGAATGATTAAGAAAGCCTACAACTTGTATTTTGGCTGCAAGATAGGAGACCAGGACAAGAGCTGGTCACCACATATATGCTGCAATTCTTGTGGGACGGCACTGGAGCAATGGTTGAATGGAAAAAAGGCATCTATGCCTTTCGCTGTGCCAATGATTTGGAGAGAGCCAACAGATCATGTTAGTAATTGTTACTTTTGTATGGTGCCTCCAATTGTAAAAGGGCTAAATAAGAAGAAAAAGTTATCTGTGCACTATCCAAATATTCCATCGGCAATACATCCAGTTCCTCATGGAGAGGGGCTACCAATTCCTAAAGCACCAGAATCCTTCGTGGTTGAGTCAAGTGAGGAGGAACCTGAAGCGTGTAGTCACGTGCAGTTGTAAGAGATAGCCCTTTCCTCGAATACAAGAGAAAAGCCAAGAGAAGCAAAACCGACACAAACTGAAGACAAAACTAGTGAGAATCCTAAGTATTAAAATGATTCAACTTAGCTTATGGCTATAATTTTTCTTGGTAATCCTATGCAATATATTATGCCATTTAGGCTTTGTTATGTAGTCACTATCACTTGCTTTATATTTGTGGAAAGACATCTATCTATATAATTATTGTGCATTATGTAGTCATTACGCCTATAGTAGAAAACTTTCCGTTTACAGAAAAACTAGAGCCAATTGACAAATTTCATTGTTATATTTGAACTCAGAATGTGAAATTCATTAAGAAATGGATCCTTTTGTTTCCAAAACTGGCAAAAAATAAAAATTTGTTGAACAGTGTTATTTTCCAAGATCCTCATAACTGCAGTAGATCTTGTATCCTGCTAGAGATGAACTAGGGGTATACTTGGGAATAGATTTGGTATTTATTTGTTAGGGAGGTTTTTCATTTACCTTGGCACCCTAAAGCATCAATTTTCAGCCAGGGTGCCCAGACACCCTGGGGTGCCTTCAGGTTTCATGGGTGACTTGGCAAAATGCCTAAACATTTCCCAAAAATTGTATAAAAGCCTGCAGGTTGATCATGCCTGTGTATTAGTCATACAAAAGCCACATTGTGCACCATACCACCAACCTTATAGCTGCTGGTGTCCTAACAGCCAATGACAACATTGGTTGGTAAGGAGGATGCAGGACGACTGCACAACATCCATGTTTGCACCTCTCCAGCCCCTCTCTGTCAGCACTAGGGTCACATTAGCTAAATAAGGGAGAGAAACTAAGGGAGAAGAAAAAAACATAATACTAGCCAGTACCACTGTGCAAAGGTGAGTTTGCTTGGAAGAATAAGGCGCCTCCGATGTTGGGTTTCCTACATGCGTGGCTGTTGCTGCATTATGAAAAAACTATTAGTTTAGTCTTTTACATTTTAGCATGGGGTGCATTGAGATTGTGCATAGTTTTAAAGGCTACCTTGACTAAAACAAAGGTTGAGAAACAACAACATGGGCAGCCTATCTGATAAAGTTTGAATTCTGCTTGCATTATCACCCTGGAAAGAAACAGCGCAGCAGATGCCAAGCGGAGGTACCTACTAGCCAAGCCTCACCAATATGTGAATGAAGAAACTGAAAAGATAGAAATCCCTGATTTGACTGAAAGAAGGCCTAAGAGTAGGCTTCAGGTAAACCACATCCGTGTTCTGGAAGAAAATAATTTGCAGAAATACAGAGAGGATCCAGGGTTTCAACCTCCTCCCCCAATACAGATAATATACATGTACCACAGAATAATGTTCCTCTATGTCTCATCAGGAACCTGGTAGGTCATACTGCCAAGAGCCTGGGTCCTCTCTGTGGCAGGAGAATCCACATGGAAGTAGGACACTGGAATTCCCATAAAACATACCTGGCTCAAGAGACAAGCCATCTGTGTAGGTCTGTTCCCATTAGTTGAAAAAAGTTTGTTGATACTGTATGGTCTGTTCTCTGTGGAAAGGTGTTGAGGACTGAATTCCACTTCTAACTTGGCACATATCTGCTCTCCTGGAAGCACTGACCATTGACTTTCTTACTTTCAGCGTGTCAGAGGTTGCATACCATCACGTTCTAGTGATAGTGGACTACTTTACCAAGTGTGTTATGGCAGTACTGTCCCATGACCAGACCGCAAAGACTGCCACCTCAGAAAAGATAAGTTTCTCAGCTTTCCTCTATCCAACAACCCAGAGAGGCCTCACCTGATGAGCCAGTAGTAGCTAGGCAATAGATCCGCTGCCAGATGAGTTGCTGTCTACTGACATTCTCAGCTAGTGATTCTCAGCTAGATTCTCTGTTGTTATATAGTCCTATAGTGATTATACTATGCAGTCACATGTTATCCTGAGCCACAGAGACATTGCTGTTTTCCATGTTTGTGCAGCTTTTATAATTTGTTTTGTATTACTCCTCCATTAATGCTTCTAACTCTGCATTAGTTAAACTATAACTTTTTGTTTAGTTTTGTATAGAGTGCAGAGGAATTAGAACATCTGTCAGTTTTTACTGATGTCTGTGCCCCCATTAGGGTGATTTACTTTCTCTATTTGTCCTGTTTACCATTGTCATTGAAAGTGAAAGTAAAAGAAACTCCATATTTTAGGTTGTCCCCAGAAAAGTAATAGAGGGAAAATTTACCAATGGGGACATTAGTTCTGATGAACTGGGGGTCTCCAAGAAATTTCCTTAATTTGCAGGGATTTCCTCTCACTTACTGTTTTGACTGTGAGACAGGACGTGAAGGTAAATCTCCCCAATGGGAAACAGATGGCAAAAATAAACTGACAGGGGTTATAACCCTCCCTTATCCAAAATGAAAAAAACGTTTTTCCTACAGTTCTGCTTTAAGTAAACTGCAAGTTACATTTGCTCCCTCTCTGGTTATCCAGCGGATTACCTAATCTGTTAAACTGGTAGACTGTAGTTTATTACAGTCTTGTTTTCAGGTTTAAATACATCTTAGTCCGGGTTCACACCAGTGTGGCTTGTCATGAGATTTGACAGTTTCAAATCACATGACAAATTGCACCTTATTGTCTGCAATGGAACCGTTCAAATCTGTGCAACTCCGAGTCAGTCAGAGTCGCACTGATTTTGAAAGTAGTTCCTTCAGTGCGACTTCAGGTGCGACTTGCTTAGACATCTGTGCATGAAGTTGCACAGATGTCTTCCAAGTCGCACCTGAAGTCGCATTGACATGTGGCATTGAAATCATACGACTTCAAGTGAAGTTGCATGATTTCAAAGTCGGATCCGGTGCTTAACATCACCAATCAGGCAGGGCAATACCACAACTAGGATAGTAAGGTAATTTATGGCAGCACAAAAACAAACAAAAAAACCCAAAGGGTCTGTAGCTAATACTTTATTATATAGTTTGATCTTACGGTAAACAGAAAGAGCTTCCTTAAAGTTTCACTAACCCCAGGACCCTGCATGCGCTCTATCTGGTCTTCCACAGTACACAGTACATGGGAATGCAATTATTTTAGTAAATATAAACTGCTGAATACCTTTTCTCATCAGCAGTTAGATCAGTCTTGTGACTTCTATTAGTGTTCAGCAGAGCACTGGTTAAAGCTTATAGGAGGAATTGTCTTCCTGCTCTAGGAGGATGCAGGACCACTGACCTCTGTCTGGACAATGCTGATTGGCCCTGTGCTGATCACAAGCACTCTGCCAAGAAATAAAAATACCCTCTCTAGCAATACACACAAAAATGAGCATGTGCAGAGTGTCTCCACATGATATGCATTATCAGGAGATAAGAGGGGGGCACTGGAAGATGGAGAGGATCAAAAAAGTCAGGAGCAAACAGCCTTTTTACACAATGCAGAGGATTAACCCTTTAGGTTCCACAGTGAGTATAACAAGCATGCTTTACTGCATATACAGACTGATTTTTACTGTAATGGGTTTAGTAACACTTTAAGGCTGAACATACCTAGCACTATTTCCATCATTCTGTTATTTTTTGTTATGTGAAATCTGAGATATCTTTTACATTAAGAATTCAGCTTTTTTATCACTCTTTTCATTTCTTATTTCACTTATGCATATCTCCCAACTTCCTGGGATGAGAAAGTGGCACCCCTTTTTTGCAAAAGGAATGTAGACAAAAGTCATACCTCTGCACTGCAACAAGTTATGTGGACCATGAAAAACAAAAAAAAACCCACATGAGATTTTTTCACCACTATTTTTTTCTCACGCTACCTTTTTAAACTAACAAATTCAATAATTTAGAGGTTGGATATACAATAAGGTTTACTGCAGTAGAACATGTCTGTCAACTAAATAGTACATCTCTTTATAGCGGTCTATACATAAGACCAAAAAGAGGGACAATAGAGAAGAAAAGATGTAAATTAACAAATTACATTATTATGAAATACACATAACACACAATACATCATTTTCTTGCCCCAACATAGATGTTTAAAGAATATACAGTCTACTGATTGCAGTGTTGCAATAATGGTGGCTGAAACCTTTGGTTATTTTTCAAATAACGACATTTAAACTGATCTGCCTTAGTGTGTGTGTGTGTGTGTGTGTGTGGTGGTGGTGGGGGGGGGAGGGGGGCGATGGAGGGGGCAACATTCAATAAGAAAGCTGCCTCCCTTCAAATCCCCAAAACAACCAATATAAGTTTAACTATTAAAGAAGCGCTTCAAATATCATGAATAACAAACTCATACATCTACATATTGTAAACCATACAGGTGCATCTCAATAAATTAGAATATCATCAAAAAGTTAATTTATTTCAGTAATTCAATTCAAAAAGTGAAACTCATATATTATATAGATTCGTTACACACAGAGTGATATATTTCAAGCATTTCTTTTTTTGTTATATTTTGATGATTATGGCTTACAACTAGTGAAAAACAAAAATTCAGTAACTCAGAAAATTAGAATATTATATCTGACCAATAAAAAAGAGGAATTTTAATACATAAATGTTGGCTTACTGAAAAGTATGTCCAGGTACAGTATAGTATGCACTCAATACTTGGTCGGGGCTCCTTTTGCATGAATTGTTGCATCAATGCAACGTGGCATGGAGGAGATCAGCCTGTGGCACTGCCAAGGTGTTATGGAAGCCCAGGTTGCTGTGATAGTGGCCTTCAGCTCCTCTGCATTGTTGAGTCTGGTGTTTCTCATTCTCTATGGGGTTTAGGTCAGGCAAGTTTGCTGGCCAATCAAGCACAGTGATACCATGATCAGTAAACCAGGTACAGGTGTAACTCGGTTTACAAATGCCTCGGTTAATTTTTGGTTTACGAATGAAAATCCATTGAAAATAATGCCTCGGTTTACAAATTGTTTACAAGTGTATGTCGGTGCCGATTTTTACATGCAATTGCCAGCTTTTTCTTTTCTTCACTATAGCTCACAGAACTAGCTGTCACTTTCCCAGAGTTAAAGGAAACTTTGTTTCTTTTAAGAAACTAAAAGGACACATTGTTTCTTTTAACTTGGGGAAATAAACTAAAAGGAAACTTTCTTTTAGCTTGGGGGAAAGTGACAGCCGAATCTCTGAGCTATAGTGAGGGAAAAAAAAGCGGTAAATACATTTAAAAACCGGCACCATAATAAAAAAAAACGGCGTGGGGTCCCCCCTCCCATCCATACCAAGCCTCTCAGGTCTGGTATGAATTTTGAGGGGAACTCCCACACCAAAATGTAAAAAAAAATGGCATGGGGGTCCCCCTCAAAATCCAAACCAGACCCTTATCCAAGCATGCAGCAGGTCAGGAAAGGCAGGGATGAGCGAGCGCCCCCCCTCTTGAACCATACCAGCCCACATGCCCTCAACATGGGGGATGCTTGATGATGTCACATGGGGCGGGGTCACTGATGATATCCCCAGGTGGCCCCACCCCTTACATATTAACCACCTCCCGTCCGTCCGTTGTATATAAACGGCTGGACAGTGGCACTGCAGGGTCGGGTGGATGTTTATAAATGGCCTCCCCGCACCCTGCTTATGCGCGCTCCCTGGGAGCGCACAGCACCACGCGATCTGGTGCCCGCTGTGTCCTCCAGACACAGTGAAACACTGATCGTCAGACGGGACCTCTGTACGAGGTCCCGATCATGTGATCACTGATTGGCCAATCAGTGATCACATGCAAAGTAGTAAGCAAGATGTCACTTGTGACATCATTGCTTACTACGTGTGAAATCTGTGAATGATCACAGAGGTCACATGGTACAAGGCTATTCACAACAGCCTTGTACCATGTGACAAGCTGTGACCAATCACAGCTCACTCAGTAGTTCTCAATGGCTGCAAGAATGCAGACAGAGAGAAAGAGAAATGATTGCTTTTACATCCTATATGGGTGTAAAAGCAATCAGTGTAAAAAAAAAAAATCTTCATCACCCCTCACAAGTAGTACAGTGTCACCATGGTGACACTGTACTGCTAGGGTGACAGTATCTACAAAAAACAAAACATAAATAATAATATAAAAAAATAAAATAAAAATGTAAAAAAAAATGTTTAAAAATTATAATTTTTGGTTATAAACTAATTTGGCTTATTTTTTTTTTTTACTAAAAAGATAACGAAAAAAATTTTGGCCAAGATTTATGATGAAATATTATTTATTTGCAAAATTGTATAAGAAAAACACTTTTTTTCAAAATTTTTGGACTTTTACATTTACATAGCAAAAAAAATTAAAATCCCAGCTGTGAATAAATACCACCAAAATAAAGCTTTATCTGTCTCAAAAAAATGGTAAACAATTCATATGGGTACAGTATTGCATGACCACGCAATTGTCATTCAAAGTGTGATAGCGCTGAAAGCTGAAAATTGCCCTGGACAGGAAGGGGGTAAAAGTGTCTGGACAGGAAGTGGTTAAAGAACTGTCAAAGCACTGGAGCAGGCAGGAGGATGGGGGCCATCGTCGGAAGTGGAGCCTTTTTTAAAATTATTTTTTCAGGCTGGTGGAGGTGGCAGACATCGTGTTTGACGTTGGGGACATTTTTTATTCTTTTATTTATATATTTTTTTTAAATAAAGGACATGTCAAAGACTGTGTCCTGTCTTTTTTCACACTACACTTTTTTTTTTTTGTGAATGAATACCCCATGCTCATTCACATAGGGGGAGGGGTGAAATCTGGGGGCCCCCTTGTTAAAGGGGGTTTCCAGATTCCGATAAGCCCTCTGCCGCAGACCACTACAACCACCGGCCAGGGTTGAGGGGTAGAGGCCCTTGTACCCATCAACATGGGGACAAGGTGCTTTGGGGGGGGAGCCCCCCTGCCCCAAAGCACCCTCCCATGTTGAGGGCATGTGGCCTGGCATGGTTCAGGAGGGGTGGCACTCGCTCGTCCCCCCCCTTTCCTGACCTGCTGAGCTACATGCTCGGATAAGAGTCTGGGATGGATTTTGGGAGGGACTACCGCGCCATTTTTTTTTTAACTTTTGGCATGGGAGTTCCCCTCAAAATCCATTCCAAACCTGAAGGGCTTGGTATGGATGGGAGGGGGGACCCCACGCTGTTTATTTATTTTTTTAATTGCCAGCAATTTTTTTACATTCAGCTGTCAGTGGGGAACCCCGCTGACAGCTGAAACATTAACACATGGTTGTCACTACTAAAATACTGCATGACTTGATAAAATAGTGACGTTTACTTCTTTCTGATCTCCGGAACGGATTAATTGGTTTTCAATGCTTTCCTATAGGAAACGGCGTTTCGGTTTACAAATTTTTCGCTATACAAAAAGTCCCACAGTACAAATTAAATTCGTAAACTGAGGTATAGCTTGGCAGTGTGGGCTGGGGCCAAGTTCTGCTGGAAAATGAAATCAGCATCTCCATAAAGCTGGTCAGCAGAGGGAAACATGAAGAGCTCTACAATTTCCTGGTAGAGGGCTGCAATGACTTTGGACTTGATAAAACACAGTGGACCAACACCATCAGATGACATGGCTCCCCTAATCATCACTGACTGTGGAAACTTCACTCTGGACCTCATGCAACTTGGATTCTGTGTCTTTCCTCTCCTCTCTTCCTCCAGACTCTGGGACCATGATTTCCAAATGAAATGCAAAATTTACTTTCATCCGAAAAGAGGACTTTGGACCACTGAATAACAGTCCAGTCATTTTTTCTCCTTAGCCCAGGTAAGACACTTCTGACGTCTCTGGTTCAGGAGTGGCTTGACACAAGGAATGCAACAGTTGTAGCCCATGTCCTGGATACATCTGCATGTGGTGGCTCTTGAAGTACTGACACCAGCCGTAGTCCACTCCTTGTGAATCTCCCCCAAATTCTTGAATGGCCTTTGCTTTACAATCCTCTCAAGGCTGTGGTTATCTTATGTTGCTTGTGCACCTTTTTCTATCACAGTTTTTCCATCCACTCAACTTTCCATTAATATACTTGGATATAGCACTCTGTGAACAGCCAGCTTATTTAGCAATGACCTTTTGTGACTTACCCTCCTTGTGGAGGATGTCAATGACTGTCTTCTGGACAACTGTTAAGTCAGCAATCTTCCCCATGATTGTGTAACCTACTGAACCAAACTGAGTGATCATTTAAAGGCTCAGGAAACCTTTACAGGTGTTTGGAGTTAATTAGTTTATTAAAGTATGACACCATGGGGTTTATTTACTAAAGCTGGAGAGTCCAAAATCAGACTCCCTTCTGCATAGAAACCAATCAGCTTCTAACCTCAGCTTGTTCAATGAAGCTTTGGCAATGAAACCTGGAAGCTGATTGGTTTCTATGCAGAAGGGAGTCTGATTTTGGACTCTCCAGCTTTAGTAAATAAACCCCCATGAGTCTACAATATTGAACTTTTTCACAATATTCTAATTTTCTGTGATATTGACATTTGGGTTTTCACTAGCTGTAAGCCATAATCATCAAAAATAAAAGAAAGAAATGCCTGAAATATATCACTCTGTGTGTAATAAATCTCTGTAATATATGACTTTCACTTTTTGAATTGAGTTACTGAAATAAATGAACTTTTTGATGATATTGTCTATATTAACTATATATAAGTTCATATATTTGCATAACATGTATCAATTCATTAATACATTGTAAAGATCAAATTAATGCAATGATCAATAAACGCAACTGTTTAAAAAAAAAAAAAAAACTGTAAAAATAGTTTAAAATATATGCAGTCCAGCCAAATCTTCATCCACTATCCACATATGCTAAATAAAACAACTACGCAAACATGCCACCACCTATCCTTGATACTGGATTTTAAATAGCTGCCATTCTTTGCTTAGTCTGTGGAGGTTACATTTATTTGATAATGCTGAGGAAACCTGAGGTGGAAACTTTTTTATTAGTTATTGGGCATTTTATTGTACAAACCTAACATTCTGTATGGCAATCAGTAGGGTTGTGCAATCAAAATCTTTACTTGTATTTGGTTATCATAAGACGTTTTAAATATCATTCTCACATGGTGAGAACAGGCAGATGATGAATGTATTTATTTGACTTCTGGGAAAAAAAATAAAAGAGAAAGTATAGTCTTTTCAATGATTCTTTAGCTATACAATTCTGAGATATCAGAATGATCAAATAATCATATCTATACTATTTGTGTTAATATTTCTTGTTTAACAATTATTTCTATGTATAATGTACATGAGGCCAGCCATATTTGCCCATACATATATAGGGTCTACCCCCTACTTTGCAAAGCTACACAATGGTTGTACTGTAACTGAATACTTTAGTTAAATACAGAAATAACTCTAAATATGTACTTACAAAAGATGCACTCTACTACCTATATAACATTTAGGACAAAATTGTTTTATTATTACCAAAAATGATGCCAAGACCTTTTCCATAATGTTTTCCATATTTCAGGAAAAACCTAACTACTCTTAAGGCACATGGTACTGATGTTTGAGCATCAGCATTTCTGGACGTAATTTCAGGCATTTGCTTTGAGTATATGCAAATATTTTTGCGCACATTTGCACGTATTTTGCATGCATGCGCATTCTCACACCAATAAGAAAAGTGCATAGAACAGGTTTCTCTGGGTGGATCCTGCTCTTAAACAAGATTTTTCATTTGAAAATGGCTACAAGGTTTACTTAAACATTGCAGTAACTATAGTAAATACAGCAAATAATTGAATGGCAGAGTTTGCCACACCCTAGTTTTTCTGCGTTTGACAGGCATTAGACAGGCGTTTGGTGAGCATTTTTAATGCTCCTCAAACACTCCCCAAATGCACGTTTTTTGAGGCGTTTCATAGGCACCACAAATGCCTATAATGAAGTTAATGATATTAATGCCCCGAAAATACCTCGCAAATGCCTGCCAGGCATTTGAGGAGCGTCACCGTAGACTTGAATGGGAGGCGTTGAAAGGCTTCATTAATAGCATGTAAAATCCGGAAGGCTTGTTGTACCCAGGGTTCTCAATCAATCAACTTGGGTACATTTAGTCTGCCCATACAGTGTTCTAATCTCAGCAGAAACTGGCAGAGATTTGAACTGTTTATGGCCGGCCTTAGGCACCCTCCTTATCTGACAAAAAGGAAGATAATCCAGGTACTGTATTCTTTTCAACTAGGACCTGTTCAATTTGTGAAAAACAACTACATGTGTGTACAAAGTATCATATTGTCATTAAATATAGTGGCACGGCCAAAAACAATACTGTCAGAGAATTAGATCAAATCATAGGGCTGACATACTCAAAGAGTAAAGAATATTTACTTTACAAAGTGAACATTCACTTAACTTTTAAAAAATAAGGTACGTGCAGACAAAAATCCTAATTTTGTCATTTCCTGTGCACATGATTGGGTATTTAAAGTGAATATTATTCCTAACTTCTGAAAAAAAAGATAACATCTTATGTACATTTGCACCAACATTTTTTATATGCCTTTCTGGAATTTTGAATCTAAGAATTTATAGTTTGTCACGTACTCAAATTCTCTCAACAACATTAATTTATTATTTATTTTCAGTGTTGCATGCTTGTTAAAGTTTACATGATTTAGTTTGGTTACATATTTTCATATATTAGTACATCTTTCTTGGCATATTAGAAAAAACAACTAGTGAGTATTTCTATTTGTATATTGGGCTGTATCATGCCTATTCTTTAAAAGATAGAATAGTTACGAAATTACACAGTTTACATCATATGAAATATAGGAGTCCATCAAAGTTGTTCTTCAAAATGTATCCATGATATAATGGGGTTGATTTACTAAAACTGGAGAATGCAAAATCTGGTGCAGCTGTGCATGGCAGCCAATCGGCTTCTAACGTCAGCTTGTATATTGAAGCTTTGACAGAGAAAACCTGGAAGCTGATTTGTTTCTATGCACAGCTGCACCAGATTTTGCACTCTCCAGTTTTAGCAAATAACCCGCAATAAATCCTTTGGTTTGTAAGTCCTCCATTTGCAGTTGGTAAACATGGTATTAATAAATGATTTATTACTTTGTTTATATAATATTGATGGCATGCACATGCATGCTTTTTCATATTTAACATATAAACATTTATAGAAAGCAGCATGCAGAAAACATCTGATTAACGGATTTGCTCAACAGCCAGATCAATGGTCATGGTTCATTCGAATTGCTAATTCGTTATAAAAATTGTCAATGCCCTTAGCATCAACAATTATGTGCAGCAGTAACACCAGTTCATACAAAACTACTGCTTCAAATTGTCTTTCCAGAAAACTTTTATAACTTTCCACGCACATATCTGAAAAAGAATGTCATTTCAGGAGGTTCGGCAGTCACTGGTCACTGGCCCCTAGTTTTAAGGTTACTAATACTGGTTACACTAATTATTAACCACTTCAATACCAGGCACTTTTACCCCCTTCCTGCTCAGCTTTCACCTTTGTTGCACTTTGAAAGACAGTTGCGCGGTCATGCAACACTGGTCCTATAAAAAAAAAATGTTTTCCTTTTTTTCACACAAATATAAATGTATTTTGTTGGTATTTAATCACCACTAAGTTTTTTTATTTTTTGATAAACAAAAAAAATGAAACTTGAAAAAAAAACCAAATTTTTCTTTTTTCTGTCATAAAATTTAGCAAAAAAAATAACCTTTCTTCATAAAGTTAGGTAAAAATGTATTCTGCTACATGTCATAGGTGAAAATAACCCAAATTAGTGTATATTATTTAGTCTGTAGGAAAGTTATAGAATCCACAAACTATGGTATATACCGTTTCCCCTAAAATAAGACCTACCCCAAAAATAAGACCTAGTACTATTTTTGGGAATTGCTAAAGTATAAGACCTACCCTGAAAATAAGACCTAGTTGTGATCAGGGCTTTTTTTTCAGCCGGAACGTGGCGGAACGCCATTCCGCCACCTCCGGCACTGGCCCTGCGCACACCAATATCTACTGTCTCTTATAAACACAGAAGCGCGGCTGAAGTGACAGCACCATCCACTCCCACAGAACCCCCCTACCTCTGTACTCACTGTGGGACAGGGAAGGAACAGATATCTGTGGGTGCAGTATGCAGTGTGTTTAGGGGCGGGGCATCTCCTCCTGCAGCCTAATGCATGGAAGCCGATGCCCCAGGGGTGATCACCGGCCAGTGGGGAAGAGGTGGAGCGGTGAGTAAGTGCGCTTGGTGCGCAGTGTGGGAAGATAGGACCCAAAACGGGAGTTAATATAGGGAGGGGCCGGCTGCTGACAGCTATGTTTTGCAAAGCTAGCTAACCACATGAGGGCAGTGGAGGGGGGGATGTGCAAAGGTGAGCTGCAGTCAGGTGTTGCAGAGGTAAATTGACAGGTGAGTTGCAGACAGGGTGCATAGGAGAGCTGTGGCTGGGGGGGGATGCAGAGGTGAGCTGAGTTGCAACCCATCTCTGCACCTCCCAGCCACAGCTCAGCTCTGCACCCCTTATCCACAGCTCACCTCTGCATTCCCTGTCCACAACTCACCCCTGCACCCTGTCTGTGGTTCATCTCTGCACCCTGTCTGAAACTCACCTGTCAATACATCCTCTGCAACACCTGACTGCAGCTCACAACTGTCATCAGCCGGCCCTCTCTATAGTAACCCTCATCCACAACTGCCTGCAGCTCACCTCTGCACCCCCTGTCCACACCTAGGCATTTAAAAAATAAGACCTGCCCCGAAAATAAGACCTTGTGTGTTTTTTTGAGCCAAAACAAAATATAAGACAATGTCTTATTTTCGGGCAAACACTGACAATCGTTCAATCATGATGTACTGACGGCCATTCTCATTTCTTGAGGCCCGAGAACACCAGGATAGAACAAATACCCCCACATTTTTGGAAATTAGACTGTCCAAGGTATTTAGTAAGATGCATGGCAAGTTTTTTGGAGATGTAATGTTATGTCACAATTTTTTGGAAAATGAAGAAATTAAAAAAAAAAAATCACTTTTTTTTTTACATATTGCCACCAGTCCACTGCAGCGTTATCATATAACTGGTGTGGTGGTGATCAGGGACACAATGACTGGTGACAGTATGTAAAAAAAATAGTAATAATAATTTATTTTTATTTTTTCTATAATTTTTTTCTTTTTTATTAAAATTTTTTCATTTTTTTTAATTATTTTTTTTTTTTTTCAACACACTGTGACCAGAGCAATACAATGTTACCATAGTAACATTGTATTACTCTGGGCGAGTGATCAGGATTGTTTTTTTTTTTGCACATTATGATTGCTTATACCAATGTACTTCATTGAGATGAGCAACAATTTTTACAGAATGAAACTACTTCATTCAGCCTTTGTTGTGATTAGCTGTGATTGGCCGAAGCTCATCACATGGTCTAGATGGGCTGTGATTGGCCCTGTCTGTACCATGTGAATGCTGTGACCAATCACAGCTAACAACACAATTGTATACAATGGATGGCATGAAAGGAAGCCATCCATTGTATACAATTGTCATGTGATCTGCTTTGATTGGTCACAGCGATCACATACCACTGGAAGAGGGCCAGTGTAGTGATCTGTCATTGGCTGTGTCCAGTGAACACAACCATTGACAGATTGCGCCACTGCACAACCCCGCAGCCGCTTGAATGGCGCCTTCTGACAGGACGTCCAGTCAGAAGGAGGAGCATCCCGGCCATCAATCTGCTGTAGGCCGGGCAGGAAGGTGTTAATTAATGGTCACTCCTTCAGATAGTTTATATTCATGAGTTATACTGTTACAAGTTTGCTCGAACCTACTGTGTAGCTACTGGTTAAAAGAGACACTAAAACAATAATGATTATAAGAATAGTACAAGGCTTTTAAAGGATTAGTTCACCTTTACCAAAAAAACTGCCTATGCAGATAAGGAGCACCTGTCAACATAAACAAACTGTGCTACTTTGCCCAAAGTTGGATAATGCCCATGCAATAGATGTAGGCCATTTACGTAACTTCTGAAGCCTGACTGAAGAACTCCCAGAGATGGTATAATCCAGTGCTGCCCTTGTTGTTAGGACATTGCTAGGACACTCCCAGCCAATATAAACCCTCTTGCTTGCACACTGTCTTCCCTACTGCAATATTTCTGAGCTCAGCAATACTGCAACAGAGGAGATAGTGGAACACACATGCACAGAGGTTTGAGAGCTCGCTCCTGTGATGGTGAGTATGAGCAGTAATAGCTTGGAATGTCTCAGCAACATCCAAGAAATTAGTTTTTTTCAGTCAGCCTTTGGGAGGTACATAAATGGCCTTTAGCAAGGACATTATTCAGCTTTAGTCTACGCTAAACAGTTTGTTTTTATTAACAGACGCACCTTGCCTGCATAGGAAGTTTATTGGTAAAGGCAAAGTAACCCTTTAAAGATACAATATCTACAAATGGCATTCAAATATGTTGTCTTCACATTTTTATAAGTCCTCAAATAATAAATAATTTGAATTGTTTTTACATATTTATAACTGACTTGTTCTACATCTATCTGTTGATTTTTCAGGATAGAAAGCAGAAACAATGGGTGACTGGAGTTTTCTGGGAAGACTATTAGAAAATGCACAAGAACACTCCACTGTTATTGGAAAGGTCTGGTTGACCGTTTTATTTATCTTCAGAATATTGGTTTTAGGAGCAGCAGCAGAAGAAGTGTGGGGGGATGAACAGTCGGACTTTACTTGCAACACCCAGCAACCAGGTTGTGAAAATGTCTGCTATGACAAAGCCTTTCCAATTTCTCACATTAGGTTCTGGGTACTCCAAATTATTTTTGTCTCTACACCCACCCTCATTTACCTGGGCCATGTCCTGCACATTGTGCGGATGGAAGAAAAGAAAAAAGAGAAGGAGGAGGAGCTAAAGAAGTGCATTAAAGATAATGATGAGAAGGAACTGCTCCTCAGGAAGGGTGTTGAGAAGAAGGAGAAACCCCCAATCAGAGATGAAAGGGGTAAGATAAGAATAGGAGGTGCACTCCTCCGCACTTATGTCTTCAACATTATTTTCAAAACTCTGTTTGAGATTGGCTTTATTGTAGGGCAGTATTTCCTGTATGGCTTTGAGCTGAAGCCCCTCTACCGTTGTAACCGTTGGCCTTGCCCCAACACCGTGGACTGTTTCATTTCCAGGCCGACAGAAAAGACCATTTTCATTATATTTATGCTTGTAGTGGCTTGCGTGTCTCTTTTGCTGAATATGTTAGAGATATATCATCTGGGGTGGAAGAAACTCAAGCAAGGTATGACTAACAGATATATTCCGGACCCTGCTTGCAATAAAGCAGATCCTCCTAGTCCTCTGCCACGAACTGCTCCGCCAAATATGGCTTTCCCGCCGTATTATACTGATGCAGCTGCTGCCCCTCCAACTATGCAACATGTATATGCTAGGTCACCCATGTCCGATTTTAAGATGACATCACTAACAGAAGAGCCTCTTGACCCATCCTACTTCAGTGGTCATCTTGATCATCATACATTAGCTAATGAACAGAACTGGGCCAACCTGGCAGTGGAGAGAGAAAGAAAACCTGGATCCAGCATTGCCAGTGCATGCAGTGCAACAACGTCTGCTCCAAGCAGTGTAAGAAATGAAGAGGCATGTGAGGCACCAGTGGTGTCAGGAAGTGGAACCAATTCAAGAGCAGAAGTGGATGACATACCAGCCACAACCACTGTAGAGATGCACCAGCCTCCCGTGTTGATAGACACAAGGAGGCTCAGCAGAGCAAGTAAATCAAGTAGTAGCAGAGCTAGGTCAGATGACTTAGCTGTGTAGCAATGGAGCTACCAAAAAAAAGAGAGAACCAAAGCTAACAGTGGAGAAATTCACTGGATATACGATAAAAAGAAGTATGAAAGAGAACCATGAAGCAAGAACCATATTATGATGACTTTATGAGTGTCACTGGTGTCTGTTTAGGCACCTCTGCCACTGAATGAGTCTCAAAAGGTATCATATGAAAATTAAGCAAGAGCTAGAGAAACAACAATAATGAAGGTGGCAAAGGCAGTTCTTAATCTTGTTATCCTTAGACCGAAGTTTGCTGTTATTGCACACTGTGAGTTGTAGATAGCACTTTGTTTTAGAAATTAGGTGTTAGAATTTTCAAGTGGATAGATGGTCACTTGCCTTTCTTAACTGCAGCAAATCAATTCACAGAACAAAAATAAAAACGACCACTAAATATTTAAGCCTCACAAAAAATGAGGCTGGGAAGAGAAAATTAAAAATACGTGAAGAGTAAACAGTGAAATGGATATACATTAGTGCAGCAAGTCATGTGTTATAAAGAAGGGCTTAAAATTATGTTTTTATTCCATTCTTCATCAGTTAAGGCACACCTTTGCTATGTTATTTGCCCTTTCATTGGCTACATGTGCAATAGTATGTTGGCTTGTGCAAGACACACAGCATAACAAAGTGATTTTTAATTCATTAGGTGGTAGTGTGCTTCATGTCTTCACAGTAATGTAATTTATCCTTGTATAAGATCAAATTTAAAAACATGCCGAGCCCATTCATTTCTGTTTGTGTATAAGACTAATGTTGTCTTGTTTGCTGTCTTTTAAATGCCATAAGAATAGGTAATGGTCTCTTCAGAATTTTGAGAAAAAATCTAATATCCAGTTGCTTGTTGCTTAACTAAACCCATAATAATAACTTAGCGGTATATTTTATTATATAACCAATCAATTTCTGTTTTTTTAATGCCCTCATGTGGTTATTCCAAACAATTATTATTTTTATGAGAATGACTGATTTAAAAGTCCCCAAACAGATTAACATATGAATATTGCTACTTAGAACCACACTACTTAAAGTATATGTACACCATATGGTTAACATATTAATATAATTCAAAAATCTCTTTCAATATTTTTAACTTAGCGTCATTCATCTAACTAGCACCTGGTGACCGTGCCATGAAGGTTCTCATTCACCCACATCCTGTTATAGAGTTGCTGTGTCTTTTTCCCAATTGTGCTCCAGCATTGTCACCCTATCATATCAGCTTCTAATGGAATTTACAAGCGACTGTTTTAACACACATTATGCGGGCATCATCCACTGTTGTCACAATTAGGAAACCCGTCCTGAGAAATGCTATGAAACTATTCTTGGATTGAAGTTCTGAAAAAAAGCAGTGGAAGATCAGCAGTGGGGATGAGTGAATCGGCTTGACTTTGCTTAGTGAACAGTTTCACAAATCCTGCTAGTTTGAAGTTCATGAACTTTGCAGTAAACCAAATTGGTGCAAATAGTGTTTTCAAAACTGGCCATTTGTAGGCTAATAAGCAACCTATTGTCAAACACAAGATGTAGAAAAGTGAAAAAAAAATGAATACAAGTGAGCACTAAGAAACCAATAAAAAGCAGCTGGCACAAACAATGATGAACCCATTCATCCACAAATAAATAAAAGTTCAGCACTAGATACTATAAATCATAAATGCCCATGTGATGTTCAAGATTAAATGAATAGAAATAATCATACAATGAAAAATATAAATACACCCAAAAAATTGTGATAAATAATCAAATGAATAAACAGTCCTAAGTGAGATATCCTGTGGAATATAGCAATGTGTCCTTGTAAACCTGAGAACATAAAGTGAAGTGACATTCGTGATAATCCTCCACCACTATGCACTCACCAGAGATAGCAATGAATAAAGCCTTGAAACAAACAATCTCTAGGGAATGTATGGCCCCTCCGCTATGGAAGAATCCTGCGATTTTGCAATATGGAATCCTCTGCTCATGGCTGGACTTGATAACCGAACAGTATCTGCTCATAATACCTGCACACTATCTCTATCCGATTCTCCATGTGGATTCTTCTATAGTGGAGGGGCCATATATTCCTTAGAGAGATTGTTTCAAGGCTTTATTCATTGCTATTTCTGGTGAGTGCATAGCGGTGGAGGATTATCATGGATGTCACTTCACTTCATGTTCGCTGGTTTTCAAGAACACATTGCCATATTCCACAGGTTATCTCACTTGGGACTGTTTATTCATTTGAATATTTATCACTAATTTTTTGTGTATTTATTTTTTTCATTGTATGATTATTTCTATTCATTTAATTTTGAACATCACATGGATGTTTATGATTTATAGTATCTAGCACTGCACTTTCTTGCTCATTTACAAGATGTAGAAAGCACTGCATATCCATTTAGGACATAGACATGCACATTGCCACATCACATGGGTGTGTTCATAATTGTGGCTCTTGTGACTCTGCTGACCATAGGCAGGGGCACTGCATTAAAGGTCGTTCCTTGTTTCTGAAAGTAAACCTGCTACTTGGCCGCTAAAATTTCTCGCCTTGTGAATCCTGAGGATATACTGTGAATCCAAATTTCAGCATCACTGAGATGCAACAAAGGCTGGATAAAATCTAATTTAATTAGATTAATATGACAACGGTTTATGATACACAGTTCACAGAGTAAATTAAATGTCATTCATTCAGGGTTTACATTAAATATACTTAAAAATATGCTGTCAATATATTAAAATCTGAACTATATATATATATATATATATATATATATATGGATTTCTTTGTGGGTGAGCACCTGGGCATTTATCTCAAACATAGAGTGCCATGGCTACCGTTGGAACTATGTTTATATTAATATTTATAATAAGTGATAAATGCAGAATAGTTAGGGAATTAAAAGGTAAACATGATTAATCATAAATAGACAATGTAATATATTTAAACTAGGAGCACTGCCATTAGTAATGATGTTTAGTAACCCATAGCAATCGGATTGAACGTTTCCTCATTTTAGTGTCCTCCGCACAATGAGGTAACTACTAATATTGTGGATATTTTATGTGACATATTGCACATAGCCATCATACTTATAAAATAGGGTACAGGATGAAAAGTATAAATTAGTAAGAAAAACAGTTTACCGTTAAATTTGGAGATGGTTAATTAATTTTGCTGAATGAATTCATCAAATAATACTGAGGCCATCTTTTTTTCCACTTTCATAGCACCTAAATGGCATTTAAAAGGGGCAAAGACAAAACTAAAAGTAATTATGTATGCTTAACTGATATTCAGTTGGGTTTTTTCAAATATTGAACATAAACACATCATCATTATTCAAACACCAAGATCATAAAGAAAGCAATTTTAATTTTAGGTTGTCTTGTGCTATTTTTTGTTGCTGAAATAGAATTAACAATAGGATGTGAACTTTGCTGTTTTCTGTTTGAGTTGGACTAACACATATTTTAAGTCAGCAGGACAATCTGCAATCTTTCAGGGAAACTCTGCAACTCTTAATACAACATAGTTTACATAGTTTAACTACTGTACATAATTTTTCACTTTATTACATGTCTAAGATGTAAAGTTAACACTTTGTTGGCTGTATGTGTTTTTAAGCACAAATGAAAATATAAGCTGTAAATTTCCACAAACACATGAAACTTGGAGTCATTTGTCACATTTCCTGTTACTCTTCAGTTGTACATTTTAGGAAATATTACCAGGTAAGCTTTTCATTGGCTTTTTTACTAAGGGTAAAAAGAAAATGGGTAAATTACTGTGGTAAACCTTTAGTAAATCAGCCCTATGTATTTAACTAATATTGCAATTAAGTTTTTATTGCAAATCTATATTGAATTTAAATTTTAAAAAATGTTGCACAAGGGGCATTTAAGAACAATAAACAATAATCTTCAATTATTTCAATTTGCTCATCCAAAATATATTTATTCTCTTTAAAACTTAAATCTTGTATGCTGTCATCTATTAACTTTATTAATGTTAATTAGGATATATTATTTCATAGCTTGGTAACGTAAATCTGGTAAACAACACTGTTTTCATGATACAGAAAAACTGAATTGTATAAAAAGCATGCACTTACTATAAAAGAGACATCAATCCTGACTTTCTTGAGTGCACAAAAAAGCTAACTTTATAGAGATGTTTATTATTTTTGTTAACTTGAATGTATTGATTGACCTAATACATCAACATGTTTACATACAAGATATGCACATCCAATTATAATGTGTTTTTTTTGCAATATCATTTTATGTATACAACAGTACATTTCATGTATCATTTTTTAAAATGTACTCAATTATTTTCATTAACTGTACTCTAGCAACAATTACTTGATAAGCATTTTGATATCTAATCAAATTAGGAGGCTAACAGATTAATTTGAATGAGCATTATAAAAATAGAAATATGAAATAAATTGTACATAAAAAGTAAATAGAACAAGTCTAAAACATTTCTAAGCATAGTGCTAACAAATGTAATGAGCTGTTAAGTACTAGTATGAAACAGAACAGAAAGAAAAATAGTTCTGTTTGAATTACAACAAGTCTCAAGGAATAGATTTAAAATAGGCTTGGTTAAATGTTTTTAAATGGGTCCAGGGTGTTCTGTCAAACAGTCTGTCATCTTATGGCGTTGTTTTTATAGCTATCATAAAAGGAAGATCTACAACTCACAGCTTTATGTTAATAGTTTGGTATGATACAGTAACAGCAGTATGATACAGAAAGTGTAAGGCATAATTCTAAACAATGCTTTTGGTTACAATGAAATTACATAATCTGCCACAGTACACCCTCCATCAATCAGATATTTTTTAACTGTATATTAGTGCCATTGAGATGTCTTATAGAATTTTAATGATCTTTGTGGCAGAATACTGTTCGGAAGACATAGCTACCAATTCTGCTAGTATTAATATTTAGAGAGCTTGTAGCAATTGAAGACAAAATCTTTATACAAATATACATTTCTAAACTGAAAATGGATGTCTTCTATATAAAGGAACACATACTGTATCATTAAACTTTTTTTAAAGGTAGATTTCTGCCCCTGGATAGAAGTTAATGTCAAGTTTGTTTGTTTTTTCAGATCAGTTGTCTTTAATACACAATGGAGGCTGATGTTACTTTTAGATAAGACTCTGGAACATTTAAGAAATTATCCTTCAGGCTGTGTGTATAGGTGGGCTGTTTAACCATATCTACCTTATTATATCAAGGGGTGATTTACTAAAGGCTTGTCAGTCCTATGTGCTTGTGTTTATATCAAGCAGCCGATCAGAGTATTAAAATATGCTTTTTCCCACATTTCCATGTGAGTAGATTAGCTATTTGAAGAAAACACCTATTTGCTTACGTGACATACCTTTTAGAAACCACTTACCAAATGGTAAAATGTTTTTTTAAATGAAATCTTAGAAAGAGTTGCACTTATAAAATTATAATAAATCACAATTATGTTCCCAATTATTTTAAAATTTCAGGTCAGGTCAATTTTAAGAAATTTGTCTACAAAGAAGATTAATTTATAAATGTACATTTACCAAAAATATGCATATGTTTAACCTATTTCCAATAAGTATATTTTTGTTCTTGACTATTTTAAATTAGGTCAGGTCAGTTCTGGTATACACATTTTGCAGACAATTATTTCATACTGATATATTTACAATTATGTGCATCTGTATAATTAATTTCCCCTATAACTAGTATACAATATTTTTCCTTAATTATGAACAGGCGTACATTTACTGTACAAGGAACACATCTTCATTACAATCAAAGGAACATTTTCATTAATAGAACACATTATAATCACTTTAAACAATTTAGAGATTATATTTTTTACAATGTGCATATACACACTGATACAAATTTAAATCTTTTATTTAATTTTCTAAGAAAAAATCACTAACAGGACTAGACACCCAATTACAATTGATGGAAAATATTGGTCCTGTATAAAATAAAACTACTTTTTTTTCGTTTATTCACTTCCGAAATTAAGATTTAATAGACACCCAATTACAATTGATGGAAAATATTGGTCCTGTATAAAATAAAACTACTTTTTTTTCGTTTATTCACTTCCGAAATTAAGATTTAATTTTTAAAATATTTAAGCTTTATTTGCACCAGTAATATTGTGAAATGTATAAAAGTTTATATTTATCATATTTGACTTCAAATTTGCACATCTGAAAAAAGGTACAGATTTTGCTGTTTATATTGGTAAGATAAATTAAACAGTATTTCTTTAAAATGTGTTGATGCTAAAATGAAATGCCTTAAAATCAAAACTCTTCCAATTTAGACAGTACTTTAAGCACACAAAACAACTAAAACAAAGTTGTTGCACCATAAGTTTAACTTATTTTTTTTGCTGTATGTTTTTTTTTCCTGTAGTTTTATTTTTTAGGTACTTAATAAAATGCACCTAATAAATCAAAGTAGTAATCAGTTCAGTGGATTATATTTTGGGGACTGTGTCTATGTTTCTTTATATATAATTTTGCTTGACAGCTATTTAGTAGATATGATACAATTAACAGATTAACAGTGCCCTTGATCCAGTATCACTTTAGCTCATAAAGCATTAAAAATACTATAAAATTGCACTATACCCATCAATTGTTTATCAGATCAAGTCCTCAAAATCTAGTCCTTCAACAATATCATTGCATGTATTTCACTTCTGTCCTGTGTATTTGTTATTATGTTGATTGCACCTTAAAATAGTTTCCATAGAAAAACACTACCTAGATGTTTCATTGCGTTTCAAGCTCTCTCTAGGGATTTTTAGAAGAACAAATAGGTTATAAAAATGCAATCATCAAAATATTCAGCTGTTTCTAAATAACCAGATTTCAGCTGTGAATTATTACATTTTAATTAGGTTTTTACAAATGGAATGAATTAATTATTTGCAAAACTTCTCATTGTCTGCTGCAAGGTCGCAAAACAGTTAGGAGTGGGTCATGATGTAAAAAGATTGTCTCACAAAAGGGAGCACTAGCAGCACTTAACATTTTGTGAGAAAGCTGCCTAATATATCATTTTATGTTGGCCCAGAAAAACTATATTCAGACACCAAATTGCGTTTGAGTAAAATTTTGCCATTTTAAATGCTTAAAGGAAACCTGTACCCACAAACATTGTGACCTACTTCTGAAAACTTTAGTTGCCTGACTGTTACTGGCTTCAATATTTTGACCCTTTGACTTGTAACAAGCATGCACATTTGAAACATTCAAGTTAGACCTTTTAGTCATCTTCCACGTGGCCAGTTACATGCAGATTGTGAATTCCAGCTGCAAGAATAAGCAGATTCTTGCTGCTGGAATGACCAGGGAATGCGAATAGCAGCAGCTCCTCATCCTATTTCAATGAATGACAGGCTGGCAGCAGTCACCATTGTTTGCATGTGGCCACACACAGAGCAGATTAGTCAAGACTTCATACTACATAGTTATTGGTAGAATTAAAGCAGATTTTGCAGTCAGATCATGTGTGGTGAACTCTAGCCACAAAAACTTTAAGTTTAAATATATTCTCCAACAGCCACAAAGGACATACATCCACTTTGTGTGCACCAAATGCCTTTGCAAACCCAAAATGACATTGTAAAAGGGGTGGTAATATCAACCCTGTGCTGTATATAGCACGTGCAGAGAGCAGAGCTGTGAGTGGTACCCAGCAGGTCCTCCAACTACAGGCTACCTGCAAAAAACTACACAGGGTGGATAGAAGACCAGTCATCCTGCAAAAGAGGACAGCAGTGACCGGTTTATATTGCAGAAAGTTCTTGCACAAAATAAATTTTCCATTGCTGCATTACTGTACAGATCTGGAAGAAATATACAAACCACACACAAAGATTCAAGTAAGAATGTTTCATTCCTGCATTACTGCACAGATCTGGAATAAATATACAAACCACATAAAGATTCAAGTAAGAACACACTTGCCTGTTGTATTTAGGCAATATTACCGTAGTTATCCTGGAGTTCAGCTTTTAGCTGGCCATAGATAGATTGACACTTGACTGGTTCAGCAGGGACCAGCCAAATTTCGATCCATCTATTGTTGTTCCTGTTGGTAAAAGACCTATCTAGTGATCGAATTCCCATAAACTGGCTTGTTGAAAAATGTTTGACCAATTGGCTGCAATGCTGATCAGTGTATTCTGAGAATGGAGGAGTCCCCACTGTCAGAATACAATAACACAATGGGTAGGATTCCTCTTTCTACCTCGCTTGTGTGTGGGGTATCTGTTTAGTTTTTTTCTATCAGTCCACTGGCTGATCAGAAAAAAAAAATTGAGCCATGTATGGCTACTTTAAGTTGACTGGGTGATAATACCCAGAATGATAGATTATGTTCCAGTATGCACTGAAAACTGAGGATCTAGACTCTGGTAATAAAGTGTTCTAGCTGGATGTCTACCACTGTACTGTTAAGGGCACTCATAAGTGTGGCTTAGAAAGTTTGATTGTGGTCTGCCAACACACGCTGCATGTAAAAACACATTTTACAACATCTGAGCTGTTCATTCAGCTTCAATGGTATGCCACACTGGCACGTGCATGAACTCATAAACTGGGTCAGCATAAATTTTACTCCTTTATAAAGAGATTCATCACTCCTAATTCAGCTCCTTGTAGACAGAATGAGGCTTTTGGCAAAAGGATGCACTTGCGATCTTATATAGTTTAGTTCCAGTCCTGTCTGCTAACCCATCACATAAATAATCACCCCTTCAAACAACTAGAACGAAAGCCACTTCAATCGAACTACAGTTGCATGATGGATCAAACTACGTCATACCAGCTTGTTATCCATGTGTGACAGTCCAAATCTCAACATCAGTATTTTCTCTCACCTCAGATAGACTTTTTTTTCCTTGCAAGCTGTTTTAAACATATAATTTTATATTCTGTGCCAATCTCCTACTGCAGTCAAGATTATGGGGCCTCAGGTATATGTGTTTCTGATGGATTAGTTGCCTTTATTTTCTCATACTTATAATCATCCTTATTTCATTTCCTAACCTACCCTGTCTACGAAAGGGAGAAACTGACCTGTAGCTATGGGGTAGCAAAGACAACTCTTCTTTCCCGTAGTTTCATACACGGGGGCCTGTTATCTGAGAAAACGAAAGCACACATTTAAAATGTATTGCAATTTTATTTTTTTTTCTATGTTTAAGAATTTGTGTTATGGTATATTATTTTCTTCAGCCCATCTGCATCATTATGAAGACGACTGTATTTTCGGGAATATAACTTGATATACAAATAAAGGTTTGTGTTGCAGCTGAAAGCTTTCAAAGAGGTTTATCGTTGCTTAAAAGATGTTTGTCTTTTCATTACAAAACCTCATATGAAAAGGAAATGGTTTTCTGGGCAGTCAGGGATTTGTAATCATGAAGAAAGCAGCAATATTGTTTTAAGTGCTGTCTTTAAAGAAGTGCCTTGTGTATTAAATTCTGTAAGGACAAGTTGATGTAAATGTTAATTTACCTCAAATGTTTACAAACCTGTTACTAAATAAACTTTTTTTGTACCAAAATGCTTTAGACTTTCACTTAAAGCAACTTTCTATATTCCAAACTCTTGTTCGATGCGACTGCAAGCACATAGTTCTTATTTACACATGCTGAAAGTTGTTACCTAAAGCCTAGGTTTAGTCATAACCTTTTTCTTTAAAACTCAGCACAAGGGCGAGTATCTACAATCAATGAGATATGTCCTCTATGCTGATGGCAAGCAGATTTTGTTAATTCTCTGATTCCCCCCCTGCCCCTCCAGCGTAATCTTCTGGTGCCACAGGGGTTAATAGGACCAAGGGATCTGTGTCAAGCTATAAAAACACTGGATCAAAAACTGTTGCGCTACCACCAAACCAAAATATATATATTAAATAATAATAATCTCAAGTTGAATGCAGCAGCTGTTGTCATGTGTTCCTACAACAAAAACATTTTAAATATAAACTCTGCACAAGCAAATATTAGTACAATTGTGAAGTAAATAAAAAATCATATATACACAATTCATATAAATAGAATTTAATACATGTGAATAAAATTCCAAAAACTGCATAAAACACACAAAAAAGTGATAACGTCCACATGCAATATTAGTGTATACACGTCCACTATAATCTTCCTCCACTTACAGTGTAATCCATATAAATTCCCCCAGTGCAGCTATTCGTGATCAATCACCACCAGAAAAAATGTGTCTTCTACCACCTTCTAATCAGGCTGCTCACCTCAGGATTTTTCACCTGTATGAATAGGTCAAAATCTGACATGCCCTTTAACAGGGCTATATCTCTATGCAGTTATGTCTCCTATCTTCACAAGGATCATCTTTCCTCCATACATGCGCTCAAACGAATAAAACAGACCTCATTGTGCGACATGTAAAATTCCCATATACTGTTTATTAAAAGGGTTAAAATTACACTCACAAAATAGGTGCACTATATCCAGAATAGATCGCTTCTGTAAACATCAGTTTCCCCCTTAAGACTGGATTTTGGCTTCAGATTCCTCACCAAAGATGGCCGACTTACTGTTCCTGTGTATGTGATGACGTCATCCGGTCACGGCCTTGATGCGTTTCATCATCCAGTTATGACTGCTTCAGAAGGATGTGGCTGGAAAGTACTCTGTCATATTTATACCCACCCCTCGTTGGAAGGTGGTAGAAGACACATTTTTTCTGGTGGTGATTGATCACGAATAGTTGCACTGGGGGAATTTATATATTTATATGGATTACACTGAAGGTGGAAGAAGATTATAGTGGACTTGTATACACTAATATTGCATGTGGACATTATCACTTTTTTTGTGTTTTATGCAATTTTTGGAATTTTATTCACATGTATTGAATTATATTTATATGAATTGTATATAAATGATTTTTTTTATTTAATCATGAGTTCACAATTGCACTAATATTTGATTGTGCAGACTTTATATTTAAAGCATGAGTGCTGGCTGTGTCTATCATCCCCCCCCCCCATTCATAGAAGCTAAACTATAGATTCTATAAATGAAGTATGGCCTATGAATGGAGGAGGCAGATTTTTCATTCTTCTACCTTTCATTCATAGAAGCTATAGCACAGCTTGGAGGAGTGGGATGGAAACGGTGGGCATAGTCAGCACTTCATCAGGTCCTTCAACTCTATTTACCCACCACCCTCTATTAATAGAGCTGAGTAATGGAGGGGGGTATATTTCAACTAAATCTGCAGCCATCAGAACTAGGGACACTTTGCACCAATTGTAGATACTAAAAAAGAAAAAAAAACATTTTCTGCTCGCCTGTGAGTGTACATGAAGTACAGAATCGAATGAAGGTCAACAAGAAGATAAGTGAAACTTGCATATTACACTAGAATAAATCTTTACATTTTCTTTCATAATCACTGTACTATTGGAGAATTCCACTACTTTGCAAAGTACAAGCAATGCAATCACAATATAGGGAACAAGTAAATATATAAAATAACAGTAGTAGTAATATGAATAAGGATGATGATGGCAGCAATAACCAGCCCATTTACTACTTAGCATTATAACTATACAGATATTGAACATAAACATCAGATTAGCAAAGATACAAAAATGGCTATAGTAAGTATGGCTGAGAATGTTTGTGATTTCTGGTACACCACTAACATTTACGTAACAGAACAGGTGTATTCTTTAATATACAATAGGCTACAGAGTAATAAACAGAAGCAAAATGACAAAAAGTAATAAACAGAGGCTGTAGATGCTGCTAGTATTTGCACACATGGTGTTGATATCTTTTTAAGTAAACATCCAAAGAAAAGGTGGTTGAACATGTTCACCTTCAATTAAGTGTACAGTGAACTCTGGAACATATTACAAAAGTTGATCCATCTTGTTTAAAAAGTTCATGTCACCATCTTAAATAATTGCAGGTAAAAGCACAGAAAAGTAAAGTATTATAAATGCTTATTTGCAGGTTTGTCCTTTCTATAAATTATTTTAGCTCTATCTGTATTTATTAAACTGTGGGAAAAAATATTATACAACAAGAAAGTGTAGCATGTAGTTATATAGTGAGAATGGCTAAGATACTGTATACAGGGCTGTGGATAAGGGGGTACCACCAGTCCTCCTGTACGGGGCCCAGGCCAGCAGGGGGGCCCAGGCAGCTGGGTGAATTGGATGTGGGCAGAGAGGGTGATCTGAAAGCTCGATTCTTTTCCTCTACCTCCCACTGTTTTCAGCTGCTGCAAAGAGAGCCACACAGAGGATCAGTTTTAGTAATTCCCCCCCCCCCCCCACACTCATCCACCATGACGATAATCCTCCCTGTACACATCTGATTCACCCTGCTGCCTGGGCCCCCACAATTCCGGCTGCCCTCCTCTCCTTCCCACCGACAGCTGCACACAATAGGATCCTTCAGGATGGAGAGTGGGGGAAGGGTCTTATAAATATGTCACATTAATCAGCCCCTTCCTTTCCTGAATGAATGCAATTGAGTGATCGGCACTGATCACTCACTGTGGTCATTCATAAGTGAAGCATAGTAAACTGTGTTTTTTTGTGGTTTTTTTTTTGAAGGGGGCCCTGTCAGGTTGGCTGTATGGGGCCCCATGGTTTCTAACAGGAGCCCTGACTGTATAGATGGTGGACACAGTACAGAGTTGTTGAAATGGGATAGTAAATTAGAGTTGTGAGAAAATACATGTACAATGGGATATACATATAAAATTCTGAGTTGTAGTTGTAGATAGTTGTAGCACGTAGATTGTTGATGTTTATGCACCCTATTGGTGCTCACTGTTACTCTTTATGGATGGGTTTTGTTTCATCTCACTGAATGTGTTACTGCTGTTATGACCTTAAGCTCATGCGAACAAGCCCTCTGATTGTTACGGTGCCAGCCTTCTTAATAAACAGTTATTAAAAAAAAAAAGATGAGTTGTAACATTTAAAAAATTGCCAGTCTGTTTAAACCTCAGCCTACAGATGGCAGCTCAGCAAATCCAAGGTATGATATAAATAGTTTGCAAGGCCAACCAGAGGCCATAGAGCAACACTATATATACTTAGAAGAAGAGATGGAGGATTGTACAGCTAGGGAAAAAGAGAAAAGGAAGGGGGGAGACTGGTACTCCACCATGGCTCTGTAGTAGTGTAGGAGCATCAGTCAGCGTTCCAATTTTGGAACGTCGATGATCTAAATGATATTTTATTTGCTTGTAGTATGCTTTTGAATTTGCTAGAAAATTTGACCAGTCTGTTCCCCAGCACATAGGGTTCCTCATGAGTTTCGTAGGTTTTTCTTGAGCAGTGAGCAGTAGCTCACAGTGCATGTGTAGTTCTGGTGCCAAAAGCACTCGTCAGAGCGAAAGACTTGTGACCAGTGATTATCAATATAAAGGGACACCACACTGACACCAATATTTGCACTAACCAGCAATATAAGGGGGACCTTTGCATGTGAACCCCTCAATGAAAGGGGAAATTTTCCACCAACCACCAATGTAAGGGAGCCTTTTTTTTTTTCGCTGACCATGTAAAGGAACACTACAATTTTTACCGACTGAGTTTGATCTCTGTTCAATATTATTCCTCTCATGAATATTACTAAAAATAATTTTATTGTATACAGGGGCTGGTAAACATGTATCCACTCTTGGTCTCAAACATGTTAGGTAAACATCACATTACTCTTTTATTACTCTTGCTAATGTACCATGAACTGTAGATATAATCATTTTTATCATGGGTTCTTGTGACATTTACATTATTTAAAGGGCTCCTCTATTCCAGACAAGTTGAGAAATCCTGCTATAGAGTGTCAGTTGATTAAGTCTGCGGGGGTTGCCAACATTATATCCAAGATGGCTGTGTCCGAAAACAGTCTCAGGGTTTTTGGATGTGGGAGCCTTTTACAGATAAATAACAGGCATTAAATGTGTTAATATTTATACATATTAATCTTATAGGAATATTTTTGTTTAAATTAATGGTCTGGTGACAGGGTCTCTTAAAAAAATATAGAAGAATTTCTTTTCATTGATTACCAAGAGCTTTCATGGAATGAACAAACACAAAAAAGACAATGGAGAGTCTTTTTAGAAGGATTCTGCTCCTAACATTAAAATTATGTTATTAAAAATGTTATTAATAACAAATGGCAGCATGCATAGAAACAGACCATGAGTCCATGATTAGCTGGACAGCCAAAACTATATGTTAGTTCTGACAAGTCAATACTTTTCTGGGAATTCTCTAGGATAGTCACACCAAAGATATTCCTGGCCCTCTGTTCAGAAAACCAAAGGCAAGATGTGGCTAATAATCCCATTTCACCAAAGTTTTATTACTTGAACATCCAGTTTTTAAAGAGTTGCCAAAGTTCCCAGTGTTTACCACTAAAACCTAATGTAAATGTTGTTTTTATATAAGTTATAGTACACCTAGACAACCTAATTATACTGCGTAGAGAAAAATGTTATATATAAAATTTACCAAACTTAACAAATAACATTCTTTGAATTATGAGTTACAAGAGATTTTGACATGCATGATATATCAAAATGGGTTTTCTTGTTCATATATAACAGGGGTGTCCAAACTTTTTTCAAAGAGGGCCAGATTGGATGAAGTGAACATGGTGGAGGGCCGAACATTTTTCCAAACATTCTTTGAACCATTACAATTAAATTCAAATAAATTATTTTATGCCAAGTTACCGTATTTTTCGCCGTATAAGACGCACCTAGGTTTTAGAGGCAGAAAACAGGAAAAAAAAAATTCTGAACTAATGGACTGCAGACACAGTACAGGAGATGACCAGAGACTGCAGACACAGTACAGGAGATGACCAGAGACTGCGGACAGCACAGGGATGACCAGAGACTGCGGACAGCACAGGGATGACCAGAGACTGCGGACAGCACAGGGATGACCAGAGACTGCGGACAGCACAGAGATGACCAGAGACTGCGGACAGCACAGGGATGACCAGAGACTGCGGACAGCACAGGGATGACCAGAGACTGCGGACAGTACAGATGACTGCCGACCTTTGGGGAGGTGGGGAGCGGGTACCTGAATTTGACAGGTACCCGCTCTTACTTCCACAGTTGTTCTTTGATCTTACCTGTTCCTCGATCCAGCCGCGCGCTGTCTTCCCGGCTTCTGTAATGGCGCTCGGCATGACAGCCGGGTGCCCAGTGCGCATGAGCGAGAAGCACTTGCGCTTTGTGATTGGTCCGGCGGCTTCTGGGATCTGTCATGTGTCCCAGGTACCGCCTTACCATTCACAAAAAGCACCGCTTCTTGCACATGCGCACTTGGCACCCGGCTGTCATGCCCAGCGCCCACACTACAGAAGCCGGGAAGACAGCACGCCGCTGGATAGAGGAACAGGTAAGGTCCCGCTGCAGAGCTGAGCGGCCGGCCCGGTATTCTGACACGGCCGTGGTGGAAATACCGGACCGGCCGCTCCATATTCGCTCCATAAGACACACTGACACACTGACATGGAGGGCCGTATTAAACCGACCCTCGGGCCGTAAATGGCCCGCGGGCCGGACTTTGGACATGCCTGATATATAGTATATAGCTTCTTAAGACCACATTAAATGTAACCCCGAAGCCAACACACTTCTCTAGCTGAATGATATGTAACTTTGTCTGATTGTTGTTTATTCATGGTGTCATGGGTTACATTGATAGCCTTTTCCCTAGGCTTCTCCCAGCAAAGGAAACCAGAAGGCTATTGGAAAACGAGAAGATTTACATGTTTACAGACAGAACAAAACACCTTCTGACTCTTAAGAAAATTAATTCTTCTTTTTTGAACATATGTGAGTTTTGCAGAAGGAAGGAACAATGATTTTGCTTCTTTAAGAAGAGAACACCTTAGCGAGACAAGCTGGATCCAACCCAAGGATCACAGTATCAAAAAGAACAAACGGAACGTTTCTTAATTAAGAATACCTGTATTTCTTTATGTCTAATAAAATATTTTAAAAGGCATACAAATATTTAGTTGTTAAAGTGATACTAAACAGGGAAGTGTTAATTGCCATAACTCATTCACATAAATTATACAAATCATGTTACTGTATTTTTTTTAATGATCTAAGTACCTTATTCCTGCAGCACTGTGGTCACATGATCTTCCCCTGTTCTTTGCCATCTGCAGGGAAAGTTCCTTGGGAGGGGCTTCTATTACTCTCCCTGCCAATAGATGGATCAAATTAAATGTAATTCCAACCATCTATGGCTGGCTTTAAAACAAGAAACCAGGAATGGCATTCTCAGAATTCTATTATGACAGTTGAATGTAGGGTGAAATTATCCCAATTTGCTCATCCCTTTGAAACCTCCTGTACAGGAAGATGAACTAGGTAACTACATATGAACACCATCTAAAACTGTTTTCCTTGTATGTGGATAAAGTAAGTACCATATTACTCCTATGAATCTGTTGCTAGATGCAACTTGCCATCACCAGGATCATTGGGAGGGATTTCACCTCCTTCTTTTGCTCCCTGTTTAGCTGATCCTGCCATTGCTATTCCCTCACTGCTAACCCTTTGAGGACCATAAGATTACAGAACGCCAAAATAATCAATTTTTTGTTTTTAAAGTTCGTACACTTCAGTTGCTGTAACTAAGCCATTTCATGAAATAATTGGCAAAAAGCTAGATCCATTTGTTGATAAGAACTAATATTTTGACTCAAACCAAAAAAAAAAAGTATTTTAAGTTCTTAATCAGATGATACAGGCAATTAAAAACATGGGACAAATACGTCCCTTGGTCCTCAAAGGGCTAAGGGACATTCATAATTGTTTCAGACAATAAAGCAAGCCATAGATTATGTGACTTTCTTTCCTTTTACCATGGGTGGTAGGAAAGAAAATCTCTCGATTCCCCCATCAACACAGTCAGTGCTGAAGGAGGAATCCCTCCTGCAGCACTGTTGTCCTTCCCAGGAGCCTTCCCAGTCAGCAGAATACTTAGTGGCTATAGCTTCTGGCAGTAATTGCTTGTAAAAAAATCAGGCAGGCTGATTGTACCCAAGACAATCGATGGATTGACTTAGGTACAACCAGCTTGACCATAGAGGAAGCGAATCGTGGCTGGGCCCTGCTGAAATATAACAGAATCCATCCATCTATGGCCTTCTTAAGGGAGCATCACTGCAGAAGCAGGCAAATGTTCTATATAGCAGTTTTGTTGCTAATACGTTGCTGCCAGCAACAAGATTGCTATCCTGCATTGGCTTTAACTGAAACTAGCAAAAAAAGGGAAAGATGAACATGAGGAGGGCAATATACAAAACAACACAAAAATCACACTTTAGCCAGCAAAAAAAAACTTACAAAACTGTTTCAACTACGCAGGTTATAAATAGAGGTTTTTTGGTATACATTTGCAAACATATGTGTCACATTGCCACCTCAAGGCACCTCTGAGTAGTGTCACTCCTAACAAAATACTACTGATAACTTTGCCACAAATAACAGTCTCACGGACCCATATAAACCTCAGCAAAAAGGATCATTTAAAAACATATATATAATTAAGTATATTAAAACCAGCAACTGTTGACACAATAAACACTTTGGTCAGGACTGTGTAACATAAAAACATAGCATGCAGGGGTCAGGAGTAATTACCATACCACACAATGTATAGAATGAAGCAGTCAAGATGAGAAAGGGTTGGGAGAAATTGGGGACAGAAAGAGAGGGGGAAAAGAGAGAGATGGGGAGTATGGTGGGGAGGACGAAGAGAGAAATGGGGAAGAGAGGTAGAAAGAGAGAGGGATGAAGGGAGGGAGAAAGAGAGAAGAGTAGGGAGAAAGGGGGAGGGGGAGGGGGGAGGAGCAGACAGGAATAGAGGAAGGGAGATAGTGGGGAGATGGAGAGAGCAAGGGGGGCGGGAGAGGAAGGGAAGATGGAGAGAGAGATAAGGAGGGTGGAAGAGGAGGAGAGGGGGAAGAGATATAGGGGAGGTGAGAGAGAAAGTGAAATGACAGAGAGGGAAGGTGGGACAGAGAAAGACAAAGACAGGGGGAATAAATAGAGGGAGGAGGAAGAGAGAGAGGGGAAAGAGGGGGAAGAGAGAGAGATATGGGGGGAGGGAGAGGGAGAGAGAGAGACAGAGGGGGGGGGGAGAGGGCAGGGGGAAAGAGGGAAAAAGAAGAAGAGAGCCATGGAGGGAAAGAGAGGGGGAGGAAAGATAGAGAAGGAGGGGGAAAGAGAGAGGGAGGTAGAGAGAAAGATAGAGACAGGGAGGGAGAGAGAGAAGGAGAGAGGCAGGGAGGGGGAAAGAAAGAGAGAGGGGGAGGAGGGAGAGAAGCATGAAGGGGGAGAAGAGGTGGAAAGGGTGGGAGAAAGAGACAGAGAGGGAAGAAGGAGAGAGAAAGTCAAAGAGAGAGGGGGAGGGTAAGAAACAAATTAGTATTAGTATTGGTTGCTATGGGCTCTAGTCCCCCTTTGGCTTAATCATGCCAATCTCTGTTTCCTTGCACCCTGGATATATATCCCTGTCTGGTGTCTTTTTTTTAGGTGCATTTAAACAAAAGAGGAGGCAGTGCCATAATGCATTATCTGTTACTTATAGTAATGAATCAGATTACTTGAATCACTTCAGAGGACAATGAAAGATTTGTGTTTTTAGTGGCTATGGATTACTGTGTGTTTTCCTCACCCTAATCACTAAGCCCAGTTACTCAATGTTCAGGCTGCCGCCCCTCTTTGTATGTTGTGATGATTTCCTGCCTGCAAGGACCATATACTGTACATTATATTTAGGTATATATTTAGGGCATTTAGATCTGTTGTGCATGTTGCTGAGGCTGGCCAGAATAGTTAGCACATAAGTTCTAAGTGGATGATAGTTTTGTGAGCAATAATTACCCATTCCACCTTGGCTGAGTGTTCTTCTAAATAAAGGCAACCCCTGCTAGGCCCTGTGCTGACCATCAATGTACGCATACCTGATCATTGACTCCAGCCATCAATACCCATCTGTAGATGACTCAGGTGGAGGGAGAAGCTGAAGTGGAAGTGTCTGCAGAGTGGAGAGGCATGGCTATTGCCAAGGCATTCAGGCTGTCATTGTGGTACATTGCATCCCTTCATGTGGATGGGGTTCTCCAGCCCACACAGGGGAAAAATCTGGGTATCTGTGTTCTGATGTTGGTGCTGTAAAGAGGTTGCCATTATGGTGGGACACCACCAGGACTCTACAGAGCACCCAGGGACACATCCAGGAACACTTTTCAAATGGGGACAGCCTCTTAAAAATGGGGTTTGTCTCTGGAACTGTAGATGTCTGGACACCCTACTAAATAATGCATGTGTGGGGATCTGCTGCTATCTACCGTTAGCTGTTAATATCACAGTATTATGAATAATTATGTATTAGCACTTCCTGTCTCCAGGAAGCTGGCTTTAAAACCCCAGAAGGAGGAAATGGAGATAGAGGAAAAGTCTCAGCCACATGTCTTGTCCATGGAATTAGTGCTGCTGTATTTTCGTCCAGACGGGAAGCAAAGACTATTAAGCAAGTATTCCTATGATTAGCAGCTTAGCTGCAGCTGTTCATTGCTTCTTAGCTTCTTGAGTGTATATCTACAGTATATTCTTGTGACAGGCATATCTTGTCTTGTTATTATCTCACATGCAGAGTGCCAGATAGCTACAGATAGATTTGTGCTACTGTATGTAGTGGTCACCTTCCAGTATTTTAGTAGGTAAACCTATTTATTGCAATAGAGTTTATATGTTGCTATTTTTATTTTAGGTATATGCATTTCCTTTTTATTTAAGTTAACCCTGTAACTTCAGGTCTGGGATTCATTAGCTAGTTTTGGATTCGATAACCAGCATAGGCTAAAACCAGGTTAGGCATCCAATAGGTAATTAGAGGTCCGTTTACATGTCAAATTAAAAGCTAATAGGGAGAGGCTAAAACACATACCATAGTAGATATGTTGACTCTGAGTTCCAGTGCCATACCAGAGTTTCTGCATATGCTGCATTCAAGGCTGGTTGGACAACAGTTGGAGGATCTCCCCATCATCACTGATCTTGTATTCAAGTCTCCATCACAAAGACAGATGCTACAGTGTGATCATCCTCAGGGGCCCCTGCAACTGCACTTTGCTGCAACATTCATCTGGGGGTATCTCTAATAATAACACTAATAGAGATAACTCCATATATATACCCAGGTATATGTGCACAATTCCACCAGGACCCCCATTAGGCCCTTTGTTAATAATACCTTTTCCTACATTATTAATCTTTTCTTATATAAAGCTTGCATTAGTTTCATACTTATGAATGAATGAATATACTATATGCATCCATATACTTGTAGTTAATGTTATATGCGGGTTGCAATAGTTCTTCTGCTCCCAATTACTGGTTAATTTCCCAGGAAGTGAATTCCCTATGTTCACAGAGACCCTGTCCTAGGTGGAGGTACCACCAACTTATTATCAAACCCACTATTCCACTTAGAGAAGGTTCTGGTTCTTTTACTTACCTATAGATTTAGCCCACTATTCTGTTGGAGGTAGGGTTAGCATTGCTGTCTCCTGCATTCTGCGCATTGCACACTCTTGTCCCCTGCATTCTGCGCATTACACACTCTTGTCCCCTGCATTCTGCGCATTGCACACTCTTGTCCCCTGCATTCTGCGCATTGCACACTCTTGTCCCCTGCATTCTGCGCATTACATACTCTTGTCCCCTGCATTCTGCGCATTGCACACTCTTGTCCCCTGCATTCTGCGCATTACACACTCTTGTCCCCTGCATTCTGCGCATTACACACTCTTGTCCCCTGCATTCTGTGCATTACACACTCTTGTCCCCTGCATTCTGCGCATTACACACTCTTGTCCCCTGCATTCTGTGCATTACACACTCTTGTCCCCTGCATTCTGTGCATTACACACTCTTGTCCCCTGCATTCTGTGCATTACACACTCTTGTCCCCTGCATTCTGCGCATTACACACTCTTGTCCCGTGCATTCTGCGCATTACACACTCTTGTCCCGTGCATTCTGCGCATTACACACTCTTGTCCCCTGCATTCTATGCATTACACACTCTTGTCCCCTGCATTCTGCGCATTACACACTCTTGTCCCCTGCATTCTGTGCATTACACACTCTTGTCCCCTGCATTCTGTGCATTACACACTCTTGTCCCCTGCATTCTGTGCATTACACACTCTTGTCCCCTGCATTCTGCGCATTACACACTCTTGTCCCGTGCATTCTGCGCATTACACACTCTTGTCCCGTGCATTCTGCGCATTACACACTCTTGTCCCCTGCATTCTGTGCATTACACACTCTTGTCCCGTGCATTCTGCGCATTGCACACTCTTGTCCCGTGCATTCTGCGCATTACACACTCTTGTCCCCTGCATTCTGTGCATTACATACTCCAGCACCCTGCAATCCTTGCATTTTGTACTCCTGGACCCTGCTCTATGAGTGTCATGTACTCCTAAACCCTGCACTAACTACAGCATTCTGTGCGTTACATACTCCTGATCCTTGAACACATTGTATTACACAGTTCCATACTAGTGTGCATCTATATACTTGGGGTTAATGTTATATGCAAGTTGCAGTAGTTCTTCTGCTCCCAGCTCTGTGTTATGTATTAAAAAAACCTGACACTGACTGCAGCACTCTGTGCATTACATACTCCTGACCCTTGTACCCTGTGCATTGCACACCCCAGACCCCTGCACTCTGTGCAATACACACCCCTGCAATCTGTGTTATGTATCCCGACACCTGACACTGACTTCAGCACCTTGTGAGTTACATACTCCTGACCCTCGTGCTCTGTGCATTGCACACCCCTGTCTCCTGCCTTCTACCATACAGACGTCTACATTGCATACATTATATTGTACACTACATACTTCTCACCCACGTGTAAGCAATCCCTGACTATTTAAATGTAATTCTTCTTTAAAGTAGCTCAGATAAAGTGTTAACTCTTTATTTTAAGTGTATGTGCACATGTAATTGTGCTGAGGTTTATACATGTCTGTGAGCAAAGTAGTAAATGGAGCGGTGAAAAACACAGTCTGGGAACTAGGATCAAATGTAGAGTTTTGAAAAGCACACAGCCACTTGCTTCTTCTTTTTAAGGGCCTTTTTGCCCAATTTTATTTAAAAGAAAAGGTTCATAACATGTGTTTCCCACACGGGGGGTGTTCACCATCAAAACAAACAAAAATATTCAGCCTCCTGGCTCTCTTTATCAGCTCTGCTGGTTAGCAGTACCTCTATTTATATGGGTCTACCAGACCACTGGCTAGTCCCAGCACACAGCATTGGACTCCTTGAATGCACACAGCCTCCTTCCAAAAAATGGCCTTTTGCACACAGCTAGCAGCCCCTTGCTGCTCTGGCTTCCACCTCTCCTAGGTGGAGCCCTCATGACTCCAAGGCAATGACCTCCTGTCTGCCGGGGTGGAGCCCAGAATCATGGTTAGGCCTCTACAAAAAGGTCTGTACACACCTGTGCAATCAGTGTGCTGGGGGTTCTGAAAACACGGACCTCGGATTGGAGATTTCATCCCTCCCAGATCACTTAGAAATCTCCAGGCTCCAGATCTCAAAACGGACTTTACAAATAAATGAGGAAACTGAAAAGCCAGTTTCCTCTGCATTACATAAACCCTCTGAAGCCCCTGTCTGGTTGAGAATCCAGGGTTATAAGCTTGATTTAGACCATGGCAGAATACCGCACTGCCACAACAGTAAACGGAAGTAAGGTCACCAGCATCCAGTTGTAGATCTATAATTCACATGTATTTGTGTATTGTCACATAGACCAAATATAGCCATGATTTCAGGGTTACGCAGGATCCCTTCCTCAAGGTGACAACATCAAGCACAGGCACTCTGGCATACTACCTTAAAGCAAATTTGTGCATGTGTGCATTTAATGTGTTTTTTAATATATATTTTTATGGGCTACAAAATAATGTGTATAAAATGCAGAAAACCTTATGCAGTGCACCTTTCCCCTCCTTAATTAATTAAAATGGTATACTCTTTTCTCAGTAGGGGTAAATGAAGTGATTAAACATTCAGTGAGAGCTTCCACATGATCTCCCCAGTGCTACAGAGACCTGTACCAGTTTTTAATGTGATCCTGTCAATGCAGGGTCACTTGTACTGGTTACAAGCTGAACTCAAAGAATTATCTTTATTGCATAAATATAATTACATTGGTCCAACTTGGACTAATGTATGTATATCTCTTTAAATAAAATAAGGGCCACATGCACTCTTTGGTGACCTCCTTGTGCCCAGCTGCTGCTCCCAAATGTAACCCTATATATCCACAGTATGCTAAACAAATCTAATAATGCTGCAGCATTAATGTGTTGAACAGATACAAAAAAACTTCTTTTGCAATAAATTTAAAAAAATACAAACAAAATCTGAATAAAAGAAAACATCAATTATGTGCAAAACATGTGCTTGAACCTTTTCAATTAGAACCCTGAATTATGTGTCATTTCCACAATGTGATAATAAGGTTCTAAACCCACACAATAGGATTCAATAACAAAATCCATATATCCATGCTGCAAAGTTGTATACAGTGACTCTAATCCAGAATTGTTTTCACAAAGTTTCTATTAGTGCAACATCATATGTAGCTGTGTTCCACTCCAAACTCAACACACAGTGCTGTTCAGTGCCTTATTCCCTTTTACTTTATCTGTGCTTATTTACCAGATGACTTGTGACCTGTTATATATAAGTAGATCCCAACAGTGATTTAGGGGTTAAACACCCTCTCTCCTCCTCAATTTTCAGCTTTCTTCTTTTCACCTCAGCAAACAAGGGGAACATTTGGTGGTACTCTTCCTTTGAGCCAAACTTCTAAACCAGTCACTGATCCTCTCCACTCCTTCACCGGTTACACTCAGAAGGGAATGAACAGAGAAGGTACTCCCATGGTGCAGTATGATTATTAAGATTTATTTAAATATTCAAGGAAAAACAAAACTTCACATTTTTTTCTGGTGCCCATGTGGCACCTGAATCAACCAGCTCAAGAACATATAGGAGAGCAGCTCCAACCATTTCCTACTGGGTACGAGCGTGCGTTCCACAATGTTCCACAGAGCAGAAGTGACATAGTGGAGTTGAAGTGATGGAGGGGACTTAGTTGTTTGTAGCCCCACCAATCAAAGATCCTCTCTGCAACCTGTATCATCCAATCACCCATAACATTATGACTACCCACCATAGCTTGTTGAGACATGGACTCCACTAGATTTCTGAAGGTACGCTGTGGTATCTGGCAACAAGCCAACAGTAGCAGATCATTTAATTCCTGTAAGTTGTGAGGTGGGGCCTCTGGGGCTCAGATTTGTTTATCCAGCACATCCCACAGATGCTTGATTGGATTGAGATTTGGAGAATTTGAAATCCAAGTCACCACCTCAAACTCGTATCCCTCAAACCATGTTTCGAATTCAGCAAACCAGGCCACTTTCCTCCATTGCTCTGTGGTATAGTTCTGATGCTCACGTTCCCAATGTAGGTGCTTATGGGTCAGCATGGGAAATCTGACTTGTCTGCAGCTACTCAGGCATCCCCATACACAAAAGACTGTTGTGCATTGTGTGTTTTGACACCTTTCTATCAGAACAAGCATTAACTTTTCCAGCAAATTGAACTACAGTAACTCTTTCACTGGATCAGACTACACGGGCCAGCCTTCGCTCCTTGCATATATTATGATCAATGTTACTGTTGATCATTTGCTTTCATTCTCTAGTATGGATGTGATATCATATTATTTACAAGGTATTTAAGCCCTAAGGAATATAATACAGTGAGCATTCAGTTTGTCACCTGATTAGCAGTATGAGGAAACCCTAATTAATTGTAATGTGTTTGCTGTGTGACCTGTATTTAGCCTGGGTATCTGTTTACCTTGTTCTAGGCTCAACAGGTCTTTCCTAAGCTCAGAGGGTCAATTTTTTCTGCCTATTACTGTGAAGGAGATCTCAGTAAGTAGAGCGGGAAGAACAAACACTGAGGTATATATATTTTTCTGCCAATCCCTGAGATCCTTGTTCAAAGGTGTGCTTTGGGGAAATTATGAATATGTGGAAAAGCTTTCTGGTGTGTTCTCTACTCCCTGTTTTTGCCTGGAGAGCAACCTAGTGGCTAGATCTTTTGAGACAGACAAGTTTTCGAAATTAGTTAAGGACATCACCTGTCTTGTTTTTTTATCTAAGCTATTGAAAAAAGCTTGAATTTGAGTATATTTCCAGCCATCCATAATGGAGCTTGAAGCACCTAATTTCTGTTATACCTCCACATGCATTAAAGAACACTATCTCTTCCCCAGGTGCAAACCAAGGAAAACATCCCATCTGTATAAGCGGGATGGGAAGGGTGCTAGATTTCCTTCTCTATTTAGCTGGTCCCATATTTCTAACTTTGCTTGTGTCAGGTTTGAAATTGAATCAGCCAGGCCCCTATGCTCCTTGGGAACTCAAGGGACATGGGCCAGGTTTCAGTTACCCGTTATCTTTCTAGAGGAATCCACAGTTTATCTTGATCAAGCAGGTTCCAATTTTTTGCATTTGCCTGGTTTTACAAATAGATACGTAATAGGTTATATGAAAACCTGGATGTTTTTTCTCCCCAAACAAACCTTATAAATTCCCCTTTTGCCTGTTGGAAATAGGACCTGGGCACTTTAATGGGGAACATTTGAATAAAAAATAAGACTCTAGGAAGATTCGCCATCCTCAGAATGTTTATCCTACCCAGCCAAGTAAAGTGTAGCTTATCCCATTGTTTCAAGTCTTCTCTAATCCTTTGTAAAAGTGGTGGAAAATTAACCTTGAATAAATTCTGTATTCTAGTAGTCAACTTTCTCGAATTCCCAAATAAGTTATAGGGAAATCTTGCCACTTAAAAGGTAAGGATGCCCCCATAGACTCATGTTCAGATTTTGTCACATTAATGAGAATCACAGACTTGACTATGTCAGTTTTAAAATTGGTGAGGTCTTGGAATCTCAAAACGTCTTTCTGGAGGTTAGGTAAAATCATATGAAGTTTGGTGAAAAAAAAAGTAAACTGCGGCAAGGTTGTGCTCTGTTGACCGTACTGTGACTCCAGAGATGTCTGAGTTAGCCCTAATTTTTATCAGCAATGTTTCCTTCATTACAATGAACAGCATTTATTGACAGCATCCTCACAGCCCAAAAATAGGATTTTAAAAGTCCATGAAAAATAAACGGTCTGCAGAAAAAAAAATACTTACCTTTTCAGTAAGGTGCACATGGAAAGGCTTTTTGTGTGATATGGTGGTTGCCACTTTTTTGTACAGTGGGTTGGATTGGGTGTGGGGATGCGCTGGATGCCTTCAGGGCGTCACTGATGCAGTCTCTGTTGGAGTGCTAGCCAGCATCTCCTAGTTTTACCACCCCAGACCATAGATTAACTCCTCTTCATCCAGCAATCTGGAGACTTTCATCCTGAGCAAGGGATCTGGCTCATGTTCCTTTAAATGATGTGAACAGTCAAAAGTAGGGTGCTAATCTGGTTTCACACCAAGGTGCTCCTTCCCCTATCTGCCCGAGGGGTGCAGGTGTACTCACTCAGATCCTCTTCTGTACCGCTTGCGGATTGGCTGCTGCTACCAGGCCTATCAGCTGGACTGCTTCTTCCCTGCCATACAGGTGGTCAGTGAGTCCTGAGTTTTCCGCCTTTCCATCTAAAGGCTCGCAGGCAGGCTGCATCCCTCTAGGCCTCCTGGCAGCCGTCCTCCTCCAGCCTCACATCTTTCTACTCCTTCTTCCACCTGACTCCTCATACCTCTCACACTCCTCACACTCCTTCTACTGAGCAGGCTCTTATACTTTTAAGGCAGTCCCAGCCCCTTGCCAATCCTTCTGTTGAGGTCCCTCAAGAGTGCCGTTAGCCACTCCTCAGATCCACCCACTGCCTCCAAGGCCCTCCTCCGAAAGCCTCAGAGTAGGGGGAAATTGCAGAGGGGCTGGCCTGCAGAGTCTCTCTGACCACAATCTGACCCATCTGGCTATTACACCTGAGCTGCTAACAGCTCCTGTCTAACCATTAGGATTTAGCTCTCGCTAGCTAAACTAGGAGGGTGCTACACAGATATATAGTGCTTGTGTATTCCATTTACACCCAGTTATGTAGGCCCTTGTGCAATATAAGATTATACAATCAGATTGTAGCTAGTGTGGTCATTTTAACATAGGCAGATCATGTAATAATATGGTAAGATCCTGTGGCTAGAAACCCCAAACAAATTAAGATACAGACCAGAAGACTTTACCTGTAACCAAAGTATTATTTTCTTTGCTTTCTTTTCTATTCATTTTGTAATGCTTCACATACAAATCAAACATAATCAGAACAAAGCAATGTAACATACTACATGCAAACTTGCAAAAATAAAAGGCAAACACTAGTACCAATTTTATACACTATATGAAATACATTTGTTGCCGCAGGAAAGGCATCTGTTATATAGTATAGTATATATCTGCAGGTGAACTTTAAAAGCAGAGCCCAAAGATGAAGGGTTGAGTGCACATGGTCGGATTTGCTTCCACAGGGGAGATCTCTGATGACTCCACCACCAGTAGCGACGTTATATGATACTAAACTGATGTCAGGATAACAAGGGAGAAGCATCAATTTGTGACTGACCCTTAAACATGCATTTTCCAGAGACCAGTAAATTGCATGATCTAAAAGAATGGAAGTGGCTTCTCTGTATTCAAAATTATATTCTAACATCAACTTCAAGGTTTGTTTGTTAGGCCCTCTATTAGGCTTTACGCTGGATATCAAGTAGGAATTAGAACTCATTTAAATGACAATGGATATTTAAAAATAGGAAACCTTGTATTAAAATTAGCTAAATACACTTAATAATTGTAAAGTTGAAACTTGCCCTTTTTTTCCTTTTTACATTGATCACTGTGTAGTCTCTTAAACAAAACATTTAAAAATGCAGCTGTCATCCATTCTGCTCCTCCTGTAGCTGTACACTTTGTTGTTTTATAATAAACGGTGACATTAGTTCATATCATGTGATTAGAAAGGATTCATCTCACATTAGAGCCCATAATCACAGCCTATAGTCTCATTTTCACGTTTCTCACTGGCATATCCTACTTGACCCTGCTTACTGCAGCACTTTCATTATCCTGCCTAAAAGGACAAGGGATTGAACAGAAACAAAAAAATGCAGGGGTGAAAATTTGCTTTCACACTCACAGCTATGTGTTGGGTGCTGGTATAGCTCCAGAATACAAAAAGTCTGGAGTCTGGCCAGCACTCCTGCGCCCATAGAAATCTACACCTTTCAAAATATTCTCATGTGGCTTATAAAAATTATAGGTGGAATAGATGTCATTGCAAAAATGAATTAAGAAAAATGCCATGGAAAAGCAGGTTTCTTAAAAAAAAAAGTTTTGTATGTTAATATGTGACCCTGATCTAAAGTGGATCTAAACCCAAGGACAAAAATGTAATATATTGTAGCTTATCAGTGCTTAAATGTTGTGGCTTCATTAGTTTTCTTTTTTCTGCCTCTTTTCAATATATTTTCACCTGGTGATCCTGTCAGTAACATACTTTCTGTTCTAGTGTGAAAACACTCTTTCACTATGTAGTATTCATTAAAGTAAAGCTCCACCCAAAAGGGGAAGTTCCACTTTAAAGCTTTGTCCCCCACTCTCCATTAAGGATTGATACTTTTGGGGAGCGGGGGAGGGTAGACACGAATTTAAGAGTTACCTGCTCCCACTTCCGCTGCAATCACCTAGGCCAGCGGTTCTCAACCTGGGGGTCGAACGACACTTTCACAGGGGTCGCCTAAGACCATCGGAAAACACATATTTCCGATGGCCTTAGGAACCGAGACACCGCTCCTCTATCCGTCTCCAGGTGTGGGCGGGATGACATGCCGCCCTGTCATCTGGACACCCCCCCGGGATCAATCCTTCGCCGGTGCTTGGCCGCCGGAACTGTAGCTCAGGAGAGGCACACAGGCGGCCAATCACCGGCGAGGAGGTGGAGCTTGGAGAGGAGGAGCTGAGCGGCACCGCGAAGATCGAGCGAGTGAAGAGGAGGAGAGCAGCCGGAGAAGGAAGACATCTGACCGGTAAGTGTCTGTACCATAGGAGAGGGAGAGAGCGAGCGAGCCCAGGCTGGAGCAGGGGTCAGCAAGGTAAGTATCATTGGTGTCAGTGGGAGGAATAGTGCCCCATCATTGGTGTCACTAATACCAATGATGGGGCACTATTCATCCCCCCACTGACACCAACGATGGGGCACTATTCCTCCCCCCACTGACACCAACGATGGGGCACTATTCCTCCCCCCACTGACACCAACGATGGGGCACTATTCCTCCCCCCACTGACATCAACGATAGGGCACTATTCCTCCCCCCACTGACACCAACGATGGGGCACTATTCCTCCCACTGACACCAACGATGGGGCACTATTCCTCCCACTGATACCAACGATGGGGCACTATTCCTCCCACTGACACCAATGTTGGGGCACTATTGCTCCCCCTGATACCAATGATGGGGCACTATTCCTCCCACTGACACCAATGATGGGGCACTATTCCTCCCACTGATACCAATGATGGGGCACTATTCCTCCCACTGATACCAATGATGGGGCACTATTCCTCCCACTGACACCAATGATGGGACACTATTCCTCCCACTGACACCAGTGATGGGGCACTATTCCTCCCACTGACACCAATGTTGGGGCACTATTCCTCCCACTGACACCAATGATGGGGCACTATTCCCCCCATTGACACCAATGATGGGACACTATTCCTCCCACTGACACCAGTGATGGGGCACTATTCCTCCCACTGATACCAATGATGGGGCACTATTCCTCCCACTGACACCAATGATGGGGCACTATTCCCCCCACTGACACCAATGATGGGGCACTATTCCCCCCACTGACACCAATGATGGGGCACTATTACTCCCACTGGCACCAATGATGGGGCACTATTCCCCCCACTGACACCTATGATGGGGCCCTATTCCTCCCACTGACATCAATAATGGGGCACTATTCCTCCCACTGACACCAATGATGGGGCACTATTCCCCCCACTGACACCTATGATGGGGCACTATTCCTCCCACTGACACCAATGATGGGGCACTATTCCTCCCACTGACACCGATGGGGCACTATTCCTCCCACTGACACCAGTGTTGGGGCACTATTCCTCCCACTGATACCAGTGTTGGGGCACTATTCCTCCCACTGACACCAGTGATGGGACACTATTCCTCCCACTGACACCAGTGATGGGACACTATTCCTCCCACTGACACCAGTGATGGGACACTATTCCTCCCACTGACACCAGTGATGGGGCACTATTCCTCCCACTGACACCAATGATGGGGCACTATTCCTCCCACTGACACCAATGATGGGGCACTATTCCTCCCACTGACACCAGTGTTGGGGCACTATTCCTCCCACTGACACCAGTGTTGGGGCACTATTCCTCCCACTGACACCAGTGTTGGGGCACTATTCCTCCCACTGACACCAGTGATGGGACACTATTCCTCCCACTGACACCAGTGATGGAGCACTATTCCTCCCACTGACACCAATGATGGGGCACTATTCCCCCCACTGACACCAATGATGGGGCACTATTCCTCCCACTGACACCAATGATGGGGCACTATTCCCCCCACTGACACCTATGATGGGGCACTATTCCTCCCACTGACACCAATGATGGGGCAATCTTCCCCCCACTGACACCAATGATGGGGCACTATTCCTCCCACTGACACCAATGATGGGGCACTATTTCTCCCACTGACACCTATGATGGGGCACTATTCCTCCCACTGACACCTATGATGGGGCACTATTCCTCCCACTGACACCTATGATGGGGCACTATTCCTCCCACTGACACCTATGATGGGGCACTATTCCTCCCACTGACACCAATGATGGGGCACTATTCCTCCCACTGACACCTATGATGGGGCACTATTCCTCCCACTGACACCAATGATGGGGCACTATTCCTACCACTGACACCAATGATGGGGCACTATTCCTACCACTGACACCAATGATGGGGCACTATTCCTCCCACTGACACCAATGATGGGGCACTATTCCTCCCACTGACACCAATGATGGGGCACTATTCCTCCCACTGACACCTATGATGGGGCACTATTCCTCCCACTGACACCAATCATGGGGCACTATTCCTCCCACTGACACCTATGATGGGGCACTATTCCTCCCACTGACACCTATGATGGGGCACTATTCCTCCCACTGACACCTATGATGGGGCACTATTCCTCCCACTGACACCAATGATGGGGCACTATTCCTCCCACTGACACCTATGATGGGGCACTATTCCTCCCACTGACACCTATGATGGGGCACTATTCCTCCCACTGACACCTATGATGGGGCACTATTCCTACCACTGACACCAATGATGGGGCACTATTCCTACCACTGACACCAATGATGGGGCACTATTCCTACCACTGACACCAATGATGGGGCACTATTCCTCCCACTGACACCTATGATGGGGCACTATTCCTCCCACTGACACCTATGATGGGGCACTATTCCTCCCACTGACACCTATGATGGGGCACTATTCCTCCCACTGACACCTATGATGGGGCACTATTCCTCCCACTGACACCAATGATGGGGCACTATTCCTACCACTGGCACCAATGATGGGGCACTATTCCTACCACTGATACCAATGACGTGGCACTACTCCTCCCACTGCAAAATTACAGTTATGAAGTAGCAACGAAAATAATTTTATGGTTGGGGGTCACCACAACATGAGGAACTGTATTAAAGGGTCGCGGCATTAGAAAGGTTGAGAACCACTGACCTAGGCAATCGGAAGCCGAAGTTGTCCTCCCCCCTCCTTCCCCGTAGTCTTCTGGGACACGTGACAGGTCTCAGAATACTATAGGACCATTCACAGCTCACGCATGCGCAGTGGGCACCTGACTGTGAAGCCTCAAGCAGTCACAGCCGAGTGCCCACACTAAAGATGCCGGTGCCAGGAACACAAGATGGCCGGTGAACCCTGCCTGTGTTAGGAGCCCGCGGGATAAAGGGACACATGAGTGGCTGTTTTTTAAAAGTCAGCAGCTACAGGTTTTGTAGCTGCTTACTTTTATTTTTTTTTATTTTGACTGGACCTCTGCTTTAAGAAGCAAAATTGTCACCCAAGGACAGGATGTAAGTTAGGAATATTGAACACTGCCCCCTCTCCTAATTTTGACACCAAGGGGAGGTGTTTTGTAGTTCACAAACTGAACTGGGCAGAGCTGAAACCAGTGCTTGAGATAATACTGAAGAGTGCACAGGACGCAGGACAGTACTGGATTTCTGCCACAATCAATGTGTTTATTATATTAAACATCTTTATTAATTCACATTCAGTGGTATATTTACCAGACCAAAAGGGCACAAAAAAAAGATATTTATTTATTTGCATGTTAAACCCCAACATGTGACACCATAGTTAGGTTCATCCATCTTACATTCCCCTTCCTTGTTTTTGTCATCAGACATCTACTATTCATTTCTAATGAGCATGATATTGCATTACATTCCAGGTAAAATTGCCCTGTTGCTGGTAATCTGATGTTCTAGGAACACCAGTTGCTTAGCCAGATGATTATGCAGGTTAAGTATTTGTGACTGACAGCAGGCTCCTTGTTTTCTTTTAAGCTGTCCATACACTGTTAATATTTTCTTGCACACCCAGGAGGCTGAACAAAAATACCAACAGATTCCACCATCCTCATGTAGCACCCTACTAAATAAGTTTCTAGGAAATATAGGTACATTTAGTTCATTTTGGCTCCACTGCAATCAGTGGAGCAGTTTGTGATTGCTGTGGGCTGTTCTGGGCTTTGCATGTTTGATTGCTGTCCCCTGTTTTCTGGAGGATTCCAGAATATAGTGGGTGGTAGAGCAGCAGCCTGAATGTTTATGTAGCTTTAGCCAATCCCTAGGGGAGTTCGACATGGGGGAGTGCATAAATAGTTTGGAACCTGAGGCAGCGGGGTTCTTGTCCAGAAGGAGAAGTTCCCAGCCTGAAGGGCTGCTGCCCTTCTGGGCAGCCAAGTTGTAGCCCTACCTGTGTTCATCAAGGTTGCAGCTGTGGCAGAGCTGGGGGGCTTGTTCTCTAAAATCTTTGGGGCTGATCAAGGGAGTTCACTGAGGATCTGGTTGTTAGAATTCACTGGGAGAATGTCTGACTGATATTGTAAGGAGGCATCCAAGTATCCAGGAGCATTGTGAGTACAGACCTAAGTGTAGGATCATGGTGACTGTTGCTGCTATTATACATTGTGCATCAACACTAGTGCTTGCCTGGTCTGAGAAATTTCTGTTGGTGTCTTAGTGCTGTCCATTTCTCTGGGCCTTGGCTAAAGAGACTATCCTATGAAGTAGGGACATAATGGAGAGTGTCCTTATTGTTTAGCTTCCATGGAGTATATCATAGCTCCCTAAGCTGTATCCAAGTTATTCAGCAATAAAGGCAACCTCTAGACCAGCAGTTCTCAACCTATGGGTTGCAACCCCTTTGGTGGTCGAACGACCCTTTCACAGGGGTCGCCTAAGACCATTGGAAAACACATATTTCCGATGGTCTTAGGAACTGAGACACCACTCCTCTATCCGTCTCCAGGCGGGTCCACCCAATCTCCCTCTGAGGAAGTATTATTTACACGAAACGCGTTAGTCAGGTGCCCCTGACCTGTTGTACATATACCACAAGGCTATCCTGACTGACACCCTGGTGGCCAGATCTGATCCGGATATAAGTTTTATCCCTTATCTGTACATGCTGAAATCTTGCTAATTAAAGACATACTACACTATTAGAAGCTTTCTTGGGGCTCATCTTTTCCATGGGAGCCCGTTTTTGAAGGTTCCTGATGGTTTTGGAGTGATGTGTGACTCCCCCCTCCCCCGCTGATGATTTTCCTGGTGGATGGCTTACAAATACACCTAGACTGATGACATCTAGTGGCTAACCTGCAGATGACATCTTCCTGGTATCACAAGTCCAGAGCACCAGGAGCGGGTCTTAATTGCTCCACGCGCAGTTTATGTGCTATCTGGTTAGTGCATTGTTTGTACATTCACAAGAACACAAGAGTCACGGTTATTCCTGATCATGGATTGTTTGGACAATTGCACATAATCACTTTGTCTCACCACGTAATATGGACTGAGTTACTATAACATATGCTATTGTGCAACTTGTGTATTTGATTTTTCATCTGATTTTATTATTATCAGCGCTGCATACTCTTTTATATAGGGTCCACCCACATGCAGATACGCCCACATATGGGTACCCGGCGTGATTCATCGCGCCAACCCCATCACATACACCCCGTACAAATACAGGTGTATGTGACAGGGTTGGCGCCATAATGTACTTATATGGATCAGTCACACATGTGTAAAGAGCAGCTACTGTGTAGAAAGCAGCTACTGTGTTGAAAACAGTAGTATTGGAGGTAAAACAACATGAATTATAATTCATATATTATAATTACTGGGTAAATGTAAAATCATGTACTGTAAAATCATCAACTACTGCAAAAAAAAATATCTGTACCATGGGAACTTAATCTGGATGCTGATCGGTCCTTTTATATTCAGCTGTGGTTGATGTGAGTATATGAATACGATAATAATTTTATGGTTGGGGGTCACCACAACATGAGGAACTGTATTAAAGGGTCACGGCATTAGGAAGGTTGAGAACCACTGCTCTAGACTATTCATTGAGCCAGAGGAGTGACTGTTGCTGTGTGCTGAGCAGCTGTTGCACTGAAATGGGAAAAGAACCTTGGGAAAATCAACGGCCCCTACAGGGGTAAGCACTACAATCCAGTCACAAACAATGTGGATGGAGGAATACCCACAGCACTGACCACTGACAAAAATTTAGAACGAAAGTAAACTAGGAGGGCTTTGTTCACATCAATGCGTTTTATAGTGCTTTTTGCAGAAACGCACCACAGTCCACTTAACTTTGTTTCCTATGGAACATGTTCACATCCATGGTTTTTTAAGCTGCTGTGTTTTTAGAGAGGGTCAGGGACTTTTTTTAAAAGCAAAAAGCAGTGTTTCAATGGAGAAGCTGCTGAAATGCATGGTAGTGCGCTTTTTTCTGCATTTTTGCTGTGTTTTGCCCAACAACCAAAAAAATTCCACTTTACCAAAAAAAACAAATCTGAACAAAACGCATCGAAAATGCATGTAGAAATATGCAAAACAACGGCAAAAAGCACTGGAGAAAGCATCAAGTGCAAAATGTATATATGAGAACCAAGCCTAAGACTTTAACAGGTTGCAGTCTTTTCTGACTAGTTTTAGCAGCTTAGTGAGTGATTTTATTCGTTGATTGGTGTTTTTATTTAGTGTGGTGAAAAAGTTCGCCATGAAAGTTATAAATGATATAAAGTTATAAAGTGCCCTTGTTGCTTAACCCATTTCTAGCTTAATGGTAAAACGAATGTTAATGTCCAAGCACAATTTTGCAACTTTGACATGTGTTAGTAAAACCGTGCAGATCATCACAACTACTTTGTGCATCCAGGTGGATTATACTTTGTTTTTTTCAGGACAAATTGGGCTTCTAATTGGTGTTAAATGGTAATGGATATCTCATGATTTTTTTTTTTAATACCAAAGGAAACTGGCCCAAAATAGTAAAAAAAATCATGTTTTTTTAAATTTAGCTGTATATTTCTTGCTAATACCATAACCTACCACCAAAGAACAACCCAAAATAAATTCTCCTGCTTCTGACAATTGCAGAGATACCACAAATGTTTATATTAGTTGTATATATCTGTAGTACAGCCCAGAAACAATAGTGCGCATTTGATCTTTTTATCCTACCTAAAACACACTGATACTGACATTAACTGACACTGATACTAATAAAAAATAAAAAATCCTGCTCCCCCTAAAAAAAAAATAATATATACTGACCATGACCTTTGACCCTTACATGACCCAAACACTAACCCTGGCACTGACCTAGATCTAACCTTGATCTAGGTATTTTTTAAAAATTATTATTTTTTTCTCTGACACACAGTTATTTTTTTCTCTCTACAAAGAGAGAGAGAGAGGGAGAGAGAGATAACCAGGGGCGGACTGACCATTCAAGCACTCGAGCACAGCATTTCATGGGGCCCGGGCTCAGTAGGGGGCCCCATAAAATGCCCCTGGTACCTTTTTTTAGGCTTTTTTGGGTGTGCTTTGAGTGTGAGCAATGACACAGGGGACCCATGATCACCTATTGCCCAGTGGCCCCATGAGTTGTCAGTCCCTCCCTGGAGATAACATGTATCTTTATCCTCCATTTAGAGAGAGAAAACACGGGGCTGGCTTCGCAGTGACTGTGACCCAGGTGACCCAGAACCAGGAATTCAGGGTCCTGATTGTTAGTAAAGAACCCCAGCAAGACTCCAGTCTCTGTGCTGGGAGTGCCCCGTGAGGCACGCTCCTAGCACAAAGACAGATACGCATATATGCAGCCCCACAGAAAATAATATATTCATTGCAATTTTTTTAAATCCACCCAGTTGTTAGATATTCCTATTATTCAATATTAAACAAATATATAGAAAAGAAACCCATCTATGGTATCTGTGATTTTGGTCTTTTAGGTCCAATTGAAGAAAAATGAATTGGGCAAATCAGAACAATCTTCATTGTATTCAATATGTATGTGTATATGTACCCACATATCTTGGTCCTTGATGCCTCTAGCGCTGCATCGGAAATAATAGCTGTTTGACTAGTATATCAGATTTTTGCCATAATATATATATATATATATATATATATATCATAACCCCAGTGCTGGGAATCATGCTGGGAAATATTAATAAACAGACTGTGGGTGGGAAGAAAATAAACCATTTTTTTTCCAGAAGAAAAAACTGATAAGCAGTTTATTTTTACCCCTCCTTCTGCCCATGCTCCCTATCTTCAAGAGGTATTCTTGCTGAAGTGTGTTGGATGCCTGTTCTCCCACTTCGCTATGTGATTCTATCTGCTGAACCCCATGTCACTATTGCGCCTAAAGTGCTGTGCTTCTGGGGGGCGCAGTTGAGGTGGGAACTTCTCGTGCCTCTGACAGCTCAGTCCTGCAGACTACACTGGGAGATCATGGCTCTCCATGTGTAACCAGCAGCAGCACCTCTTGCTCTGTATCAGGTGCTCTGTGTGCTTCTGATAAATGGTGAACCAGGGGCGGACTGTCCATTTGGAAACTCGGGCACTGCCCGAGGGCCCGGGGTCAGTAGGTGGCCCCATGAGATGCCCCTGGTACCTTTTTCATAGGCTTTTTTGAGTGTGGGCAAGGACACAGGGGCCCCATGATCCCCTATTGCCCGGGGCCCCATGAGTTGTCAGTCCGCCCCTGCGGTGAACAATACTCAGCTCTCACTGAGCTCTGATTATTACATACAGGGAGAACTACATTCGGAGCTGTCAGTTTGACACTGGGGGTTCTGCTCTGCATTCATTTTTAAATGGAAGCTAGTGTTGTAGCTTTTGTTCATAAATTTGTGCTATATGTGATTAATTAAAAAAAAAAGAAAAAAAAAAAGCCCCATATTAACCCTCAGAGAATTCAAATTAGTATGTATAATATTGTAACTTCTTCATTCCCTTCTTCTTCCTTTTTTTTGCTTTTGTTTTTTTTTTTTTAGCTATGCTACATGCTGAGTATCAGAAACATGATTCTAGTGCCTAGTATTTTAAACATAAATTTTAGGTAAAACTTTATTTAAAACAATAAAAGTGAAAAATTCCCAGCTCAGCTTGCCAAAGAAACCGAATTAACCTGTCTAACAGTATGCGTTAAAACCAGGGGTTTAGTTAGCACACATTTGCAAATACATGTGTAAGCTGCAGAGCCTCATCATGGCACCCCGATATTCTTTAGTTCCTAACTCTACAAATTTTGAGAGCCCCCATAGTAGAGGCACATGTATTTAATGTATAGACCGAGGGTAGATGGACCTGAGGAAGCCCACCCCTCCTTAAAGGTACAGGAGCGCACTGGACCCCCAGCATGTAGCACAATGGCAGCTAAGGTGTCCACCCCCTCACCAACAAAACTTTATTTAAGCCTTATTATTTCAATGAACGCCTTCATTCTATTCTCTTAGCTTTCTTTTGTACCGCTTGAAATACATTTTAATATTTGTATGACGTAGGGGTAGGCACATGAAAGCACAGAACACAAGCATCCAAAACTCATTTAAGTGTCAGATGCAGAAGATATGTCAGCAAAACGATCTCTTCAAGATGATGGAGTTTGGAGGAGTAGGGGGTGGGACAGGTAATTACTAAACCTTATTACATCTCTTTTTTGCAGGCCGGGTGTCTTTTTAGGTTTTATTAAATGTAGTGAGTCATTTTAAAGTCCATTTAAAACTTTAAGGAGTATAAAACTGAATAAGAGTATGCTAACAACGCTACTGTGTGATTTCACTGCAGAAAATCTATTGGTAGGATTGACTTTTTTATGGGAACGGGAGCTCAGGAAATCAAAAACTCCTGTGTTACTACTACTGACAGACCATTTTTATTTTGTCACTAGTTCCTCTATTACAGCTGATCTGCTGCTGATTGGAACTGGGAATATTTTAATCCATATTTTCTACTATTTAGTTGTGTGCACTATTTAGTTGTTTGTAGGTTATTCATTATTATGGTTTTATTATTCGTTGAGAAACACGGTTTGATTTTTTTTTTTTTTCTAACAAAATAGAGTGCAAAGAAATACTAAATGCCTGCACACATAAATTGTAATTCTCTTTAGGAATCTTGTATATTGACTAGAAAGTGATTGAACAATAATTGTGGATGACTTGCCATTTGAAATGATGGATCTGGATCAAGAACTGCTTTTATCAACAGAGGTAACACCCAGGCATTAGCAAGAAGGTACGAGGGTGGCCAATTGCCTTAGTGCCTTTGGCTCTTGTTCAGAATTCTGCTAATCTGCAGGTATCCTTAGGTATTAGATGACATATGTTGCTTTTCAACTTGTCTGGTATAGGTGAACTTTAAGTAGCTGGAAAAATTAATTTACTTGGCATAAAAGTAAGACTGGTCTCCACAAACAGGGATCTGAAGAACACCAAGGATATAGCAGAGATTTGTGACAAAGCAGGACTCACAGGGTCTGGGACATGGAATGTGTGAAGGATTACATTTTTGGCTTTTATTTATGTAGCAGCTGTCCAAGAGAAAAGACAAACCGGGTGCACGTGCAGGATCCCATGTGTCTTGGTAAAGATTGCTGTGTCATGAGTTCTTTCATGAAATTAAGTTTTACAAGGGAAGCCAATCATGAAATCTGTGTTGCTCTATAATTCATTATGAAAGAATTGTTTAAGGCTCAAACATAATAGGTAGCACCACGCTGACACGCTTTAAGGTAGGAATTACTTATGTGATGTAAGTAAATATTGTCAACATATTATATATTGATCTATAGATACTACAATGTTACCATAAAAAAAAATCCACTTAAAACCAAATGTTTCAAATATATACTTCAGTGCTCCAGTATGAAAATTGTGCAGCAATTGTTACAGTTTTTGCCCGTGACATTACCACAGATCTTTTGGGTTAAGGCATTTCTCTTAACCCAAATCAGAGTAAATCTGACAGGTCCACTTAGCAGAAGTAATGAGGAAGGGAGTAGACATCAAAATTTCATACTTTTTCTTTCTTTCTTTCTTTCTTTCTTTCTTTCTGTCTCCCGTTTCTCTCATTTTTTTCCTTTCTCTTTTTCTTTCTTTCTTTTTTTATAGTTCTCTCTTTCTTTCTCACGTTTCTCTCCTTTCTTTCTTTCTCTGTCTCCCGTTTCTCTCATCTTTTTCTTTCTCTTTCTTTCCCTCCCTCTTTCTCTTTCTTTCCCTCCTTCTATATGTCTCTCTTTCTTGCTCTCTCTCTCTCTCTGTCTCCAGTTTCCCTCCTTCCTTCCTTCCTTCCTTCCTTCTTTCTTTGTTTCCCTCTTTCCTTTTTCCCTCTTTCCCTCCTTCTTTCTTTCCTTCTTTTCTTCTTTCCCTCTTTCCCTTCCTCCTTCTTTCTTTCTTTACATCTCTTTTTCTTTCTCTCTGTCTCCTGTTTCCCATCTTCCTTCTTTCCCTCGTTTCTTTCTTTCCCTCCTTCCTTCTTTCCCTTCTTCCCTCTTTCCTTCTTTCTTTCCCTCCTTCCTTCTTTCTATCCGCCTCTCTTTCTTTCTCACTCCCTGTCTCCTGTTTCTCTCCTTTCTTTTCTTTCTTTCTTTCTTTCCTCTCTTCCTTCTTTCTTTCTCACCTACAAAAAAATGTAAAAAAATAATAAAATATAAAATTGTGAAAAATTACATAAAAATAAAAACCTACTGACACTAATGGCAGAATTACCAGGGTCGCAAAGGTCACTCTTGCAGCCGAGCCCTGGCATTCCACCACCGGGCTCCGGGGAAAGGTTCCCCGGGCTTTGGGCTGCTCAGTCCAAAGTGCCCGGGCCTATTTTTTGTCCTAGTCTGGGTCTGCTTAGCCTCAACTGTTCCCTGAGAGAGAACAGCCTGGGAAGCAGGGAAGGATCAAACCCAACGTAAAGCCTGAAGAAAGCCACCAACCTACAAGCTTACAGGAGAGGACTGAGTGAGTAATCCTGCACCCCCTGGGCTGGATAAGGGGAGAGGACAGTCAGGTGGCAAACCCAAATTATCTCCTCATCTGGGGCTGCTTTACTACAATGGCAGTTTCTGGATTTCCTTGCAGCTGAGTGAAGAAGAGGATTCATCTGGGGTCTGAGGAGGTACACCAAAAGGGCTGGATAGCTTTTCAAGGAGAGACTGTCTATGGATGTGTACGAAGTTGCTAAGGATATTTGTCCTCATGTTCACAATACCTTGGGCATTCCATGCACCCCTCAACCCCATCCAAGTTAAATGCCCCTTAATAAAATCCCAAAAAACAAGCTCAAGGACTGTTTACTGTCTTCAAAGTGCAAGTGTGGAATAAAATGCATGTTGCCTGGCATGTCGTCTGGCTGTGCAGAACTATAGGGGGACCCAACAACACAGCGACTCCTAAGAGGGTGCTACACTTATTTACCCTCCCCCCAAAACTAGACAATCTGTTTAGACATCTCATGCACTATTATTATTATTATACAGTATTTATAAAGCGCCAATAGTTCGCTCAGCGCTGTACATTACAAAGGGAGACAGAACATGTGACAGAACAATACCAATACAATGCAAAACATGAGGGGATCAAGGGCCCTGCTCTTTCGAGCTTACAATCTAGGAGGGAGGGGGTGGTGGCACAGGAGGAGATAGCTGTGGGGGATGGAGTGGTAGGAAGAGTGGAGGAGGTCGGCAAGTTAGCAGGGGGTGGGGTAGGCTTCCCTGAAGAGATGGGTTTTCAGGGTGCGCCTAAAGGAGAGGAGAGTAGGTGATAATCTGATGGGTTGGGGCAGGGAGTTCCAGAGGATGGGTGACACCCTGGAGAAGTCCTGGAGGCGGGCATGGGAGGAGGAGACCAGGGAACTAGAGAGAAGGAGGTCTTGTGAGGAGCGGAGTGTGCGTGCTGGGCGGTACTTGGATATTAGGTCAGAGATGTAGTACGGGGCAGTATGGTGGACAGCTTTGTACGTCAGCGTTAGGATTTTGAATTTGATCCGTTGCGCAATCGGAAGCCAGTGGAGGGATTGGCAGAGGGGGGTGGCGGAGACAGAGCAGTTGGAAAGGTGAATGAGTCTGGCAGCCGTGTTCAGGATGGACTGAAGAGGGGATAGCCAGCGGCGAGGCAGGCCAGTGAGGAGGGAGTTGCAGTAGTCGAGTCGTGATATGATGAGGGAGTGGATGAGCTGTTTAGTGGTTTCTGGGGTTAGGAACGTGCGGATTTTGGCGATGTTGCGGAGGTGGAGTCTGCACGAGTTTGTTAAAGATTGGACTTGGGGCTGGAAGGATAGGTTGGAGTCCAGAATGACACCCAGTACTCTGGCCTGCAGGGCGGGTTTGATGGTAGCGTTGTTGGATGTGACGGAGAAATCAATGGGGGATGGTGTCCGGGCTGGGGGGAAGACAAGAAACTCGGTTTTGGAGAGGTTCAATTTAAGGAAGTGGAGCGACATCCAGTCTGATATGTCGCTCAGTAGGTGTGTGATTCGGGCTGAGACCAAGGGGGTGAGGTGGGGGGTTGAGAGATAGATTTGTGTGTCGTCGGCATAGAGGTGGTAGTTGAAGCCGTGAGAGTGTATGAGTTGGCCAAGGGAGGAGGTATAGATGGAGAAGAGAAGGGGCCTGAGGACAGAGCCTTGAGGGACCCCAACAGAGAGGGGGAGTGAGGGGGAGGTGGTAGCATTATAGGTAACGCTGAAGGAGCGTTGTGACAGGTAGGATGAGAGCCAGGAGAGAGCAGAATCTCTGAGGCCGAGGGAGTGTAGTTTTTTGAGGAGGAGGGGGTGGTCGACTGTGTCGAAGGCCGCAGAGAGGTCAAGGAGTAGGAGCACTGAATAGTGGCCATTAGCTTTGGCGGTTAGCAGGTCGTTGGAGAGTTTGAGTAAGGCAGTTTCGGTGGAGTGTAGGGGACGGAAGCCGGACTGTAGGGGATCGAGGAGGTTGTTGTCGTTGAGGTGAGAGCATAGGCGGGTGTAGACGAGGCGCTCGAGGAGTTTAGATGTAAATGGGAGCAGGGAGATGGGTCTGAGGTTGTTCGGGTCATTGGGGTCCAGGGAGGGCTTTTTAAGTATGGGGGTGATGTGTGCATGTTTCAGAGGGGAGGGGAAAGTGCCTGAGGAGAGGGAGAGATTGAAGATGTGGGTGAGGGAGCGTAGGATGGAGGAGGAGGAGGAAGGTCGTAGGAGTTGTGAGGGGATAGGGTCGAGGGGGCAGGTGGTGAGGCGGGCATCAGAGAGGATCTTGGAGACTTCCTCGATGGTAGTAAGGTCAAAGGTGTGGAGTGTTGGGGGAGCTTCAGTATGAGGAATGTAGGGTGGGGTGGAAGAGGAGGTCAGAGCAGTGGTGGGGCTGTGGGAGAGGGGTGATGAGGGGGTAGCTGAGTGAGGGTGAAGGGGGCTAGAAACCTAATTATCTTCAGTTTGAAACTAGGAAACTGGATAAATGAAGCATGGACTGTACAAATTGAAATATATTGTTCAAAGACAGACTACAGCTCTGAGTTTAAATATCCAATTCAAAATGTATCCCTGCTGGAGCTTTAATAGGTATATGCGACCTTGATGGGGTTATGATAACAAAGTCTGGCATTTCAGGTACATGAGATAATGAATATGTCACCCCCAACATTTTATATTTCTGGTAAGTGCCTGCTTTACCATGTACTTGTATGACAAAGTATCCTGTTTTTTTTGTATTGCTTATTTTGTACGAATTCCCTGATTTTCCTGCCAGCCCCTCTGCTTTCCTATTAAAAACTGACTGCACCAGGCATGAGAGCACAGTGTGGTCAGTTTTTTGGCTGTGCTGAGCACTCAGCCTGCTTCCCTCCAATGAGTAGACGTGCTGACATTAGCCCCTCCCTGCACAGCCATTCATAGGGAAGACCAGTGTGTTGCTATTTCTCCTCCCCTAGCTCTCTGAGCTCCTTATGCAGATGGGAACAGTGGGTATGCTGTCCTACTAATGGTTAGCCGACAGCTAATTAACAAAACTGACAGAAGCAGCGTTGTGTTTCATTCCAAAACTGAATTTACTTCTGCGAATAGTTCTGTAAAATTTGCATTACAATCACATAAATTGAAGTTACAATATGCTTGTATAAATATCTCTCAGAAATGCCTACAATGTACACATTTTTTGCAAACAGCTGCCTACAAATCACATTAAATACATTTAAATGCACTCTAGATATATACGTGACTTTAACAAACACAATGAATGAACTTACAGACATATGTGTATCAAAGGGAGAAAGGAGGCCTTCGATGGTGTGTTCTTCTGGAAGCTAAAGTGGAAGTGCAGTGGTGGATGGGAAATCTTTATATTTAACAAATATGAGACACTTCCTTTTCTTTACTGTTAAAAATACAGAAAGGGTGCAATTGTAATGAATGCCCAATAGATGGCTCCCTACTCTTCACAATGATGTGAATACAGAACATTCCCTGGTTATATATACCTACTATATATCTTTGAATTATTGTAACATTTAACTAGGTAACTATTTATTCTGTAAAAGGACAATTAAATCTGAGACAGGTTGGAGGTATACTTTACCAATCCTCTGATTTATGATTTTAACTTCTCCTTTGCAAACTTTACCATCACCATTGGGAATGGCTTTCATAATAAGACCCATCAGCCATACATTGTGCTTGAGGGTCTTTCAACAAAACAAGCTCTCCTACTTCAACATTTGGTTTCTCCTCTTTCCACTTTCTTCTTGTTTGAAGGGATAACAAATAGTCTTGCTTCCAGCATTTCCAAAAGGTATCAGCAAGGTTCTGAACCTGCTTCCACTGGCACTTGTAAAGGTCTTTTAAAGTGAACTCACCAGGTGGTGCTAATACTGCACAATCCTTCTGAGTCTAGAGAGCGTTGCTGGTGTAAGACTTTCAGGTCTATCGATGTCTGTTGAATTGGAGGTCACATGCACATGTCATGTGATTAGCTGTGACCAAATCACAGCTAAGCACAAAAAAAGAAAAAAAACCTGAATGAATCGATTTCATTCTGGTAAATGCTTGCTTATAGCAAAGTAATTCTTTGCTATAAGCAAATTATGTAAAAAAAAAACAAAAACAAATACTGATCACTTCTCCAAAGTAGTACAATGTTACTATGGTAACATTGTACTACTTTGGTCATAGTAAAATATGAAAATAAAATCTTTAAAAAAAATAAAAAAAATGTAATAAAAAATTAAAAATAATAAAAAAATAAAAAATATATATATTTTTTTTTTTCATACTGTCACCAGTCAGTGTCCCTGTTCACCGCCATGCCAGTTATATGATGATGCTGTACTGCACTGGTGACAGTATGTAAAAAAAAAATAGTGAAAATAATTTTTTTAATTTTTTAATTTTCCAAAAAATTATGACAAAAAAAATACAACTTCAAAAAACTCGCCATGCCTCTTATGAAGTACATCGGACCGTCTACTCTGCAGAAAGGGGTCATTTGGGGATATCTGACATTCTTGGACCTCAAGAAATTAGATTGGCTGTCAGTACTTCAGGATTGATCAATTTTCAGATCTATACCATAGTTTGTGAACTCTATAACTTTCCTGCAAACTAAAAAATACATCCTAATTTGGGTTATTTTCACCAAAGACATGTAGCAGAATACATCTCGGCCTAAATTTATGAAGAACAATTATTTATTTGTAAACTTTTATAACAGAAACAAAGAAAAACGTGTTTTTTTTCAAATTTTTTGGTCTTTTTTTGTTAATTTAGCAAAAAATAAAAACCCCAGCGGTGATTAAATACCACCAAAAGAAAGCTCTAGTTGTGTGAAGAAAATGATAAAATTTTAGTCTGGGTACAGTGTTGTATGACCGCGCAATTGTCATTCAAAATGTGAGAGCGCTGAAACGTGAAAACTGGCCTGGGCAGGAAGGTGTAAAATTGCACGGTATTGAAATGGTTAATGTAGATTATCCTGTTTGAGACATACATATAAAATATTCTGAAAGTATTATGAATATAACACAATTTTGCTGTCAGTGTAATATATAACTGCTTAAGTCTCAAAGTCAATTTCTTCAAGAATGAGTTCTGCTAGCTCATCTGACAAAATGGCTGCACACAACTCTAAACGTGGCACTGTGTGGGCTGGTCTTGAAGCTAGTTTAGATTTGCCCACAATAAAGCCTACATGACATTGACCATTACTGTGACAACTATGAACTTGAGATATGCGACAGCTGCTATTGCGTCAGTAGAAGCATTAGAAAAAACACATACTTCTCTTAGCACTGTAAATGTTAGCGACACTGGCACATAGGGTTTGGAAATACTGAGATCTTCAAAATGAATCAAGTCTTCTGCCAATGTTCTCCACTGAGTTTCCCTTTCTGGTTAGAGCAGGGAGTCTCAGTCACATTGATTTTATGAGAGCTCTCTAATTAAGGCTTTGTCTTGCATGGTGATCGGGGCTGCAAACCCGAGTGGATCATAAAGACCATTTACTGTGGCTAGGATACCTTTCCATGTGTATGGCTTCATCTCTCTGGACACTTGCAAGGTAAAGCTGTCATCTGGAGATTCCAACTTACTCCGTTGAAAGGGCAGAGGATCAACACCTAGAACAAGGTCTTTTAATTCTTTAGCTCTGTCATCTGCAGGAAACTGTTCCATTACTGAGCTTTTATTGGAAGCCACCTTGTGTAGATTAAAGATTCGATCCTGCAAGGATCTCCCTAGCTCTCTGCAGGAGACTGACTGCTTTGGCTTCAGTAGGCACAGATGTAAGTCCATCATCAACGTAGAAATTTCTTAAAGTGTTACTAAACCCAGGACACTGCATTCACTATATCTGGTCTCCCACTACACAGAACATGGAAATGCAATTATTTTATTGAATATAAACTGCTTAATACATTGTGACTTCTATCAGTGTCCAGCAGAGCACTGGTTAATGCTTGTAGGAGTATTCATTCTCCCCTGATTGTCCTATGAGGCTGCAGGACTGCACTGGATTGGCCCTGTGCTGATCCCATGCACTCTCCCAAGAAAAAAATAAAACTATCTAGCAAAACACATCACACTGAGCATATGCAGCTTGCCCCCAAGGCTCTGTTCTTTCAGGAGATGGATTGGGGATAGTAGAAGAAGGGGAGGATCACAAATGAAAGGATCAAACATCCTTTTTACACAATGCAGAGGAATAACCCCTTACATTCCACAGTGAGTATATCAAGCATGTTTATTGCATATACAGACTGATTTTACTGTTGGAACACTTTAAAATGAACTTTTACATCTCCATTCTCACTCGCTCCCTGCTTAGCTATTTGTCTTACACCATAAATGGCTATGGAAAGCGAAGGATGATTTGCAAATACATGTACTTTCATCATGAACTCTGTAATTTCTTTGTTGAGGTCATTATTTCAGAACCAAGGGAACTTAAAGTAGTTGACATCTAGCAGTGTATTATTCATATCAGGGTCACTAAGAAGTACGTCATTCAATGAGATGCCGTCATACTGAGCACTAGAATCATTCTGAAGTTTCTGTTGGCAGGGCTGGATTTAGAGTTATGCATAAGTACGCTGTGGGACCACTTTTCAGCTATCTCTGCCTTTACCAGCATACAATGGGCATCCAACGCTCAGTTATACTGTCCTGCAACTTGGTTGAAACCTACCGAAGGGATTGTGACGTGGGATCTCCCATTGGTGTTGGACTTGTTTGCATCAGATGCCTTCAATCAAAATGGCCACTTGTGGTACCTCTCGCTGAAAACTGCTTTCCTGGTGGCAATTACATCAGCCGCAAGAGTGTCCATATTAGCGGCCCTGGGGTTTAAAAAACCCTTTCTTACGTTCATCCTGGATAGGGTGGTACTCATGCTGGTGCTCAAGATCGTGTCAAAGTGGCCTTCATAGTCCATATCACACGGAAAGTTGTCCTTCCTACACTCCTGTTGGGGAGTACCCAAAAGGTTAGCCCATCAGATGTGGGTCAAGCTTTAAAATTTAACATCAAGGCGACATATGGCATCAGGAACTCCGAGCACTTGTTTGTCATTCCAGGTGGAGCGTGTAATGATTCTATGGCTTTCAACAAGATTATTGCCTCCTGGTTGGTGAAGCTCATCTCCTTGGCCTACAAGCTGTAAGGGTTGGCTGTGCTAGGGGGCATCACTTCACTGTCCACCCAAGGGTCTCGACTTTGTGAGCGGCAGCAGGCTGAGTGCTCCCAGACACTATCTGCAAGGCAGCTACGTGGGGGTCAATATATACATTCATGGCTCATTACTGTATAGAAGCAGTCTTAATGACAGTTGAGATTGGCAGAGACATCCTGGTTTCTGCTTTTAAGCCAGAATTGAGGAGTGTGTAGCATTATCCCTCCCCTGTGTGGCTAGTTAGTTCCCAGCTGTGCTGACATGGAGCTGTCAGGAAAATGGAAAATTGAATGACAGATACTTACCGTAATTTTACTTTCTTGATGGCTTCATGTCAGTACAATTCACACCCAGCTTAGTAGGACTAGTTACAGAACACTGAGGCTGCAGGTGGGCTCAAATTTATGAATTAGGTTCTGGAAGCATGGGGGGGGGGGGGGGGCGAGGCCCTTACCCAGCTGTGCTGACATGGAGCCCGTCAGGAAAGGAAAATTATGGTAAGTATCTGTCATTCTCATTTCTGTTTTGCTGTAGTACATTCTATACATTGTACAGGTTTACCAGGGCTAAGCCTTCACCCAGGCAGGAATATGAAAGGAAATGGCCATTTTTAAATGTAGGCAATAAAGTCACTACTACTGTATTTAAAAATAAATATTTGTATTTTTACATTGGCATATCTTCCCTGGAAATGCACAACAGCCCATGTCATTTGTTTGGCAATCTCTTGTCTAATAGTCTTGAAAATAGTCAGAAGTGACTTTAAATATTTGGCTCCCGTAGACTTCAATAGGGTTCTAATTACAATTTACAACTTGCGAACTGTAGGATGAACCTTTTTACTTTCTTCCCCACTGATGAGTGCACAACAGGAAACAATCACTGTTACCCCAAGAAAACTACAAAAAAAATGATAATGATGTCATTGGATGATGTTATCAATTATGGAGTTGATGACATTGATTATGTTATTCGATGGTGGTGAGTGGTGATCATAGATTACATTATCAATCATGAGGTTATCAATGTTGTTGATGATATAATTGATAATAAGGGGGTGCACTGGACACCTTAGCTGCCATTGTGCTACATGCTGGGTGTCCAGTGTGCTCCTGTACCTTTAAGGAGGGGTGGGCTCCCTCAGGTCCATCTGCCCTCGGTCTATCCATTAAATACATGTGCCTCTACTATGGGGGCTCTTAAAATTGGAGAGTTATGAACTACAGAATACTGGGGTGCCTTGATGAGGCTCTGTAGCTTACGTATGTATTTGCAAATGAGTGCTAACTAAACCTTTGTTTTTAACGCATACTGTTAGACAGGTTAATTTGGTTTGTTTGCGGGCTGGCTGGAAAGTTAGAGCTGGGAATTTTTCTTTTTTGTTATTTTACATACGTCGCCCTTCCATGTGCTCCTTGCTCTGAAGGCCATAGACTAGGTTATAGACTGGGGTAGTGGCCATTTTTTGTACCATTGATAATGATATCCATGATATTTGGTGTGACTTTCTTTTGGCTTCAAACCAGCATCAATTTCTACACTTGCAAGAAGTCAGGAATTTTTTTTGAAGTAGTGTCAGGTGTATGATTAGCCAAGTATACCATACAGCTGTGTATGAGGCTTAAAACTGGGTGAGGAACAGAAAAACTCTGCTACTAAGGTGAGGTTGTGGAAGACAGTTATACGTCACAGGTCATTCACCATGGCAAGACTGACTGCAGCAAAAAGACACAAAGCAGTTTTACTACATCAGCAAGCTCTCTCCCAGGCAAAGATTTCAAAGCGACTGGGGTTTCAAAATGTGCTGTTCAAGCTCTATTGAAGAGGCACAAAGAAATGGGCAACATTGAGGACTGTAGACACAGTGGTCGGCCAAAGAAACAACCACTTGCCAAAAGCACTATAGCCAAATGATGGCTACAGCGTGGTTTTCCAGTTCTGGGAGGGCATCATATAACGTCCTCCCAGAACGCGCCCTCAGTGATCTCCATGATTGCTGTGTCCTACATGCCACGTCCTCCATGATCACTGGGTAAATACAGTCGCTGGTTATTGACTGCACTTCATGCTGTCACAGCGTGAGGAAAGTACTGCCGATAACCAGCAATTGTCAGAGAACAGATCAACACTGATGATCAGTGCCCTAATGATCAGTGCCCAGCAGTGCCACTCATCAGTGCTGCCTATCAGTTCAGCCTCATCATTGCACATCAGTGAAGGAGAAAAATCACTACCCGTTTGCAAAATTTTATAATAGAAACAGAAAAACTTTTTTTTTTCAAATTTCTTGCTTTTTTTGTTTATAGCACAACAAATAAAACATCCAGTGGCGATTAAATACCACCAAAAGATAGCTCTATTTGTGTGAAAAAAACGATAAAAATTTCATATGTGTACAGTGTTGCATGACCATGCAAATGTCATTCAAAGTGCAACAGCGCTGAAAGCTGAAAATTGGCCTTGGCAGGAAGGGGGTATAAGTGCCCTGTAGGCAAGTGGTTAATGCAACAGATGAAAGATATCATATTTAATCCCCTTCAACATTGGCAGATATCCATCAGCACAGAATTGATGTGAACCAGTGGGACCCAGGTACACCCATCTGCTGTCTGGAGACGCCTGGCCAGAAGTGGTCTTCATGGAACATTTGCAGCCAAAAAACCAGACCTACCACATGGAATAAAAAAAGCCTAAACAACTAAAAGATGGCAGCAAGCATAAACCTAGAAAAATAGTGGTGTGGTGTGGTGTGGTGTGTGTTGTGTGTTGTGTGTTGTGTGTTGTGTGTTGTGTGTGTGTGTGTGTGTGTGTGTGTGTGTGTTGAATGGGGGCCATGTATCGTGAGATTTTGAAAGCAAACCTCCTTCCATCAGCAAGGGCATTGAAGATGAAACGTGGCTGGGTCTTCCAACATGACAATGATCCTAAACATACCCCTCGAACAACGAAGGAGTGGCTTCGTAAGAAGCATTTCAAAGTCCTGGAGTGGCCTAGCCAGTCTCCAGATCTCAACCCCATAGAAAACCTTTGGAGGGAGTTGAAAGTCCGTGTTGCCCAGCGACAGCCCCAAAACATCACTGCTCTAGAGGAGATCTACATGGAGGAATGGGCCAACATACCAGCAACAGTGTGTGCCAACCTTGTGAAGACTTACAGGAAACATTTGACCTCTGTCATTGCCAACAAAGGATATATAACAAAGTATTGAGATGAACTTTTCATATTGACCAAATACTTATTTTCCACCATAATTTGCAAATAAATTCTTTCCAAATCAGCCAATGTGATTGTCTGGATTTTTTTTTCTCATTTTGTCTCTCATAGTTGAGGTCAACCTATGATGCCAATTACAGGCCTCTCTCATCTTTTTAAGTGGGAGAACTTGCACAATTGGTGGCTGACTAAATACTTTTTTGCCCCACTGTATATATATAGATATGTTCTATACTTATTTTACCCACTGTACACAGCGGATATAAAAAGTCTATACAACCCCGTTAAAATGTCAAGTTTCTGTGATGTAAAAAAATGAAAGATAAATAATTTCAGAACTTTTTCCACCTTTAACAGCCTCCCGCTCGCCATATAGTAATATGACGGACGCAAGGTGGCTCTCTCGTTCTGGGAGGACGTCATATGATGTCCTCCCATTCTAACCGCGCATGTGTGGCTCACGGAGCGCGCAGTGCGGCAATCGGCGGTGCGCTGTGTCCCTCGGACACAACGGATCACCAATCCACGGAAAGAGCCGAAGATGTCGGCTCGGTCATGTGATCAGCTGTGTCCAATCACAGCTGATCACATGTAAACAGGGAAATGCCGGTTATCAGCATTTCTCTCCCCACGAGCTGTCACGCTGACAGCTCGTGAAGAGAGGAGAGCTGGTATTCGACATTCCTCGGAGGGGACTGATGATCAGTGTGCCCTGATGATCTGTGTAGCCCCAGCAGTGCCACCTGTCAGTGTCCATCAGTGCCAGCTCTCAGTGCTCATCCATGCCACCTGCCAGTGCCACAATGCCACATTTCAGTGCCCATCTGAGCTGCCTTACAGAGTCACCCATCAGTACCAGTCAGTGCCACCTATCAATGCCAGTTGGTGCCGCCTATCAGTGCTGCCAATCAGTGCTACATATCAGTGCCAGCTAGTGCCGCCTATCAGTGCCACCTAACAGTGCCAGTCAGTGCCATCTATCAGTGCCATATATGAGTGCTGCCTTTCAGTGCCCATCAGTGCCTCCTCATCAGTGCCACCTATCAGTGTGCATCAGTGCCCATCACTGCAGCCTCATTAGCGCACATCAGTGAAGGAGAAAAATCACTTATTTACAAAATTTTATAACAAAAACTAAGAAAAAACTTTTTTTTTCAAAATTTTCAGTGGTTTTTGGTTTGTTTAAGAAAAAATAAAAACCCAGAGGTGATTAAATACCACCAAAATAAAGCTCTGTCACAAAAAAAAATTATAAAAATTTCCAATGGGTACAGTGTTGCATGACTTCGCAATTGTCATTCAAAGTGCAATAGCGCTGAAAGCTGGAAATTGGCCTGGGCAGGAAGGGGGTATAAGTGCCCTGTAGGCTAGTGGTTAATGTAACCTACAAACTGTACAACTCAGTTGAACAACAAACTGAAATCTTTTAGGTGGAGGGAAGTAAAAATGTAAAGTAATATGGTTGCATAAGTGTGCACACCCTTAAACCAATACTTTGTTGAAGCACCTTCTAATTTTATTCCAGCACTCAGTCTTTTTGGGTATCAGTCTATCAGCACGGCACATCTTGACTTGGCAATATTTGCCCACTCTTCCTTGCAAAAACACTCCACATCTGTCAGATTGCGAGGGCATCTCCTGTGCACAGCCCTCTTCAGATCGCCCCACAGATTTTCCATCGGAATCAGGTCTGGGCTCTGGCTGGGCCATTCCAAAACTTTAATCTTCTTCTGGTGAAGCCATTCCTTTGTTGATTTGGATGTATGCTTTGGGTTGTTGTCATGCTGAAAGATGAAGTTCCTCTTCATGTTCAGCTTCCTAGGAGAAGCCTGAAGGTTTTGTGCCAATATTGACTAGTATTTGGAACTGTTCATAATTCCCTCTACCTTGACTAAGGCCCCAGTTCCAGCTGAAGAAAAACGGCCCCAAAGCATGATGCTGCCACCACCACTGTGGGTATGGTGTTCTTTTGGTGATGTGCAGTGTTGTTTTTGCGTCAAACATATCTTTTGGAATTATAGCCAAAAAGTTCAACCTTGGTTTCATCAGACCATAACACATTTTCCCACATGCTTCTGGGAGACTTCAGATGTTTTTGCAAAATGTACCCAGGCTTTGATGTTTTACTTCGTAAGAGAAGGCTTCCGTCTTGCCACTCTTCCCCATAGCTCAGACATATGAAGAATATGGGAGATTGTTGTCACATGTACCACACAGCCAGTACTTGCCAGATATTCCTGCAGCTCCTTTAATGTTGCTGTAGGCCTCTTGGCAGCCTCCCAGACCAGTTTTCTTCTCATCCTTTCATCAATTTTGGAGGGACGTCCAGTTCTTAGTAATGTCACTGTTGTGTCATATTTTCTCCACTTGATGACTGTCTTCACTGTGTTCCACGGTATATTGAATGCCTTGGAAATTCTTTTGTACCCCTCTCGTGCCTGATACCTTTTAACAATGAGATCCCTCTGATGCTTTGGAAGCTCTCTGCGGACCATAGATTTTGCTGTAGGATGCAACTAAGAAAATGTCAGGAAAGACCTACTACAACAGCCGAACTTTATTTGGGGTTAATCAGAGGCACTTTAAATGATGGCAGGTGTGTACTGAGTCCTATTTAACATGATGTTTAATGTGATTGCTTAGTTCTGAATACAGCTGCAGCCCCAGTTATAAGAGAGTGTGCACACTTATGCAACCACATTATTTTAGTTTTTTTATGTATTTTAAATATTTGTTTGTTTTTCAAGTGAGTTATACAGTTTATAGGTCACATTAAAGGTGGAAAAAGTTCTGAAATTATTTATCTTGGTATAATTTTTTTACATCACAAAACCTGATGTTTTAACAGGGGTGTTTAGACTTTTTATATCCACACACATGCACCAATCAGCCATACTGTAACATTATGGCAGCCCACCATAGCCTGTCGAGGCATGGACTGCACTAGACCTCTGAAGGGATGCATCAGACTTGTTTTTCCAGCACATTCCACAGATGCTTGATTGGATTGATATTTGGAGGCCAAGTCAACACCTTAAACATGTTGTGTTCCCCAAACCATTCCTGAATTCATTAGGCCAGACCACCTTCTTCCATAGCTCCTTGGTCCAGTGCTAATACTTCCACTGTAGGTACTTTTGGCTGTGGACATGGGTCAGTATGAACACCCTATCAAGGCTGCAGCTCCATATCTACAACAAACAAACAGTGATACTGTGTGGTTTAAAAACTGTCCAAGCCAGGATTAACGTTTTCAGCAATTTTAGCTACAGTAGCTCTTCTTTTGAATCAGACTACATGGGCCAGGCTTCATTCCGCACAACATGGTTTTACCAAGGTTGCACAGATCAGGATACACTGCTTGTATGCTCGCATTAGAAGACAGGGAGGGCTTGATTGAAGAAAAGGAAGATGAAATAAGGTTTTTCATTTCCCATGAAGCACCAGCACAAATCTGTGGACTCACAAAGTGGGGTAGGGTTATAGGAGTTGCCAGTGTCCAACCTCCTGGAGGTACACACCTATAACCCATGTGGTATGAATATTCTTCCCATGTCCTGTAAGAGTCAAAGGACCCATGAAGCCTGGACATTTCGTAAAGTATGAACAGAGGAGCAGGTAGCACTTTGCAAACCTGATGCCCAAGAAACACAGACATACCTTATCGTATGGGCCCTGATAGGGAAGGGAGGAACCTGTTCCTTGTAGGCATAATCCCTGAAACTGAGCAGCCTAAGACCACTTAGCACTGGTGGTAAAGAACGTATATCCCTTCTAGGAACCTTCGAGGATGACAAAAAAAGAAGTAATTTTAGATAGCCAGAATCTCTCCTCTCTGACCACATCAGTAAAGTGGTTTGTTTTGGAGCAGCACACAAGAAAGAGGATAATAATTTAAGTGCAGTTAAAAGGAAAAAGAACACTGTGTGGAGGAAAGAGGGCCTTGGTCTCAGAACCATCTTATCCATATAAAAAGGCTCCTTACAGGAAAGAGCTGCCGACCCATAGACATGGCTGATGGAGGTAATGGCCATGAAAAAGGCTAGTTCACTGAATGGATTCAAAAGGAAGTTTTTAAAGGAGCAAAAAGTACCAGATTCAGATCTCAGGGAGAAACAGGATGTTGGAGTGGGGGATTAACCTGAACAACTCCTTGTATAAAAGGTCTTGACAAGAGGAGTGTGAATCTGAAAGGTTTCTGGACTAGAATGGATAAAAGGAGAAACCTGTCCCGTACTAAAAGCCAGAGGGTGGTCCTGACCAGACTGAAGGAGGCCAGAATGCAAGGAATAGAATATTCCTGGTGGTTTAAGTTCCTGTTTAACACCAGCCAAAGTAGGCAGGGTAGATCCTATGAGAGGTAGGCTTTCTTGCCTTCAGCAAGGTTAGAATGACCAAGTCAGAAAATCCATTATCCTTTAGGACCTCAGCAACAGTCATGCCTTTAAAGTCAGCAACTGAGAAGCAGGATGGAACAGTGTGCCCTGTGATAGGAAGTCTGGCCTGTTTGGCAGAGGCCAAGGCTCACCTGCCAGGAGTTTGTATGTCCATGTAGTAAATTCTCCTAGGCCAGTTTGGAGCCTGGACCCAGATAGGTTCATATTCTCTATTCATTTGCCCAGTGCCATTAGCAACAGTTTGAAAAGAGACATAGCCACAACGGCCAGTTGTAAGACAGAACTAGTGAGCACAAAGGTTGCCTTCAGTAGGGTTTCAAAGCATCTATCAACAGAATATATAAAAGGAGGGAACATCCTCAGAAAAGGGAGATATTTGCTGAGAACACGAATGGCGAGATCCCCTACCAGGACAGACCAATTTTCATAAATTTCTTTTCCCTAGGAAATAAAACTCGACAGAGTTTTGGGGGAATGAATGCCTTTTCAGGATTTGGTCAATTCTTACGCAAAGCACAGTGACTTGTGTGCACACAGGAAAAAAGGCTTTCTAGACTTGACCAGCTGTTTAGTGCCCATAGGAGCTTGTTTAGGCTGAGGAGCTTCTGATGCTGCTAGGCAAAGGCTAGTGCTAAAATTCAGAAGGTAACACATTTTTCTGCAGTATCTTCTACTGCCACACCACCTTCCTCCATATCTTCCTCAAAGAGGTTAGGAGGTTCATGGTCATACTCCTAAATAGATTCATGTGGTGGAGAGACAGAAGAGCAGTATTAGGCCCTGAAGACCAAAGGTTCTATAGGAGCATAGTTTCCCAAGAAATTCAAACAGTTGCAATGAATCTTGTCTTAGTCAGATGGGCCATCTGTTGCACACCTATGACAGAGCTACAATTAGAGAAAGGGAGTGGGGTCAATAAAGGACTTTTCTCTGATGTACGGGGAACAGCTATTATTGAGCATTTTGCTGATTTTCCTTGGTGTGGTAGCATGAGTGCTATTAGACCCCTTTTCCTCTGTGCCTTGCCTCCACCATAGCTAAAGGAGGGAACCCCTAGTGGGGTACTCACAAAATGGTTGTGGAATAGGAGGGTAATAGCATGTCTGTAAAGGACATCATGATAACCCAGGTACTGAACAATGTCCTGTATGCCTGTAACAGCAGACAGCTGCGAAATGACCACACATGCTTGTTACATTGTTTACAGATATGGAGTGTGAAAGTGCAATGTGAAAGCATAGTACAACTATACCACCACCAAAACAGCAACACTGCGTGAGAAAATACTTGCTGAAATTAAAAATCCAAACATCATAACGATACCTACTGCCAACGTAGTGGAGACATTTATAGAGGTGGATAACTCAAAGTGAACAACACCCCACATGTAAAAACAGGACCCAGTTAAGAATACAGGGAAACCTGGTCTTATCTTATTTGCACTGCAGGTTCCTGGAGGAAACCAAACTTCACCCGTCACAGTAGGCATACCCCCCCCCAAAGAGGTCTTCAAGGTTCAGGTGTTCTAAGAATGGATCATGGCCCTGGACCTGTATAGCACCCTGCGGCTCACTAGAATTGTTACAACACATGCCAAGGTGAACACCAAATGCAAGTGCCAGTGCCTAAAAACATTACATGCCAGCCCCGTGGCTGTAAGGTCTGGGTACTATTCCCAAGATGTACATCAAAGGTAACCAATCCAGAAACTGCTAGTGAGCCCGAAGGCAATAAGCACTTGGATCTTGATAAAAGTGTCCATCTAAGTAGCAAGTTAAAATAAACTGTATGGTTTAGAAAATCTCTCCAGAGATGTCCATCACCTAATGGCGCTAGCAACAAACTGAAGTCCCACTGCATGGGTGGACTTACATGAGCATGCACTAGGGGCATTCTCAGCAAATCCTATGCCAGTGTCCAATCACCTGTAGGTATCAGCATATGAACCATGGTCTAGGATGTCCTGTCCTGTACAATTAAGAGACCTTTATTCTTTTTAGATTTAGTTGAGGGAGGGATTTGGATCAAGTTAGAGACCTGATACAGAGGCTTTGCAACAACAGATAATTGCTAACAATATATAGCTATTATCAATTAACAGCAGCAATAGATTACTTTAGCTCTGATCTGTTACAGGCATGGGTAGGTAGCTCTGCTCCCATCTAAACATGCCTTCTGGAGTGAAAGTGAAAGGTTTTTTTTTTACTGCGCTGCAAGACACTGTCAGCCGTTCCATCAAATGCAACCCTCTGTGTTCCAAACCTGAGTTAAGGTATGGAGCACATCAGGCTGCATGCTGAGCTTCAGAGGTCTGTATGATGAGAGGCAACTCTCCTGTTGGCAGTATATTAAGCATTCCCAATCCACAGTTGCAAAATTCTCCCATGACAACCAAAAAAAAAAAATCCATGTAGAATGTAGTCCCCATAATTACCATATTAATTCCATTTAGGGATAAAAGCATGTTCAAATTTTGTTGACTGTACTGGAACACACTGCAATATTGTGAATTTTGACACGAGCATCCGTGTAAACTATTGTCCTTGCCTTTGCAAAAAACAAAAACCGCACTGGACTGCACGTGGTGTGAACCAGGTCTCAGACGTTGCCCTACTTCCCTACTTTTTATCCTGAAGAAAATGGTCACCAGGACAGCCGGGCAGATTTTTCTAAGGCGAGATAAAAACCTCACAGGGAGTTTATTTTAACACTTGGCCTCTGTTCCAATTAAAGTATTAGCAGCATTATATCAAGATACTCAAGATCAATGAACAGTTCAAAGTCAACAAAACTATAGCTCCCAACATTTACATTTAAGCATAACTTTATTGCTTTTGCATAGTCTTAAATCATCAAGTTTTAAAACGATTGAAGAAAAAGCACGAATGTCACAATGAAGATTGCATGGAGATCAGATACGTAATCTGTATTACATAACCACCAAAATATCTGGTCTCCAAAACCATAAAATGCTCTTGAACCACAAAAGTGCTATTTAATGAAAAGTGGACAGGCATCCGTTAGCAATATGTTTTCCACACAATACACATACTAAGGGTTCTCATTAGTCTTCTAAATAATATTGGTGCTTATTCTGATAGCGGCATTGAGAACTGTGGGTCATGTCGTATTAACTGAAACTAATTTCTGTGAATCCAAGTTAACTCTCAGCTCATTTGTGAGAGTGTCTGATGCAAACTAATCGGCAGTATGCAAGTCCTCAGATATTCTGTTCCACCTGTGTGATTTCGGATAGGGAAATTCTCTGCAGGCATAAATGGACAACTGACAGAAATCAATCTAGGAATCCTTAAAGTGTGATCACTTGTTATAACATAAGGCCTCTCCTCCACTAAATACTGGTAAAGTAATCTGGTTGTTTTGAGAAATAAGTCTACATTTGATAAATCGGGTCAACAGAAAGAAGCCAGAGAGGGGAAGGAAGTGCTAGAATCTTATAATTATCAACTAACCATTCACTATTCTTGAAGGCTGGTAAGCGGAAGGTTGGACCACACACCAGCATTCATACTATTAAATAATTTGCAGTATAAAACACAAGTATGGATTTTTCAAGACATGTTGAAAGATTGGCATATCATTAGGAAGATATTAATGGGAAATACCCCACATTAGCTCCTGATCAAGGTCAGATAGGCACCGTTGGGGGCAGTGTGTTACAGCATTTCTTTTAACCACTTTAGTTCGAGAGCCATTTTTTATTTACATGCTTAAAAATCATTTTAGGCCTGAAGACTATTTAAAACCCCCAAAACATTTTGTGAACGCATACACCCTTGACAATATAGTGATGGCTCAATTTTTTTAATGTCACATATTAGCTCAAATGGTTTATGAAACAACTTTAAAAAAAAAAAAAATTACTAATTTAGAGGACACCAACACAACATATTACCCAAATGTTAGGAAAATATAAAATATTAGGTTGCACTGAGTAAATAGATGTCCAGTGTGTAAAGCCTTAAAATTGTATGAGCCTATGAAACAGCATCAAACCCCTCAGGTTTTGAAAAAATATTTTGCATAGGTAGATGCTATAAAAGACCTTACAGGCCATCACTTTAGCGTTAACTTTTATTCCATAAGACAAAAAGTCCCCTATGCGATGCATTTTTTTGGCGACAGATTCTCCGAGACATCTGGCGTCTAAAGACCCCCGATGTCTTACCTGTCCATTATTGTGGCAGTTGTGGAAGTAATCAGGCAGCTTCCGTGCCACCTATATTACTTCCACTTGAAAGCAGTCATCTCAACTAACACCCACACGACTGCTTTAGGCGCTGTGTACAACTACCTCCTGCTGCGTGTGCACATACATGCAGCCTCACAGAAATGGGTCTTCCTCCATGGGGCTGCATATATGCATACGCATTTGTGTAGGTAACAGCACAGGGACCAGGCTCATATTTATTCTAGGCTGTTCTTTGGTGGTTAGGTTATGGTAAGTCCTCATGCACACTGGACGTTTTTACAGCAGCTGTTTTTTGGCTTTTGACATTTTTTTTTCCTATAGCCAGTAAACTCCCCAGCATGTTATCCTATGTGTCCATGCACACAGACTGTAACCATCGTTTTTTGGCTGGGAAAAACCCCCCCATAACTAGTGGGTTTCTAGAGGAGTTTTTTAGCTGTAAAAATGCTCTAATGCTGAAAAACGTGGCAAAAACGCAGTAAATCATGGCAAACCGGCATTTTTGGACTTTTTGAGCAATTAAAAAACAAAAAAATGCTAATAAATGTGAAAAAACCACCACTGAACGCTAATGCAAAAATGCTGAAAAACTCATGTTTTTAACGTGACTTTACACAGCTAACGTTACCAGCATTATTAAAATGCCCCATGTGCATGGAGCCTAGTAGCAAGAAATATACAGCTAAATTTTAGAAAATTATTTTTACTATTTTGTGCCAGCTTTCCTTTGAGAATAAAAACATTTACCACCAAATGAAAGTTCAATCTATGCTGAACAAAACAAGATATAATCTAGCTGGATACATGAAGTAGCTACAACGATATAAATAGTTTTACTAACAACAAAGTTAAAAACTTTTAGGATTTGTTTTACCCTCATCATGAAGGGGTTAAAATGGTGCTAGGACTCAAGTGGTTAAAGTGATATTAAACCCAAAAGCAGGCATTTAGTATGTTGGAGCTTACCATTTCATTCATATAATGGCTTTCTTTTTAAGGCTTTCTTCTATATTCATCTGGTGATCTAGCCAGAAGTCTGTTTTTCAAAAGAACAAGCGCTCTAGCAGAATGTATCAGGTACAGACATGAGACAAACCATTTACCACAGGCAGGGGTGTTTATAATGATCAGCTTTTACATAAAACCTTCAGCTCAAAAGAAAAAAAACTACTTCTAAAGTATTAGCTGGAGTTCGACTTCAATTTGTAAGTGTATTCAATCCTGCTGCTACATCTAGCAATCTCCACACCCCCCATGCAGACTGACAACGCTGCTGTCCAAATCTGCCCCACGTGCTCCTTTATCCGGAATGGTGTCTGTAAAACAGAGGGGGAAAAAAGGCCAAAGAAAAGACACTATACCCACCACATCTAATAAATGGTAAGTTACAATATTTTAAGTTTTTTGTTTTGGGTTTAATACTGCTTTAGGCAGCAGTTCCTTAACCCCTGTCTTACTTTGTCATTAAGACTGCATAAACAGCCAAGTCAGTTCAGATAGCCACATAAGTAATTTTATACGCATTATAATTATTTTTTTGCATAATATTTTCCTTAAATATTGATGATCAATTTGTTGTAATTACATTATTTCACAATAAATTAAAACTGAATTATTGAAAGCCTCTATTTTCCACAAATCATTTTCAGCTCCTCCAGTAGTGGGTCCATTTTCTGTGCTGCTCAGACACCTCAAATTCACTTCAGCCTGAAGGTAGCAGTATTTTAGGATCAAGAACCCATGATAGTTCCTTTGTGAAATTATTTGCATGCAAAACACAGGGGAAAAACCTATAATGTAGCAGATCTGCATATAAAATATGGCTGATTTAAAAAAAAAAAAAAAAAAAAAAAAATATATATATATATATATATATATATATATATATAATGCATGTAAATGACAATACTGCATGCATTATGCTTTAGTGAATTTATGATGATGCATACAAAAATTGCTACTTTAAAACTATAGCAAAATCCATTTTTTTTTCTCTTTTTAAACTTTGAATATAGTAGAGAAGAGAATGAAAATACTCTCAGACAGCTGTCTCCATTGAAAGATTTCTCGACGACTCCTGCTCTGGTGACAAATCAAAATTTTGGACACATGGGGAGAGTTGATCTCATCAATGGAGACATTAGACAGCAATAAAAGTCCAATAAGGTTTCTAAACGTTCCTTGCTCTACAAAAATGTTTTTTAAAAAACTGGGGTGGGGGGGTTGGGTGCTTGAGATATACTTTGAATGAGCATACAAAAGCAGCACAGGGTGACAAATGTGGGATTTCTCCCCCACCCTAGTTGGTACTACATTCACTTGAATGCCATGCAGAGAAAAAGCAACACCCAGAAGAGTTCTCCACACAAAACTTCCTTTTGTTTTAGGTGGAGGGACAGGTGAAAAACTAGCTGCCGTTGCAAACACGTGTAGATTCCAAGGAGCCAATACTGATACATGAATGCTGCCTCTTCTCCTTATGCTGGCTTCATTATATGGTGAGGCACTGATCTGGAACAAGTATGTATAGGTCATGCACCAGGATACCAAATCTCAGTGTACCTGTTCAGGTCAATGACTCTGCAAATAGCAAAACAAGGTTAGAGTAGAATTAAAGGCAAATCTTTTTTTTCCCCCATTTTGGAAATAAAGGAACCCTTGCAAAGCTTCTCTGTGTCCCATTAACTAGTTGCCGACCGCAGATAGTCGAATGACGGCTACACTGCGGCCGGCCAGTTCTGAGTGGACGTCATATGACGTCCTCCCAGAACGCGCTCTCCTACGGACACAGCTGATCACGTGATGTGGTAAAAGGCCGATCACAGCGGCCTTTTACCACGTGATCAGCGGTGTCCAATGACACGCTGATCAGAGGGAAATGCAAGTGCCGGTTCTCGGCTGCACTTTCCTCACGCTGTCAGATGGTGAGGAAAGTACTGCCGAGAACCGGCAGTTGTCAGAGCGGGGATCGGCACTGATGATCGGTGCCCAGCAGTGCCACCCGCAAGTTCCGCCCACCTGTGCCCAGCAGTGCACCCACCTGTGCCCAGCAGTGCACCCACCTGTGCCACTCTGCAGTGTCACACACCTGTGCCCAGAAGTGCCACCTACCTGTGCCCAGTGCCACCCAGCAGTGCAGCCCAGCAGTGCTGCCAGTCAGTGCCGCCAGTCAGTGCCCAGGGATTCCGCCAGTCAGTGCCCAGCAGTGATGCCAGTCAGTGCCGTCTATCAGTACCCATCATCAGTGTCACCTATCAGTGCTGCCTATCAGTGCTGCATATTAGTGCCGCCTATCCGTGACACCTCATTAGTGCTGCCTATCAGTGCCCTTTAGTGCTGCCTATCAGTGCCCATCAGTGCCGCCTATCAGTGCCCATCAGTGCTGCCTCATCAACGCACATCAGTGAAGGAGAAAAAATACCTGTTTAAAAAATTTTATAATAGAAACAAAAACTTTTTTTTTTTTCAAATTTTTTGCAATTTTTTTTATTTATAGCGCAAAAAGTAAAGCGCCCAGTGGCGATTAAATACCACCAAAAGAAAGCTCTATTTGTGAGAAAAAAAATGATCAAAATTTCATATGGGTACAATGTTGCATGACCGCGCAATTGTCAAAGTGCGGCAGCGCTGAAAGCTGAAAATTGGCCTGGTAAATAAGGGGGTATAAGTGCCTGGTAGGCAAGTGGTTAAGGAGAGTCCCTTCCCTTCCTTTCCCATAGCCAAAACAGAAGTGGAAGGAAACCCCTCCAAAGTAAGGGAATCCTTGGTTGTCACCAAAACTATTATCCCCATTGGAAACGTTCCCTCTATTCCACTCTGTTGACAACCCAAAATTTTTGATTTAATTTCAATATCACTCTATTTGTCCTGATAAATAGGGCAAATAGTGAACTGTTTGGACCTTTTATGATGTAGTATTATGCTGTACTGTACTAAACTGAATTGAACACAAGAAAACTCTTTTTCCAACATGAAACAGGATAAATAAACAGGGGGACAGCAACAAAAACCTGACAGGTGTTCTAATCCCTCTCCACTATCAAAAACGAAAAGAAAAAGCTTAGCTTTTAGTTTTTTTTTTAAGGGCCTGTTTTTCATGGGAATCGGGCCTTTGTCCAGTTTACTTTTAATACCAGTGTTTGAGATGCTTCTAAGATAATTCAATATTCATTTACATTTGACCACCTTCAAACCGCTTTAGCGTTCACATAGACAATATTGAAGTGAAACAGTTCTGACACAAAGAAAATCTCACTGACACAGGCCCCAAGGATGCCAGAGTCTTTACATTCAAAAACCTCAAAGTCAAAGCAAATTAGGAGTACGAGACCTGTAATTGCTAACACAATATGATCTGTCAAGGTGTCATTTTACTTAACCATCTGTTAAAATCAAATTCCCATCTTTGGGAGCAGTTCTTTACACACACACATATACAAAATAAATTATATATATAGCTAGCTCACACCAACCATGACTGGAAAAGTAAGATTTGCAAGATGACATTTTAATTAATAAAAACATATTACCTCCAAATAAAAAAAAAAAAAAAAATCATGTTAGAAGAAAATAATAACATAAACCATTAGCTTATATGTGTTCTGCAGACACAGTTGGATTTGTTACATTTTAGGCTAAGCAGACAAGTTAAGAAGTTTTATTTGTTGGGTGGAAGCATAAGAATCACAAATAAAGAAAATACATGGTAATGTTTTAATCAGAATGGAAAAATGTGGGGCTTGTGGGGGGGAGAAACAAACAAACAAAAAAAAAACAAAAGAGGAAGAAAATAATAATAATCACAATTCATTCACGTTACAGTACACAAATATTGACAGCATTTTTCAATAGTCTAATTTTTGGTACAGTTGTGGATTTTGTTTTCTACATAATCCAATAGGGGTTTTCCACCAAACTAAAAAATAAAAACAATTCCCTATTAGTTTACATCAGAATTTAAAAAGGAAAACAGTGTTATGGAAAACTCAGTACTGCTATGAATACACAGTTATTGAATTTAGGAACCTGGGTAAAACCTTCTTTTTTTACAGAAAGCTTTTGCAACAGCAGAATTGTGCAATATGGAGATAAAGCAATTATACATGGCACATTCTCATTCAGATCTGGTCATGTAAAAAGTTACAAACATCCCTAAGTTCAAATAAATAATAAAAAAATGAGTTGTGTGTGTTTGTTATGTCTCCTAAAATTCACTACAAGGAAAATGCAATTGTCACACAGATATTTACATTATAATACCCAAATCGGGTACACTGCTACAAAACTCATAAAATACATGGGGAGTAAACATGAAATGTTTTTACTCTTAGTTCTCAGTAATTCACTCTAGCAGCTTGGCTATCTAATGCTGTTTATCTCCTTTCTTGTGACTGCTTAAGTGACTTGCAATTTTTAGTCTGTGTCTTCGTCCAGTTCATAACTGTTCTTGTCATAAATATCCTTGACTAGTAAAACCCGTATAAGCATGTTTTCCAAAGTGTTTCGATCCAGGGAAGAGGATGTGAACCACAGGAGGGATTCTGATGTAGAGTTTTCTGGATTCAAGTAAAATAAATCCATTCTCTGATCAAGATTTGAGGGGCTAAAACAGAAAAAGAAACACCAAATGAATCAGGTTACAAAATTTGGGGTTTGCATATATGCAGTTCCGAAAAATCAAAATGCTGTGTGACGTCAGGTTCTTTGATTTGCTTTTTAATTGCTCAAGGAGTTGCTTCCAGCTGCTTTTGCATTCACTAGACTTCTTTGTTAAAGCAAAGCACCTCAGATGCAAACTCTTATGTACTGGACCCATTGCATGAGAAACTTTAGAAAGAAAAATGCAGCTGTTCTTTCAAAAAAAGAAAAAAAAAATTGTCAAATCTATTAATGCTGCAGTTTTCACCCCATTTTCTTCATCACAACACTGCTCTTCAAATTATATTCAAAAAGCCCAACAGATAACACAAACTGCTTGCAGCAAATCCATTGTGCTGCCACATTTTGCACTGAAATAGCAGCACCCGGACACACCCACTGCCCAAATAAGTTTAACACAAACCTGTAAAGATTGGAGATCAGACACCGCCAAAAAGGTATGGCTAGCTACCAATGCATTACCAAAACATAAGCCATAACCTTCTGAGCCAGTGGCAGTCCTGATCTGATCTAGAGTCCTGATCTTCTTGGAAATGCAAAATAAGACCTCTTTCACAAGGGGCAGACTCCACCTGTGAAACGCTTGTCAGCAGGAGATCTGTCTGCTGATCCCCGCTGAGCAGGCGATGACAGGTCCATGTCTACAGAGTGGACAAGGACACAGCCCGCTCTCCTCTCTAGGCGGTCGGATATAAACAGACCACCTGTTTGTTTACACCTGATTGCCATCCAGTTGAAGGAAGGGGAACAGATCCTCAACCATTTGTTTCTGGTAGATTGGATTGGATGTAGGCGGGTGTAAGCAGACACCCACCACTCAATAGCGGAGAATGGAGGTTTGCAATCGGGTCCGGAAACCAAATTAAGGTGAAAGGCAGAGTCTACTAGGGTAAAACAGGAAGCACATGATTTCAAAACAATGTAGTCTTTATGCAAGATCAAATGGAGATACATACAGAGCTATGCTGACGGCAAGAAAATCCCACAAATTTTCAAAATGCTACAATGCTTTCAAATGCTAAATTTAAATCCCATGGTTGGAGTGGAGGCCCAGCAGAGGGAGCAACATGTGTAGCCCTTTCCCCTTGCATAAAAATACAACTCAGTTAAAATATATCAAGAGAATGTTGGAAAATTACATCCAATGTAAGCATCTGACCTTTGAGGATGCGAAGGCCAAATGTTGTTCTACCCCTAGTTGAGGAAAGGAAAAAATGTGGCCCACCAAAAGGGATCGTGTCACTGAAAACTAGTTTTCTAGGCTGCGGGAAGTAGATCTTTAAGCATGGTCTGGTATAACAAACTGAAATGTATCGTCTCTCAGTATCTGGCTTTCAACCACTACACCAGCAAAGGAAGCAAATCTGAAGCAAGGTGGAAGATCAGTCCTTTAGATAAAAACTGGCTGATCATGTGATGCCAATGTACCATACTCTCTGAGGCCAGTCTGAGGCTATAAAATGACTGGAATGCCTTCAATATTTTAAATACCATGTGCGTTTAGTGAAGTTTCAGTGGAGCATAGAAAAGGGAATATTGATCCCACAGCACTGCCATGGTGGGTCCCAGGCCCTCCCACTTATACCAAGGATGGCGCACTTTTTCCTCCCACTGATACCAAGGATGGGGCATTTTTTCCTCCCACTGATACAAAGGATGGGGCACTTTTTCCTCCCACTGATACTAAGGATGGGGCACTTTTCCTTCCATTGACACCAATGATGGGGCACTTTTCCTTCCATTGACACCAATGATGGGGCACTATTTCTCCTATTGAAACCAGTGATGGGGCATTACTCCCCAATTGATACCAACGATGGGGTACTATTCCTTTCATTGATACTAATGATGGGGCACCATTTCTCCCCTTGATACCAATGGAGGGGCACAACTTTTCCTATTGAAACCAGTGATAGGGCACTATTCCCCCATTGATACCAACGATGGGGTACTATTCCTTTCATTGATACCTATGATGGGGCACTATTTCTCCTATTGAAACCAATGATGGGGCACCATTTCTCCCATTGAAACCAATGATAGGGCACCATTTCTCCCATTGAAACCAATGATGGGGCACCATTTCTCCCATTGAAACCAATGATGGGGCACCATTTCTCCCATTGAAACCAATGATGGGGCACCATTTCTCCCATTGAAAACAATGATGGGGCACCATTTCTCCCATTGAAAATAAATGATGGGGCACTTTTCCTTCCATTGATACTAACGATGAGGCTCTATTCCTCCTCCTAATACCAATGATGGGGCATTGTTTACTCCTACTGACACCAGGACATTTTCTTCTCCCACTGGTCACAGTCCGGCCCCCCTAAAGTTTGAAGGACAGTAAACTGGCCCTTTGTTTAGAAATATTGGCGACCCATGATCTAGAGCAGTGTTCTCCAAATTGCAGCCCTTTGTTCCTTTTATCCGGCTCTTGGGCCATTATTCCTGCTACTGACAGAGACGATGGGGGACCATTCCTCCCACTGACAGCAACCATGGGGGACCATTCCTCCCACTGACAGCAACCATGGGGGACCATTCCTCCCACTGACAGCAACCATGGGGGACCATTCTTCCCACTGACAGCAACCATGGGGGACCATTCCTCCCACTGACAGCAACCATGGGGGACCATTCCTCCCACTGACAGCAACCATGGGGGACCATTCCTCCCACTGACAGCAACCATGGGGGACTATTCCTCCCACTGACAGCAACCATGGGGGGACTATTCCTCCCACTGACAGCAACCATGGGGGGACTATTCCTCCCACTGACAGCAGCGATGGGGGACTATTCCTCCCACTGACAGCAACAATGGGGGACTATTCCTCCCACTGACAGCAACGATGGGGGACTATTCCTCCCACTGACAGCAACGATGGGGGACTATTCCTCCCACTGACAGCAACGATGGGGGACTATTCCTCCCACTGACAGCAACGATGGGGGACTATTCCTCCCACTGACAGCAACGATGGGGGACTATTCCTCCCACTGACAGCAACGATGGGGGACTATTCCTCCCACTGACAGCAACGATGGGGGACTATTCCTCCCACTGACAGCAACAAGGGGGCACTATTCCTCCCACTGACTGCAACAAGGGGGCACTATTCCTCCCACTGACAGCAACAAGGGGGCACTATTCCTCCCACTGACAGCAACAAGGGGGCACTATTCCTCCCACTGACAGCAACAAGGGGGCACTATTCCTCCCACTGACAGCAACAAGGGGGCACTATTCCTCCCACTGACAGCAACAAGGGGGCACTATTCCTCCCACTGACAGCAACAAGGGGGCACTATTCCTCAACAGTGACACAAACGATGAAGGTACTTTTGCTACCAATAAAACCAATGATGGGGCTGTATTCCTTCCACTGACGCCAACGATGGGGCACTATTCTTCCCACTGGCACAAAAGATGGAACGCTGTTTACTCCCACTGACACCAAGACATTTTCTGCTCCTGCTGGCCACAGTCCAGCCCTCCTAAAGTTTGCAGTTTCTAAACAAAGGTAAACTGGAGCTTTGTTTAGAAAGTTTGGAGACACCTGATCTAGAGAAATATAATCTTCACAGTACTCAAGGAATCAATGTAATTCTGAGTTTAAAATTGTGATTGGTTATCAAGATGTGACAAAGTGAATAATGCCCTCAGCTTTAGTGTGAGCGGTCCAGACAACACATTATGTCTTTTTGTGACAACATTGCCATTTTTACTATGGTGAAGGATGTTGGATATTTCTAAATAATTTACTTTACAGTTTCTTATATTAATAAATGAATTACTAGCTATAATGCAGATGTCTGTTTAACCTGTGTGTTTATGACTATTCTATTGGACATAGTGTAGCTTAAGGTGGTTCTGTATTTTGGTTATGGGGACAACATCCTAATGGGTGAGTTTAGATTTTGTTGGGAAATGCCCTAAACCTTTTTTTTTGCTGTTTATTTTTATAGGTCTCAAAACTGCTTCTGATGGAGAGATCATACTCCCAGGCTAGACATCTGCTGAGAGTCTGCCTGTATGTTCTCCACCCCAAGAAATGTGCACCGTGGAGATTGCTAGAACACAAAGTTCCACCCAGGACAGGATAGACTCGACCTGGTGGGTGTCGATCTTTATGCAGAGCCATATTTACATGCAAGATCCATGGGAAATTTAGAAACCCCTGACCTTGAGGAGGTGGAATTGTGGGCCCAAGAACTGTAACCTGACTAAAGAATGGATTGTACTCATGCAGAATAGAAAGATGCTGACTTACACTGTTGATCCTTCACTTTGCATAGCTGGGGAGAGTAATCTAACCCCACTCCCCAAAGATGTTGCCCAGCAAAGAGCCAAATTACAGTCTCCTATGAAGGGTAGACACACAATGCCTTCTTATACTGTTCCTCCCCTGACCAGCCAGAGTGCCCTGGGGATCTGCACAGAGGAAAAGAAATACCCGAAACAACCCATCTAGCGGTGTATTGCACATAAAAAAAGAAAGTGCCATTCATATAACCAACACAATAGATAAGCTGAATGTCATCACCAGCAGCCATAAGATCCCTGATTAGCAATTAAGACTAGTCAGCCAAAGTCTGGAAAAAGAATGTGAAGAAGGCAAGCACAGGGCAGATCCCAATAAAAGTATATGGAACGAGAAATTATTTCCAACTTCTTATGATTAGGGTTCCTAAAGGCTGGAATGCTGTGTTCCTTTCACTTCCTGTCCTATAGCCAAAACAGGAAGTTGGGAAAAATCCCTCCAAAGTGAGGGAAACCTTCTGTCCCCAGAAATAGTGTCCCTGATAGAAACTCCTCTCTGTTCTCAATCTGGTAACAGCTCAAAATTTGTGATGGTCTTTCATTTTGATCCTCAATAATAATGGTCACCAAGACAAAAAGAGGGGACACAGATAGCAATGAAAACCCAACAGATGTTATAATCCCTCTCCACTCTATCCATAACAAAAAAGTTTTGCTGTTACATATATCTTAAACACCACCAAGCTGTGTCTGTCAATGGATGACTTACCCTTTCCCTACTCAAATGATTTAAAAACAGGTTTATCTTTACTTTTACATTACCTTTTAGAAAGATAGTATTCAAAGAGTTTCACAGGACAACGAGATGGATCAGCTGTGTTTTCAATTTGTTCAAATACCGGTTCATCATCCTCATGTTTCCTTTTTCCACAGCTAACTTGATCTTTAAAAGAAAAATGGAATTTAATGCAATCTGTATTGTAAAGTACTCTATGAATACAGTAATTTTTAAAATTTCACAAAGCACTCACCTTCACTGTTGCTTTCACATAACGAAGACACTTGGTACTGGAGGCAAGCTTTTCTTTCTTGTGATAAGGGATTTCCTTTCCACTGTTTTAAGATTGTACCAAAAGAAAGTCCTAAGTGCTGATCTATGGTCCTCAGATTAAAATACTTAGTATTGAAGTAGCAAAGGGTGAATAGGAGGATCTTTGCGGAATGGGTTCCAAACTGGTTTGTTTGCCACAAATAGTCTTCTTCAACTCTGGAGAACATTGAACCTTAAAAGGCAAAAAAACACATAAGAGATGGTTACACTTGACATACAAGACGTTTACTTTATAGAAGGGTTTCTCAACCAGGGTTCCATTGAACCCTAGGGTTCCTCCAGAGGTTGCTAGGGGTTCCTTGAGCAATTTCTGTCTCTCAGGTAAGTTCCCACTGACGCCGTTGATCGTTTTAGCTATCTGGTCCTTACACTTGTGGTCACTGTGGAGAATTACATTTTTCCCACTGATCATCACACTTACATATCATGAGTTGTAAATATAGTAATTTTAAGAAAGGGTGTTCCCTGAAACCAGAAAGTTATTTCAATGGTTCATCTGTATTAAAAGGGTTGAGAAAGTATTAAATAAAAAATAGTATTAAAATAAAAAAATTCCAATATATATATATATATCCTCCGCTCCTCACAAGACCTCCTTCTCTCTAGTTCCCTGGTCTCCTCCTCCCATGCCCGCCTCCAGGACCTCTCCAGGGTGTCACCCATCCTCTGGAACTCCCTGCCCCAACCCATCAGATTATCACCTACTCTCCTCTCCTTTAGGCGCACCCTGAAAACCCATCTCTTCAGGGAAGCCTACCACACCCCCTGCTAACTTGACAACCTCCTCCACTCTTCCTACCACTCCATCCCCCCACAGCTATCTCCTCCTGTGCCACCATCCCTTCCCTCCTAGATTGTAAGCTCGAAAGAGCAGGGCCCTCAATCCCCTCATGTTTTGCATTGTATTGTTATTGTTATGTCACATGTTCTGTCCCCCTTTGTAATGTACAGCGCTGAGCAAACTATTGGCGCTTTATAAATACTGTATAATAATAATAATATACCGCCATTTGTAGAAGCTATAACGTTTGCGCAAACCAATCAAAATACGGTTATTGGGATTTTTTTTTTTAACCAAAATTATGTAGCAGAATACATTTTTGGGCTAAATTTATGAAGAAATTTTATTTTTATTTTTTTTATTGGCTATGTTTTATAGCAGAAAGTAAAAAATATTAATTTTTTTTAATGTCAGTGATTTTTTTTATATTTACAGCACAAAAAATAAAAACCCCAGAGGTGATCAAATACCACTAAAAGAAAGCTCTACTAGTGGGGAAGAAAATGCCAAATTTCATTTATATATGGCATGACTGTGCAATTGTCAGTTAAAATAACGTAGTGCCGTATCGCAAAAAAATGGCTTGATCATAAAGGGGGGTAAATCTTCCGGAGGTCAAGTGGTTAATTACAGCAAACACATTGCAAGTGCAATTATTGTTTGAATGGACAAAATTACTGACTTTGTTTTAAAAAAAAAAAAAAAGAGTCAAACCCAAATAATATAAAGGTAACATATTACAGCTCCCTTTGAAGTGATGAATGCATTAGTTTTTCTTTTCAGGACTGTTTCCCCCTTTATTTCCTCCGGGTGATCCCACCAGTAGCACACTTCCCAGTCTGGGTGACAATACTCACTTCCTGTCCTGCATCTACAGACAGGCAGTCTCTCTAGGACATATAGTGTGTCAGGACTACAGAACACCTCCCACTTTTCATAATTAACCAGTTAATAGCGGTAACCTGGGCAAGGCAGTAAGAGGCACTGCGCTGTAAGTTCACAACAGGAAGTTACGAGCTCACTCAATTTCTGGAAAGATCAACAGGTATTTTTTTATATTTAGGTTTTATTTTTATAAATATGCAACTTATATAAAACACTTTTCCATTATATATTTTAATACTCAAATGGAGTAGAATTTGTAATACTTTAATATGATTCTGTGACTAATATGACACTGAGGTCAGTCTTGCTTTTATGGATCACAAGGTCTAAAAAGGCAGCAGGATGATCTGTGTGGAAAAAAAATAAATGACTAAACTGCAAGCTCTGTAAAAATGGAATAGTCAATTGATCCTACCAGAAGATTTAATTATTCAATCCTCACCCCCTTTCACCAGGCTAATTACAACTGTTCCCCTTAGCGAAGGCTGGCTCAGTGAATAAACGTGCACACTAGGCTTATACAAGCATCATATATATGTGTGAGTATTCTAAAGAATGATGGTATGGCTGTCACAAAAAAAAAAAAAAAAGTGGCAAAAAGCATGATAGCATCGTTAGATGCTAACAACACGTACCATCAGGAAGAATACTTGGCTGCCAGCTCCTAAGGATATTATTAAATTCTTCTCCAAACTCATGATACTCTGGATCGCTAAATATGTTATCTGTTCTCTTGCTCCTAAAAAGGAACTAAGAAAATAAACAATAATTAGGCATTCTATAAAACCACAAAACATTTTCAAAGAAAAATCGGGTGATGTGTTGGTGACAGACTCAGAAAATTTGTATTGAGAGACTAAAGCCATAACTGACCTTTAAATCAAAAGTTACCTGACTATCTTCAGGTTGTCTGAGTCACTAACCCAGAACAATCATGCAGCAAATACACTCACATCTGACTGCATACTTGTTGGCCAGTCACTTAGAAAGTAGCATCATTTGTGCAAATGCATCTCTGCCTTCCATCTAGTCTCAGCCCATCACAAGATGCAAGGCTGGAAGAGAATAAAAAATTGAGCAAAGCGATACGCAATAAGTAGCAGTCTTGAACTGGAGATTGCCAGTCACCATGCCAATAATCCTTTAAGCAACACTGAAAATGAAAGCTTACTTCTGAAACATAACTAAATAATGATCCATTGCAAACCAAAGATTTCAGACTGAGGTTTGCTAGTCTTGCTTGAAAAATGAAAGTAAATGTCATTGGATCTGTGTGACTTGACAAGCTGCTATATTTTTAAAAAAATTGTATCATATTTGTAATGGCTGCATTTTTCCTACTTATATGACCATTTTTCTCTGAATGTCTAAACATTGCTTACAGCTATGCCACAATATTTTATTTCTGGGTAGCTGTCTAGAAAGATTTAAAATATAATCCACAATGGCTAAAATGCATTTTTAGTAAAGAGACATGGCCTAAAGCTGAACTTTACCCATAACAAAATAATGTTCTTTAGCAGAGAAAATACATTCTGCATTAATTATGCTACCAAAAGTATTATGTTGTAGAATGCCTCCATCATTGCTCATTTCTTTTTGCTGGAGGCTGCCATTCTGCTTAAGCCCAGAAGCTCTGAGCAGCAGTAAATCTTTAGGCTGTCAGCAGATTGACTCTAGTGGATCTGATTTTTGGCACAGTGCCAGAAAATTAGAAAGCAACTTGGGCATGTGCAGAGATGGGTGAGACAGTATTACTAGATTTTAAACAATATAGGCCAGTGGTCTAAAAACTGCGGCCCTTTGCTTGCCTTTATCTGGCTCTTGAGGCATTATTCCTGCCAATGATACAAACAATGGGGCATAATTCCTGCCACTGGCAGCTATGAGCTTTCTTTAACCTGACAAGTACATACTAGACATGTACTAAGAGCTGAAGAGGTTGAACACCTTAGTTGTTGTCATGAGGTGAATACACATCAAAAAGGACTGGTAAAATTTAACATTTCAATTCCATTAGTTTCACAAAACAAGCCAAAAAAAAGTCTGAATTATGGAACTGACCTCCTGAATACCCAAACACAAATAATAGATGCTATCAGGTGAATAACTGTCCCCATTAGACCTTCGCACCGCCTTCACAAATCGTGAAAGCCCATGACTGAGTTCGCTCGCTGTATGCTCCAGAAGATTCTCTTTTAACTTCACTGCTGAAAACAAAAGAGTTATACTTAATAACAGAACCTGTCTCAATAACTCTAAGAAAAATAATAACACAAGATAGAAATTAAACCTACTTTCACCAAGCTCTTCTTGAGGAGTAGTTTTAACCCAATGATTCCAAGCATTGACACCATAAGAGCATTTAAGAGGAAATGCACACTCCGAGCTGTCAGGAAAAGAGCCGTCATCCAAAACTGCCTTCCTCTTGAATCCCTTAAATTCAGAGCAATTGTGTGTTACAATACAGATATAACAAAATATTTGTGTAAATAAAAGGTTGTAAAATGTAATTTTAAGGGTAGGGTCAACCTTGGATTCTTGATAAACAGAACAGTGTACTAACGTGTACCTGTTCAAGACTGCACTGTCCATTCAAACTACTAATCTGCTGTGCTCAGACTTTGCAGCCGGTCCAAGTAGCAAAGTACTTTAGTGAAGTTTAGGGAATGCGTGCTGCACCCATTATCCACAGCTGGTCAATGACACCGATACCTTTAGCCAACAATCCACACAGTAGGATGGACATTTGCTGCACAGCAAATGTAATGAAATCATCTTTACTAGGGCTGCAACCAACGATTATTTTCATTATCGATTAGTTGGCTGATTATTGTTTCAATTAATCAGATAAAAACCTCAAAGTCTGTTTTATAATTTAGTTAATATATAAAGAAGATTTATTCTTGAATATCTATATGTAGTGGTAAATATAAATAACCACCTATATGATTAGGGAACACAATATCTACTCCACTCTGAGGTTGACAGAAGAGATGTATATACTATCAGACTTGAGGATCAACATTTTTATATAAAAGAAAGAAAAATTTTAAAAGACCTAAAATGTTGTTTTGCAGATTTCACAACAGGACTGTAATATAACATTATGCATGACGGAGTCCCTTGTTATAGGATGGTAGTTCGATAGAAGCTACATGTGCCTGCTGTCGCTTATGATGGCCATACACAAATTAATTTTTGGTTTGAAAATGTTCATTTTAAAACCTTTTGTTTGATTTTCTAATAGTTAGTGGGGTTACTGACATGTATGAACAGTGTACTGAGCTGTATGTGTGCTGCACTATGTATACTGAAAAAAAAAGGATGGTTTACTGAGCTGTATGCATGCTGTAAGGTATTTTTCTGATATGTAAACAAATAATGCATTCTGTATGCACGCCAACTAATCGGCTGACCGACTAATCGAGTTGACAACTATTTTCATAATCGTTTATAATCAATTATGTTGATTAGTGGTTTCTGCCCAAATCTTCACATAAAAAAATATTGTAATATAGTATTTAAGATTTGCTGCATCAGAAATATACAGTACATTAAAACTATAACAAAAAGTACCTGTAAAGAAAGCAAATAAAGTTGAAACATCTGCTAAAAATTTTTCAGGAGTGTAATTTCCTGGCTCTCTCCTGCATTCTTCCTGCCGACCCGTATAAGACACAGTCAGGGCCGAATCTAGCCAGTATGATATGGGGGTGCAGTAAAAAAAATGTCAGGGGAGCAGAGGGTATGAAGTCTGCAGGGCAGTGTACAAGAACAGGGATCAATAACGGAGTGTACTGGGGGTCAACAGGTCAGAGGATAGGGTTTAGCAGAACAGAGGGCAGGAATCAGTTTGTAGGGCAGTGTACCGATAGACTTCTATACAAACAGCCTCTAGGAAAATTTCTACATAATCAGCACCGCCAGTTATAGCTGGCAGCACTTATCAGTTCTAAGTGATAAGTCTCTCCACTGTCAGAACACAATACCTCAGTGAGTGAGTGATTTCCGCATCCACATGGGAACCCTACTGTTGAATAAAAAACCACTAATGTATAGACTGCCTTACTGAGCCTACCATAAGGAAGAATTTCATTAAAAGCGTCAAGGAGCAGGGCCCTCCTATCCCTCTTATATTGAACTGTATTGTTGCTGTATTGTCTCCCATTATATTGTAAAGCGCTGAGCAAACTGTTGGCGCTATATAAATCCTGTATAATAATAATAATTAAAATCAGCAATTGTTGAGACAATGAACACCCTGATCAGGTCTATTTACTGTATATCAATGCATAGAGTACAGGGCTAGGTGTAAGTAATATACGAAACAACACATGGCGTGCAACAGTTAGGATGAGGGCCACGTTCACATCAGTGTCCCCAACATGCCACCACCTTACACCAGAGTTGGTCAGTCTAGCAGAGTGTCCTCTTACATCAGATTCTGGCAGAGTCCCATTCTTACTCAGAGTCTGGCAGTGTGCGCCCCTACATCAGAATCTGCAGAGTGGCCCGTACATCAGATTCTAGCAGAGTCCTATTCTTACATCAGAGTTTGGTAGAGTGACCCCTTTAACATACTTTAACCACCGCTGGGCAGCTGGCAGGAAAAGACTTGAAAAACAAAAAAAAAATGCCCTTGTGGCCAGCTGTGAACTGTGCATGCACAGCTCCAAAGTAAGCCAATCAAATAACTGCTGGGCTCAGCCTCAACTTGTGTGGTGTGTGAATATAAGCCATGCCTAAAAAGTGCTATGTCACTGCATAGCTGCACACCCAGTTCTCTGATTGGCTGGCTGCGGTACTGTGCATGCACAGTTCAGGGACCATGGCAAGGGGGTTTTTATGGG